>NC_069140.1:35822691-36193941 GCF_943734755.1 Anopheles moucheti | reverse complement strand
CGAAACACTCGACCATTCGTAAAACCATCTAATTCACACCAAGGAAGCATTCAACCGCGTATCCCTCAACAATCATGCCCACTTTGCAATGGATCCCATGCATTGCATCGATGTGAACGTTTTAAGAATATTCCAGCAGATGAGCGGCTCAAGGTAGCTATAGACAGCAAACAGTGTCAAGCATGTTTAAAATCTAACAATCATAATATGAGCAACTGTTACGCGGCCAAGGAATGTGGTATTCAAGGTTGCAAAGAACACCATCATCAGTTGTTGCACATTGAAAACACAGCGAGGATGAATTATCATCAGACTATACAGAACGTATATTATCAAATCGTTCCTGTTGTGTTACGAAATGGGAATATTACTGTGAAAACCCACGCTTTCCTGGATGCTGGATCATCACTAACATTAATTGAAGAAAAGATGGCAAATAAATTAAAGTTGGACGGAGCAAAGGACCCTCTTATGCTTACATGGACGCAAAATCTTTCGATGAAAGAAGATAATAGCAGAAGAGTAAACTGCATGATCCGTGGCGTCAACGAAAAGAAAGAGCACGAGTTAAAAGGCATTCGAACGGTGAAGAACTTACAATTGCCAAACCAGTCACTGTCTGGGACAAAGCTAGCAGTTCGATATCCGTATCTGAAAGATATTAAAATAACGGATTATGAAAAGGCATATCCTACTATATTGATTGGATTGAATCATAGCCATTTATTAATGCCATTAGGCCGGAAAATGGGACGACCAGATGAACCAATGGCGATTAAAACAAAGCTTGGTTGGTTGATTTTTGGCATTGACAAATCAAACGCAAAAATGGAAGAGAATCACATAATGATTCATAAAAGCGAAGAATTGATGACCGATATGATAAAAAGATATTTTTCAACCGAGGAGTTTGGAGTGAAACCTGTGAAAACAGTGAAATGTCAAGCGATAGAAAGAGCCAAGTCTATTATTCAGCAAACACTCAAGAAAAAGGATGGTCGATACGAAGTAGGCTTGCTTTGGAAGAATGACGACATCGTTTTACCGAATAGCTATAACAACGCACTTCGTCGCTTGGTAACACAAGAAAAGCAACTAGATAAAAACCCGGAATTGAAAACGTGGCTGTGCAATACCTTCAAGGAGTATCAGCAGAAAGGATATCTGCGTAAGCTGAGTCAGGAAGAAATATCTCGACACTCTCCAAGAACATTCTACATCCCACATTTCGTGATAGTAAACAAAAATAAGCCAATTCCGAAACCAAGGTTAGTTTTCGACGCCGCAGCAACGATTAACGGTGTTTCTTTAAATTCAGTATTGCTAACCGGACCAGATGAAATGGCACCATTGTTTGGAGTACTTTTGAGATTCCGTGAAGGACCCATCTGTATATGCGGGGACATCAAGGAGATGTTTCATCAAGTAAGAATACGTCCAGAGGATCAAGACGCACAGCGAATTTTATGGCGAGACGGCAACTCTAGTAAGAATCCCGATACCTACGTCATGCAGGTTATGACGTTTGGAGCAACGTGTTCACCAGCGTGTGCTCAGGTTGCTAAAAATCGAAATGCCGAGGAGAACAAAAACAAGTATCCGTTAGCACTCGAACCTATTAAAAATCAACACTATGTGGATGATTACCTCGATAGTTTCTTTTCGATGGAGAAAGCAATCGCAACAGTAAAACAAGTCATCGAAGCCCACGATGATGGAGGATTTTATATTCGAAACTTTGTGTCAAACAAACAGGAGTTAATGAACAATATTTCGCAAGAACGCCATCAAGTAAGAACTTTGGTTGATATTAAAGAAAAGGATGAAGCCATGGAAAAGATTTTAGGTGTTCAATGGAATACTCGAAATGATTATTTTAGCTACAAAGTCGATCTGAAACGTATTGATGCAGAAAAGAAGCCTACTAAGAGAGAAGCATTGAGCTTTGTAATGAGTGCTTATGATCCACTTGGACTCATTAGCCACATCACCATACATGGTCGAATAATTATGCAAGCTATCAACATTGCCACGGAAGATTGGGATGGAAAGATTCCCGATGCATTGTATGAAAAGTGGCGTGAATGGCTGAAAATGATTGAAAGTGCTAGACACCTGGCCATCCCAAGACCAATAGTAGCGTCGATCACGAGTCCAGTTGAAATACATACATTTGTTGATGCATCACTAGAAGCATTTGCTGCTGCTGTTTATGCGAGAAGTAATATCAATGGATGCTACGTAGTACGTTTGATAGCCGCAAAAGCTAGAGTAGCACCAACGAAAGCACTATCAATTCCGAAGCTGGAACTACAGGCAGCTGTTCTTGGAACGAGGCTGACCGCCACTGTAAAAAAGGAGCTTCGTTTGAACATTAGCAGAACTATTTATTGGAGTGACTCGAAGACTGTGCTATCGTGGATAAATAGTGAACAACGAAAATACGACGTGTTTGTATCTCATCGCATAAGTGAGATACTTGATTCAACTAGTATGGATCAATGGAGATGGGTACCATCTAAAGAAAATCCCGCTGATGTCGCCACGAAGATGAGCAATAATTCGTGGATGTGGTTTAATGGACCTGAATTTTTATTAGAAAAGGAACAAGAATGGCCAGGAGTTACAGAGATAGCTCACATAAAGAACGTAGTAGCTGTTCAAAAAGAAAGAGTGATACCAGAAAACCAGTTTTCTTCATGGGAAAAATTGCTGAGACATACTGTTATTATGAAGAAGTTCGTAGATTTTTTGAAGAATCGCAACGCATTTTCCCGCGTTATTTCCGTCGAAGATGTGAAAGTCGCAAAGAATGCACTTTTTCGAAGAGCCCAGTGGGAAGGATTTCCGGAAGAAATGCAGGCGTTATGCAGCAAGAAGGAAATTTCAAACAAAAGCAGTATTCGATCGTTGATGCCGTTCATCGACGAATTTGGAGTATTAAGATCACGAGGACGATTAGAAAATGCAACGCAACTGCCATCTAATGCACGAACACCAATTTTATTACCACAAAAGGTACGCATCGTGAAATTACTCGTTCGAAGTTATCACGAGAAATACTTACATCAAGGAGATAATGCAGTCATCGCAGTGCTAAGACAAACGTTTTGGATCGTAAATTTGCGAAATGTATTACGAAACATCAAAAGCTGCTGCCAAAAATGCATTCTGAATACAGCAGCTCCGAAAGCACCATTAATGGCACCTTTACCTTCCTTTCGTACTCATCCGTATAATCCACCATTCATGCATACGGGAGTAGATTATTTCGGACCAATTGATGTCACTGTGAAGAGATCGACTGAGAAACGCTGGGGAGCGATTTTTACATGTATGAACACGAGAGCGGTACATTTAGAATTGGCAGAGAAATTGGATACTGATAGCTTCATGGTATGTTTAAAGAATTTTCTTCATCGGCGCGGAAAGATTACGCATTTATATAGTGACAATGGAACAAATTTCGTGGGAGCCGAAAAAGAATTGAAGAAAATTGTTCAAGATATAGACCAACGAATGGGGCGCGAAGCAGCAATACAGTACAACATTGAATGGAAGTTTAACCCGCCAGCTTCACCGCACTTTGGAGGTTCCTGGGAGCGTCTAATTCAAATAATTAAAAAAGCACTAAGACATATGGTAGCAGAATGGAAATTACGAAACCCAACGCCAGAAACGCTCAGGTCAACGCTCATTCAAATAGAATCCTTAATCAATTCGCGACCTTTAACACATATACCATTAACTTCAGAAGATGAAGAAGTACTAACACCATTCCATTTCCTTATCGGAAGAGGTGTAAATTGTTTGCCGTCCCCGGAAGATTCCTCACCTATTTCCCGTCAGCAATATAAATTAATCGAACACAACGCCAAAGTATTCTGGGATCGATGGAAAAAAGAATATCTGCCTACATTATTAAAAAGAAACAAATGGACTTGCAAAATAGAACCAATCAAGATCGGCGATATCGTGGTGGTCAGTAATGACAATGCTCCACCTGGAAAATGGTTAAAGGGAAAGGTAGTGGAAACAGCAATAGCCCCGGATGGACAGGTACGATCGGTTATTGTAAGAACTATACAAGGATTGATAAAAAGACCAGCTATAAAGGTTGCAGTCATAGATGTGACGCCGAAAGAGCATCTTCTAGTAGTGAACAAATTTACGAAGAAACCTGGCAAAAGAGATCAATCGGATAATGCGAGCAGCCCAATGAAGAAAAAATACAAGATCGAATCGCGCAATTAAGAATCAAAGAAATTGAAACAAAAATCACAACGCTGAAGATATTATTTTGCATAATTCACCGGGTTGAATTATGGAGGGGAGTATGTTGCGATTTGGAATTTTTTGGATCGAAGTAACCATAGGAAAAGTAATATTGTAAGCCGCATGAAAAATAGTTTAAGGAAGCTATGATTTTTTGTTAAAATGGGTATATAAGGGGGAGCAATTGTTGAATAAAGTAGTTTTCGTTAATCGGTTGAAGTAGAAACAGCGAAGAGTGAAGGTTTCTTTTATCAGAGCTCTGGTTTTCGGCACCTTACCCCCTTCTGTCTGAATAGGCTCCCCAAGCATTGGATAAGGAGCAACTAGCGGGAAGGTCTGGTAAGCGGGACGAATAACCACCTCTGCTTCACCGGGAAAACTCCGTTACCGTCGCACTGTGTCTTCAGCAAAAGGATCAGTCCTTCGCGTGGTCTGCCGAAGAAGCTCGGCGTGTAACACTACCCGACCCCCGTATAACGACCCCCTTAATTGGACTTTGGTCATTTTTGACCTAAAAGGGGTCGTTCTACACGCTAAAGTACGATAATTCATTTATGAGGTTTCATTCATTTGATTGAATTTGAAGCAAAATGCTCAAATTTCTTCCTGCTGTGAGGATGTTTAATGTCCATCTAACCTTTCAAACTGTTATACTGGTAACTATCTGTTATACTATATGTTTTCCACTAGTTATACCTACAGTTTAAGTAACAGAACTTTAGTCATTATGTCGCACTCGAAATGTCTTTGAATGTGGTTGTCTAAGTCCAGCCTAAGCATGTCCAATGTTGCAGGGTCCTGAAGATGTCTACTGTCTAATCAAAAATAGCGATTAGTTGTATAACAATGAAGTCTCTAAAATCAACTCTTCCCGTTCGTCCATACACACAGCTGTCCGTTCGACTACGTCCGTGTGTTCGACGGTCCGGACAACACATCGGCCGTCATCGGAACGTACTGCGGCCAGCAGCGCAATCTGGTGCTGTACTCTAGCGAACACTATCTCTTCATCCACTTCTCGACGCTGCAACGTACCGCCAACACGCAGAACCGAGGTTTTAAGGGAATATTTGAATTTAGCGAAAGTTTCGTAAAGCTAGACTTTATCCGTAAGTGCACGCTTTGCGCTCTGCGCCATACGTAACCATGCAGCAATGCACACTAATGTGAGGAATTGGGTTTGCAGGTGAAAACGATGGTATGCACATACGCGGCTCGGAGTGTGACCAGAAAATCCTCTCCAAAAAGGAATCGACCGGATTCGTGTACTCGCCCAACTATCCCTTCCCGTACATACCGAAAGTAGTTTGTAGGTGAGTATGGCCCCCGTTGTGTAATTTGCTGGGACCGTATCGGCTAATGGTAACGCTCGATTCGTTGCAGATATTTCGTTTACGGTATGCAGGACGCACAGAATCTGGAGCGGGTGAAGCTGGAGTTTTCCATTTTCGAGATTCCCAAGGGCGAACATAAGGATAAGAGCGAGTGAGTAGTTTTGGCGGGATGGTAGCGTTGACCCGGGTGGTAACTAATGTGTCTGTCCAATGGTTTCTCACACAGGTCCAACTGCACGGATGGGTATCTGAAGGTTTATCTGAAGGGCCAGGAAGTGGCCGACGCGTACGACAAGTTTGATCACGAGCTGTGCGGCGGCGAACTGCCGCACGCGGTCATCAGCGACGGTCCACGGCTGGTGATGGTGTTCAGTTCCGGCGAGCTGCAGGGCCGCGGGTTTAAGGCGAAGTACACGTTCGAGACGGAGTACAAAATCCCGGGCACGGCGGCACCGGACGGTACGTGCAGCTTCACGTACCGCAGCACCTCGCGCAAGAAGGGCGAGTTCAACAGCCCGCGCTACCCGTCGAACTATCCGTCGGAGACGAACTGCTCCTACGTCTTTCTGGCCACCCCGAACGAGCAGGTCACGATCGTGTTCGACCACTTCAAGGTGAAGGCGGACGGGGCGAACACGACCGGGGGCGCGTACGGTGCGTCCGTCTGCTTCGAGGACTGGCTTGAGATGTACGTGCTGTATCGCGACGGGACGGATCGGTTTCTCGGGCGGTACTGCAGCCTGACCGCGCCCGGCCCCGTCGAAAGTCCGCGCGGTGCCGTCGGCATACGGGTCGTGCTGCACACCGACCTCGAGAACGTGGCCAGCGGTTTCAAGGCGCGCTACATCTTCGAGACGGCCAAATCGGTGTTCGGGGACTGTGGCGGTAACTTCTCCGGCGAAGATTCGGGCATCGTAACGTCGCCCAACTTTCCGGCCAATTATGACGGCCCCGGCAAGGGGCTTGCCTCGCGTGCCTGCAACTGGTACATCACTGCCCGTATCGGCTACAAGATACTGCTTAACTTTGACTACTTCGCGATCGAGGGTGAACCGGCCAGTGAGTAGCAAGCTTGGATGGACACTGGTGGAACTTCATGACTTACGTGTTTTGTTCGGTATTACAGCTCGTGGATGTGCTGCTGCTGTAATGCGGTTGTGGCTATCGCCCGACTCAGACATGCCTCCCATCGAAATGTGTGGCGAGAAGCCCGCGATGGAGCACTGGCAATACGTGACCCAGGGCCAAACTGCCCGTATCAGCTTTACCAGTGCTGATAAAGCAATCGGTGCTCAGGTGAGTCATTCTCCCCAGACATTTACTTCCGAAGATACGAAGATGAGCTTTACCTTCTGATCACTAATGGCCTTCCCGTACCGTTCGCAGGGTTTCCGTATAATCTGGACCGAGGTACAGGACACACCGGTCGGATCCTCGTCCACGATATCGCTGCTGTGCGAATCGACCTACCACTTCCAGTGTCTAACGTCCGGGTACTGCATCTCGGAACGGTTGCGGTGCGACGGTGTCAAAAACTGCGGCCCGCTGGACAATAGCGATGAAATGCACTGTGAGTCGTGAGTGAGTCGAACGGATTTCAGTTCATTTTATTTTATTTCTGCTCGGTTACTTTTGTGTTATTTTGTTTTGGTCCGGTTTTTTTTCCGTTTCGTTCAACTGCGGTACACCATCTACCGGCCGTTAAAGCTATCGGTTTTCCCTTTCTCAGTTTTCCCCATGCCCGCAAATAACTCGCCCAAAAATGATGAACGTTTCGAATGACGAATGATCGTGCGTGACCATCTCCAAGCAAAAAAAAAAAAACACTTCAATTGGCATCCCCGCACAACCGAGGAGCATTTCAAATTTATTTCTCCCAACTTCATTCAAACCCACTTTGCTATGTTTTGTGTGCGTGTGTGTGTGTGTTTTGTTTTTCGTTGTTTGTTTTGTTCTTCTACCAGAGGAATCGTCCTTCGCATGTTTTGCTCACCACCACCACCACCACCAAAAAACCGCGAGCATGTACAAACTCGAGTACACGGCGTACGCCATCGTTTGTCACGCCATTCGGACGCCATTGCGATGTTGCTCACTAGCATCTTCATGTGCCTGATTATGCTCGGTGAGGGTGTAAAGTGCCTTACCGGATCATGTCCAACTTTCTGTTTTGTTTGATGTCTGTCTGTGCGTGTTTTGTTTTTTGTTTTTATATATTTCACAACCTTATTCGTTCGTTTTGAAAGTACTTTGGTATTTTAGATCATACGTTTGTCGCCCGATCGACATTGTTTCCAAGTTAAACAACAGCAGCTGATTCGATTTCATAATTGGTACTTACGCAGCTGGCAAACATGGCCTGGCTACTCACCTTGGCAAAGGCGAAGAAACATTCCTCGTTCCAAACAATGCAATGCAAACTGTCGATGTTACGATCGCGTCACCATACCGAAGATCTTTCTCTTAGTGTCTTCTTCCATGCTCGAGTCTGCACGATTCTATCTCTCTTGGTCTTGTGTTTGACTATTGTGTTTTTGTTTTTGGGGTTTGTTTTTGTATGGAAGCGTTTTATGGATATGATTTTGTAACATTATTCTACTAACTACGTTTTGCACTGTACTTCTGTTCTCTGGAAGGGGCAGGGATATAATGACACAGTTAGTTTTGTAATGAAAAAAAAAACACTTTGCGTTCCATTTTGTTTCGTGTATCAATCTGTTCGTCACCTTAATGTGCCTCATTTATCAAACGATCCGTACCATTAAGGATCGTCGGTACAAAACCACACATCCGTCTATTGGCACATTTTCTTCCTCCATCATGTAACCTCACCGATAGGCTCATCGTGAGATACAAGATCAATTTATGCAAGAACCCGATTGTTGATAGAATGATGCATGGTGGGATGTATAGAACATTTGCAACCGGTGACATTGGCGACCAGTCCGATCCTTCTGCACGTGCTTCATTCCGTCAAGAATCGGCGTACTTTGCGTTTCTCACACAAATTATGCATCCTGTTGTAAGTGGCAAATTCTCATCTCTATCTTTCCCGTTTTTTTCTTTCTTTTTTCAAATAATCTCTCAATCTTTTGCTCAAAACTTTCTTCCTACTATTTTCACTACTATTTCTACTACTACTACCACCACCACTACCACTACCCGCAACAATGTCAAATGATAAACAACATTTCCTTTTCCAACGACTTCTCCACCGGCGCACCGGGACACTGTGGTTGATGTGGAATTGTGTGCTAAATTCGATTTCATTAAACGAACTACCTAAACCTTCTGCGACGATCAATAATGGCATGCAGGTGAAGCGTCTGCTCGATCGCTTCCTGCTTTCGCGACACTCTTAGCTGTGGTTTGGCTTTTTAGTGTGTTTTACAATCATACCGAGCCTATTACATTGTGATAATGCATTGGTGAACGATTTTACACACAGTAGCAGCAGACAGTGCTTCTAATGCAGTGGCACATCTCTCGACATTAATTAACTATTTGGTGCAGTGCATCAGTTCCTTCCTTCCAATTGGATTCCCATTGTCTACCAATCCGTTTGCGTGTATGTGCGTCTGTGTGTGTGTGTGTCCACTTTTATCCTACCACAGCTATTCAGAACAATTTAGAACAGCAGAAGAATGATTCTGCCCAATGCTAAAACACTGCTCCTGGCAGCAGCTTCCAACCAGTACCTTCTAAACCGGTCGGTTCTAGTTCGTTAAACGATCTAGAAACACATAAAAAAACTCCTTCAAATTAATTAGAAGCATAACAACAAAACAAACAAAGCCCAGAACAGATAAAAAAAAACCCCAGTTACTCCAACGGTGCATTCCAATACAATAAAACACGCTCCTAAAACGCTTACACGATAATGTCTACGATCATGCCGACTATTTCTAATCTGATCCAAGTGAGTCCCATTTTAACTTTAATCCTAGCCATCTGTCTATTTTTACTCTTGCCTTACTGATGTCTACTCTATATATATTTACACAATTTTGCGTTGCAAAAATTTCTAACAACTCTCCTCACCTCACCAACACGCGCCCACCCACGTACACCTCACACATCGCACGACCGTTTTGTCCGTTCGGTGTTTGTTTTCTGCTGCCTGCACCCGGTAGGCGCGCTGTATGGGCATGGCTTTGTGTTTGAATTTGTTTGGTTATGTTTTAGTGTTTCCGTTCGTAGCAACAAACGGCAATGAATCACAAAAGATCCGTTTTAGTGCACGTACAGTAGTTAGTATTAGTGGTTTTCCACATTTGTGTAATATTTTCTTGTGGCTAGAGTAGACGATTTCGAGCTGCAGCCAACGTGACGGGCTGGCAATCGGCGTTTTTTTCCACTCATGCTCATCATATCGTACGATCGTTTCCACTACTTCATGCGTTATGATTTTTGTTCCACACAAATTGGTTTGTTGGTCCACAATGCTCCTTCGGCTAGAATTTAACCATCTCCCTTTCCACCCGGGAATGTATGTGTGTAAGTGCGTAAGTTGAGGAAAAAAAAGCAACAAAACCGAAGCACAACAGGAAGGTGGTACGATGTTGTTGGCTGTGATTAGTATGAACCTTTTATGTTGCGGTTAACGCCGTTCCCCTGTTCATCCCGTGCTCAATCGTTACCGTTACCATTACTTTCTTTCCCGTTTTTGGTTTCCATTTTGCGTTCCATTCTAGTGTAATCGGTATCATAATTTTCCGCATTATGGTTTTGTTGACATTTCGGGCCTGTGCTCATCCGTTATGAACTGAAGTTTGACTCATCTCAAAACTGCATACATAATTGTTCTTTGTCGTTTGGAAATTGGTTTAACGTTTTGAAGCGCTTGTACACATTGAACATCCACATCACCGACACCGACACAAAACTCACCACTGCGGTTGTATGTGCGCGGAAGCTGGATGGAAAAGTAAATCCTTTTCCGCCCAAGCACCCACCGTACAACATTACTCACATCACAGTATACGCTTGCTAACACGATTAACGCACTTGTTGGTGCACACCGCACTGACACACACAATGATTCCCTCATCATCGAACACATCACATCCTGTTAGCGTCACTCATGGCGTAAATACGATCGTACAGAAGCAAACACTTTCTATATGCTGAAGCTAACATAACAATCACTACACCACTCACACTGTTATATACATAAATATAAGCTACTGAATGAATGTCCTTACCATCACTAATGGAATGTTTCGATCTAACCATCCTTTTTCACCTCCCACCCACTTCCCGGTCCCATCCGCTCACCCGCTTCCCCCCCCGTTCACCAATGCTGCGCGTCCATACCTGCGCGTCCGTTCGTGTGTATGTATCGATCTTTGCTTTGTTCTTGCCGGTTGTTGCACTGCTGGGCGCCGTACCCGTACCCCGTACTGCTGCCGTAACGCACCGTCCACGCACCCGGGCATCTCACGCGAGCAGGCATCATCATAGTGCCCGAGGAGGATCACGGCGCCTTAATAATATCCTGCATAGCCGCCGCCTCGTTCCTAACCTGTCTCCTCTGCACTCTCTGTCATCGAAAAAGAAAACGCAGACATCACAGACAGCTGGGGCTGCATAGGAACGCGGCCCATTACGACTCGACCACCAGTGCAACCGGTATAAGTAAATAGTTCCCAATTCGCGGCGCGGAGGTTATCGCTCCGTCACCTTGGCGCGTAGCAAGCAACTAAACGACAATCTATCTATCTCTCTATACTCTGTTTTTGGCTGGTTTGTGTGTAGGCCTTGGCTCGAGTCGCCGTCATCTGCAGGGTGGCGGCAGCCTGTCCGGTAGCCTGCACGGCATTAACAACGGTGAGCCGATGCACATACCGCCCGCGCCGCTCCCGCCGGTCAGTGTGCCGCCGCACGTCTGCATCAACGACACGCTGATCGACACGGACGACCTGAACGACGATCTGTTCATGAGCAACTGCGAGCGGTTCTCGAGCGGCGACAGCGTATAGCAATGAGTGCCAACAGCGGGCAGCCTGCTGCGGCCGGTTGCCGCCCGGAAGCCGGTGCGCCACTGCCGGTGCGCCTGCAGCTTCTGTCAGCATTTCCTGGAGGCGCAAAACTGCTGCTCGCTCTACTACCACTACCCGTGCGACTCCTGCTATCTGCTGCTGACGCTGCTGTGCGTGCCGGGCACCGAGATCGGGCACAGCCCGGTTTATGAGCCCGCGGTACGGTGAAACAACAGTGGGAGTCGTCCGATGGAGGGGAAGCCATCTTTGGAAGCAGTGCGGAAACGGCTGAAGGCCAGCAGCGATGGAGACAAAACAGTAGATAAATAAAATATTTTAATTGTGAATATGGATAACCCCTTCCCGCACCCCCCCCTCATCCGATTCCTCATACCTTCCCGACCCACCCGCTCACCCTACCGTTCCTCGCCCCACAAACTCCAAACGCGACACGAGAGGGCGTAAACAACCTGACACGCTACTAACGATGAGTGTGTACAAGAAGATTTCATAATACTTAACGTAAAATGCGGAAGAAAGCCACGATACGATTCAATCGATACGCAGTAAATAGGCGGTATGGAAATCGGGTGCAGTTTGCCAATACAGGTTGATTTTTGCGAACGCGAACGGCGCAGAACACATGATACAGAGACGAGGTGGCGCACCCCTCGGAACTCGAGCTAAGGTTTTTTTTTGATAGAGAGAGATAAAGAGCGAGAGAGAAAGAGAGACGGCGCCGCCTAGCCGTAGTGCAAACGTACCGGCAAAATGATACGGAATGGCGCCCCAATCGTAGCATATGTGTAAACAGTGGATAAGATAGATGACGAAAAAGAAAAAAAAACAACCCCGCAACTAAATGCCAACAACTAGCCAGCAAATCTTGAAGCGGTGCCGAGGCCACCGGAAAGGGCGCCGACCCACTGGCAGCAGCTTCTGCCAATGGTGGGTCACGCGGGTTGGCAGTAACTAACGCTATGGCAGGGGAGTTTTATTTGTAGGTTCATTTTATACGAAAGCAAAACATACCGGTAACTAAACGAAAGAAAGAAAAAAAAACAACCCAGTAAGTAACCACAGTAAAGAAAACCCTTTTTAACAATATTTCAATCTAGCAAAACAAAAAAAACAAACAAATGAAGAAGCAAAAAAAAAAACAATGACAGTAGCTAACGAAGTAGACGAAGGAGTGGCAGAAATGCAAAACGAAAAAAAAAGAAATAAAACAGTATAACAATGTGTATGTGAAGATAAAACTAATAAACGTACTAATAAACTGCACCTCGGGTAAGGAAACGAGGAGAATAAAGAGTAAAAGACAAACAAAATAGGAAATATCTAATACAATTTACCGTGCAGGCGAAAAACGAACGGGTGGAATGGGTGTGACCGATTAAAGCAAAACCAAAACAAAATACACAACCACACACAACACACACACACACATACACATCCAAACACACGCTACACTAACTAACTAATATGCAAAGTAAATCATCTCATCTACTTACGGCTCGTACCACCTTCATTCAAGCTCATGATAAGCAAACCCCTTTTCGTACTTCGGACCGGAAGTAAGGCTACGAACGCTTAAGAAACACACCCATCACTCTAACAAAACAAACTATGAAACGAGCATCACTCAATTGTGTAGTATCATTCGCACGAAAATCAACACAAAACAGATTCACTTACATATACATATACCAAACAACAACAACAACAAAACGACAACTCCAACATGAAGCATAAAAATGGAAAACAGTAAAACAGTAAACAACGCGTACCATATTAACAAATACAGATACTGCTAGCATGAGGGGCGTGCAAAAAACAAAAAAGAATGAAGTAAATAAATTAACCCCCAAAAACGTACTCGGTGGGCGTGGGTTTGAGGCGAAGTAAACGTAACATAAAGAATTTGTAACATAAAATAATGATTAAAACCCAAAAAAAAACAAACAAACAAACAAACAAAAACACACACACAAGCAGTGAGGAAATGTTGTTTTTTATATATTTGTACGAACTAGTTACTAGAAATTAATAAAATTAATATGGAAAAGGTAAGAAAATTTAACAAAAAACACGCAAATTAAACTGCGGCAGTGGTGCGGCACCGGAGTAGCAACGCGCAGAAAGTGTGTTGGGGTTTGTGCAACGCTATCGATAAACCTCGATCTTGCGACACAACACCCAAAACCAACAGGGGGCAGCCAGGGTCTGTGGGGGAAACGTGGAAAGGACGAAAAGTGGGAAAGCCGAGTGGAGAAAAGGAAAATAACACACACAACAGCAAAAACAGGAAGAAAAAAACATGCAGCACCACAGAAGGGTTCCGGAAGAACACACGCTCTCTCTCTGACTCGCTGAAAGTAATGATGCCAAACAAACGCTAACGAGGAGTAGCAAGGAGTTGCTGTGGGAAAGGAAGCGAAGATAGGGGGGAAAAAGATACACTCACGTAAAGTAAAGTAATAACTAACATGAAACAGATTTTACTACCGTACACTATCGAACAGGCAAATAATATAATTAGCAAATTTAACAAAAAAAAAAACAACCAACAATAACCACACGGCATGTCGCGGCAATCGGGCTGTGTGTTTACTGGGACGGGGACGGTGTGCAAAACATCACCCGAAACGCACGAGCGCACACGTTCATGTTCTGTTGCGATGTTGCAAAGTGTGTCTTATGCCGGTGCGCTCTGTGTGCATTCTTGGGCAACTGGTGCACGGCGGGATTTTTGAATATGTGTTACGATACGGTTCATTGTTGCTATTTGTATAAGTTTTGTTTCAACACACACACACACACACACACACTACAAAAGGCCGCGTCCCACAACCCCCGTACGTAGAAGCGCATTCCCTTTTCGTGATATACACCTAGCCAACGTGTGCGTGTTTGAATAGTTTCAGCAGGAAACCATTTTCGATGAGAAACGAAGAGGTAACATAAAACCCAACCCGGTTGGTGCACGGTAATTTAATTTATTCACCTGTTCGCCCCACTGTTAAAATGTGTATCTGTGTGTCTGTGTTAAATTACCAATCAAAGTAAAACCAAAAAAAATATACAAAGCAATGCACGGTGAGCAACATGTAGTAGAACTTCACAGAACCCTGATTTTACGCTTACTATATATTGAATGTCACTCAACTCACACCTCGGAAATGCCGTTGACAAAATTTAAACGAATTAAAAACAAACAAGCACAAACGGTAAACGTGCGTGGTATTAACCTTTAACATTAATCTAAATTAAAGTAACGTACACGAAATACAAAATCAACGCAATACCGATGAGGAGCAAATAAAAACAAACCAAAAAACGAAAACATTGCAAAAGCTAAAGAGAAAGGTAGAGGAAATGCAACAGCAGAAAACCCCATGCAATCACAACCTGTTGACAATTACAAGTATGAAACGGAACACTAAATCGAACGTTGCGCATTACTATACGAAAGTAGGCACGGGAGCTGGAAAGGATTACAAGAAACAAGCATATGCCAACGCGGAGCCAGAACGGAACAACAGCTGTAATCATAAACGATTAACCATGTATTCAATGTGTGTGTGTGTGTGTGTGTAAAGTAACGTTAAAATAAACATGGAGAAGCATAACAAACAGCAGAAGAATACAAAAAGGAAACATTTTAACAGAAAAAAACGCAAACGGAAAAGAGAAAACCAAACAAAAAAAAGAGACGACAAGAAATCAACAATGCCAGTAACAGTATGGTTAACGAAACATAACTAAACAAATTAGGCGAAATAAAATGAAATAACACAGGAACAAAAAACCAATTCCCTTTTTGCGCAGAACGACACTACCACAGTGAACACTTACACTCACAAAACACGTAAACGTAATCGTCAGCAGAAGAATGTGTGCGTCCACTTATTAAATAAAGGGAACGAACAAAACCGGGGAAGAAACGGAATGACTGCGAGAGAGCGAAAGAGAACCCCGCCAAAAACAAAACAACACATAGGAACAGACAAAACAAATGGAGGAAACAAACGAAACAAAGAGGAAAATTTCAACAACAAAACAAAATAGCACAGGGAAAATGCACACACACCACATACCGAAAGGACAATGTATGGTCGATGTGAAAGTGTAACAAACACACAGATCAGACAGAGCAAAACAAAATGGCGGACAGCTGGCAAATGGAGCAGAAAGTATCGCTATACAAAGAGACAGGTAACGAATAGCATCCAGTGTGAAGATTCCGTTCCACAATTAGTTTTCTTATTTGGCTTTGCCTTGAAACCGATTCTTCTTTCCGACAAAAAGGAGCCAACAAAGAAACAAAGCAAATGCACAATGCACAATGAACGGGCATCACGACTCCCGCATGATCCCGCTGTGCTTGTGCGACGTTAAATAATTTATATTTTTCATCCCCGTTCAATAGGTTTCGGATTGTTTGCAGGAGAGCGAGAGACACTCACACACACACAAACTCTCTCTCTTTCTCTCGGAGATCTGTTGCCGAAGACTGCAATGCCGCGATAAGATGGGAACGGATGGTATGTCTATGTGTGCGTGTGCGTGTGGGCTGAACGAAGAAAGTTGAAAGCACACACACACACGCACACGTCAGAAAAAAAGGGGATGAAGGAAAATTGGTTTCATGTTACTGAGCAATGATGAGTCGCACCGCAATGTGCTCCAATATCAACCAATACGAATAAATGGCACGTGTGGTGTAAGGTGTCGCTTAGTAACGCGATTAATATATTTCTGTCTCGGGAATGAAATTCCAGCTCGGGAACACTTTTCCAGCACACACACACACATTCTCTGACTTACACATTACAATATCTCTCACACGCAGCAATGGAATGGACGTGTCTGTGAAGATGGTTTCGGGATTAAGTTTTCCCATCTGTTCTGCTTCCCATCAGTTTCATGCAGCTGCAGGAGTGGATTGTGCTCGGGTTTGAATGCCTTTTTTTCGGTAAATTTAACCCTCAGTTTCAGTTGTTTGTTCCCGGTTTTTTTTTTTTTGTACATTCAACGAATGACGGTGTTTGCGTGAGGCCAGATTGTTGGGCATTCGTCGCGGTCGATCGCAAAAAAAAACCCAAAAACGGAAATGGGAGAAAATCACTGCCTAAACACACAAAAATAAACACATATTTAAATCAATTTTATCCAACCAATCAAACCATGACGCAAGGAACGGGCCATGAACATATAACACGGTAGAACGATCGTCCAAACAATGCTCCTGTCCCGGCCTGTCGGTGCCGGGTGCTTTGATCGACCATCTGTAGACACAATGAGGACGATCATGCTGCTCTTCTGAGTGCGTCAAAGGAGCATAGAATTTATAACGATTATCGGTTGACATAGTGGCATTTTCGGGTGCGTTAAACGTTGCCTTTAACTAACGTCATCCCTAACTGTTACAAAAAAACATGCCAACATGCCAGTAAATTCCATTGTGTTTGAAACGGTTCATTAAGCCATGCAATGCTTGATTTCGGTTTTGTTTTACCTTAAACTGCTCCCCTGGTGAACTTGGAGTAGCAGCAGTTACTGCAAAACTAAAAACAATGACAATCGATTGTTTCCAAACTTTACGTTGTCGTTACGTGTCGCTAATGCAAGCCACTAGTTAAAAGAACTGAACCCGCAAAACATTGCAGGCTGTCATGAGAAAGTTTAACCCATTTCATAGTGTCACGGTCGCAGAGACCGCAACGACGATCGCCACAAACATCGCTCAATCAGCTAACCTTACCGGAAATGAAACGGCTACACACAAACATAGACACACTTTATACATACCGTGACGAATGATGCGCAAATGAAAACTAAAGGAATACAAAAAAAAAAAAAACAAACGTCAACAGTAAAATAGCTTCGTGCACATTTATAATGCCACTAACTTACTGAACCACACACACACACCCTTTCCCTGGAGGATGACGGGCGGGCAGGGCATAGCAAATGGGGCTACACTTATCTAAATTAAACGCATACTAATTAACAACAAGGAGGCAAAGCATAAAAATGGCGGGGGCAAAAACCACGCGGCGTTGAAATCGATCGTTGCTCCCAACAGGGGGCGGGTCACGTGGTCAAAACAAAAGCAATCCAAAGTACGGTTTGCGCGGGAAAAGCGTTTAGCGAAGATGATCGATCGTGAGCGAGAGTGTGTGTGCGTGCGCGTGAATGTGTATATGAGCGTGTGTGTGTGTGTGTGTGCGGGATGTGCGCGAGCAGAGGTATGCAAGCAGGAAAGGAATATTGAAAACAATTAAGAAAAAAAAAGTAATTCCTAATGTTGTTTGTTATAATCAAAAAATAAACTGTTACATAAATTATAAAAAAATAATAACAAAAAACGTAAGAACGTATCTGGACAAAAAAGGAAAAAAAAACATGTTAAGAGTATAGAACTCATTTTGATATTAATAAACGAAGCAGCAGCAACAAAAAAAACAACCACACAGATACATACTGCGGGGTGAGCAATAGCGTAAAGGGCTCGCCAAACCGGGAGACAGATAGAAAGAGAGAGAGTCACGAAGCCGTGAAAGGGGGAAACAGAAGCGGACGAAACGATTTTCGGGGGGGTGTGTGGTGTACGCGGTAAAAAAAACACAACCCACTGTCTGGCCGGAAGTATGCGATAGTTGTAGCAATGGTGTACGGCCAACAGTGACGGTGAAATATGATAAACAGCCAAAACTGGAATAAACATTAAAGTAACAAGAAGATGACGGAAACGATGGAGAAGAACAATTAAAACGACAACAACAAATACACTCACACAAGCCACAACACGTGCACGAAATAAAACAATCTACACATTCCATACACACAAGACACAAACAAAGATGGAAGAACACAAACAGATAAGTACAGTGCAAACACAACCAACACCCACACACATGAGTGTAACACACAGCAAAGCAAATGAAAAAAAAAGAAAAACAGGAGTAACAGGAGAAGAAAAACAAGCAGTGCTAGGAAGCAGAAAGGAAGCTGTAATTTTAAGAATCAATAACGTGAGTTAACGAAAAATATAAGATAATGATTTAAAGAAGATAGTGTTTTTTCGACAAACAGGTTGTTTTATTTGTTGGATTGGAAGGGATGGTGTGTACATTGGGGAGACCCTCAATGGCGACGCTGAAACATCCGAATAATGTTATTCTTGTAGAGTGCGCATTCAAAGAAGGCTTCCGAATTTTCAAGTGAATACCCTAGCACCTGATTGTTGTACATTGACCAGTTATACACTGGGAATATTTAATTTAAGATTTAAAATCAGTCAATATTGTGTCGTCCAGGAACGATCGTGAAAATATCTACAATATGCAAAGCCACAACCGAGAAACAACAGTGCAACAATCGGATCGGTAAAAGTGGTGGTCGTTACGGATGATCGATGCAGAAGTTTCGGACGAACCTGACTTCATTTCGAAGCCATAATGTACAGATTACATGTATTATGAGATGAGTTTCAACTTTTCTTAGTGATGAATGTTTTCTAAGTTTACTTACAACCACTTACAAGCACAAAGTTTTACTAAGAGAATCACCATCGTAAGATTTGCTTACCATCAGTCACGTGTGAACTTTTGAAATGAAATAATTCATGCCGAAGCGTGAAATATTTCAAAGGCCTTTTCGAGTGACTGCAAAATACACAATTACACGGAACAATCATGTTTATAACACACAATTCACTAGATACTTCTACATTAGTAAAGGGATTTAGAAAAGAATCTTCACCTTCTGATATTTTATTTAATAGTAGTATGTAATATTCTATCAATTCTCAATGATTAAACGATTTAATGATTCCTTATAATTTAAAATTAAATATTACAAAGAACGCAGAATCACACTCCTTGCTATAGACAGTTCTCAGGTCTGTCAACCGAACTTGGTGAACCAAAACAACGCTCAGCAGCAATAACAACATTTTTCCGATAGCCGCAAGTTTGACCAGTTTTCTATAAAAATGTCTATTGAAATTGAATCCGCTGAGTGAGTTTCGTGCCTACTGTGAAATATACCGACGGGCTTGTGCTAATGTTCACCTCCATTTCAGTGTGATCCGTCTTATTCAGCAGTATTTGAAAGAGTCAAATCTTCACAAAGCGTTGCAAACATTGCAGGAAGAGACGGGCGTATCGCTAAACACCGTCGACAGCGTGGAGGGTTTCGTTTCGGACATTCACAACGGCCATTGGGACACAGTGCTTAAAGCGATCCAGTCGCTCAAATTGCCGGACAAAAAGCTGATCGATCTGTACGAGCAAATCGTGCTGGAACTGATCGAACTGCGGGAGCTGGGTGCTGCCCGGTCTTTGCTGCGCCAAACCGATCCAATGATAATGCTAAAGCAGCAGGAAGCGGAACGTTACATCCATCTGGAAAACATGCTACAGCGTGCCTATTTCGATCCGCGAGAAGCGTACCCGGAAGGGTCGAGCAAAGAGAAGCGTCGTGCCGCCATTGCCACCGCCCTTGCCGGTGAAGTGTCCGTAGTGCCATCGTCACGATTACTGGCACTACTGGGCCAAGCGCTGAAGTGGCAACAGCATCAAGGACTTTTGCCACCCGGTACGACGATCGATTTGTTCCGCGGTAAGGCCGCCATCAGGGACCAGGAGGATGAATCGTACCCGACACAGCTCGCCCGGCAGATCAAGTTCGGACAGAAATCTCACGTCGAGTGTGCAATGTTTTCCCCCGACGGTCAATATCTGGTAACCGGCAGTGTGGACGGTTTCATCGAGGTGTGGAACTTTACGACCGGCAAGATACGTAAAGATTTAAAGTACCAGGCGCAGGATAACTTCATGATGATGGAACAAGCCATCCTATCGATGGCTTTTTCGCGCGATTCGGAAATGTTAGCAACCGGTTCGCAGGATGGTCAGGTGAAGGTGTGGAAGCTAATCACCGGTCAGTGTTTGCGGCGGTTCGAGAAGGCCCACTCGAAGGGGGTGACTTGTTTGCATTTTTCCCGCGACAATAGTCAAATACTGACCGCTTCGTTCGACCATTTGATACGGTTGTACGGGTTAAAGTCGGGCAAAATGTTGAAAGAGTTCCGTAGCCACACGTCGTTCGTGAACGAGGCTGTCTTTTCGCCTGACGGCCATCATGTGCTGAGCGCGTCCTCCGACGGTACGGTCAAGGTGTGGTCGCTGAAGACAACCGAATGCATTTCCACGTTCAAAGCATTGGGTACCCATTTGGCCGTAAATTCGGTACTCATACTGCCAAAGAATCCGGAACACTTTGTGGTGTGCAACCGGTCGAACACGGTCGTCATCATGAACATGCAGGGCCAGATCGTGCGTTCGTTTTCGTCCGGTAAGCGTGAGGGTGGTGCATTCATCTGTGCCACAATATCACCGCGCGGCGAATTCATCTACTGCTGTGGTGAGGATTTGGTGCTGTACTGTTTCTCCGTTACGTCGGGCAAGCTGGAACGTACGCTGAACGTGCACGAAAAGGATGTCATCGGGCTAACACATCATCCTCACCAGAATCTACTAGCATCGTACGGGTGCGATGGTTTACTGAAAATGTGGAAACCTTAAGGATATTGGCAGGGGGAAGTTTTCCCAACACATTGGCTAAACGAGTAAGTGCATACAATAATTATAATAAATGACGAGTGTGACATAAGGATGAGCCAGTGATTCAAACGAAAGAAAACATTTCGTTTTATGAGTGAATGTTTACCCAACGACGACGCTGTACGCTCTTACTTCGTATCACAATGGTTCCGTTTATCAGACGGCATGCATATTAAATCATTGTAACGGGGCGCACAACTATGCGGCGGTAGACCATCAACCCGGACCATTCTAGCCGTTTGCGTGAGGGCGAACAAAGGCCTGCTAATGATGTTTACTTTCTGCTTCACCGCTTCATTCCTGGCTGTATGTACAATAATTTAGTTAGCGGCAAACCTTGCCGGCGCATTACCGGCCACCGGGACCAGTTCTTTTCGTCTGGTCAAATAGTTTTGATTGTTGTGGTCGGTAAAAATATATTACATTTCATATAACGTAAAAAACAATTACCGAATTGGCATCCTTCGCTAGGAAAACTGGTGGAGCCTATTTTAGTAGTTTGCTGAACATCATTTTCATCCAATTACCCTGTTGCTGTGAGATGGTTAGCAATGAACTTATTTTCATCATGGAATTAGTAAGACAAAAAAGTAACTCTATACTTCTAACCACAAAAGAGCTTTTTCTTTATTGCATCAGTTCCGTTCGTTCCTGCGAAAGGACCGTTGTCAAAGAGTTCTTGATACTGGAGAAGTCCAGCTACGGAGTTGATTTAATCATGGCGCAAGCTGTTGCAGGCAGGGGATGGTTAAATTAATTTGTGGTTACGCTTTTGTCCCATCTCTGGCGTAAGCCTTTGCTGGAAATGTTTTTAAGAAAATATTCAATTCGAAGTGTGTTTTAATACTAATATTTTTATTGCAAATTTAAGATAAATGTTGCAAAAGTTTTATTTTATGTACTCAATATTTTTATTTATAAGTTTAGTTTCGCATTGTTCATGACAAATGTTCATTTTCAAAGCGAATTAATTTAATTAATTCAAAGTGTTATTTTAGGATCAGGATAAATACACGTGAGAGGAGAACATTTATTGTAATCAGAATTTCTGGGGTTATTATTAATCGACTGTAGTGTAGGGCGGATCGGATCGGGTTTTTGGGCTTCGATCGTTCACGGGATCATTCCAGGATTCAATTCCTAATCCAGGATCCTCTGGACTGATAACCAAAACAATCCTTCAGGATCCTGTTGTTAGGCTCAATCGTTTAGCTTAGAACATGTGATAGGAAACCACATTATTTATTACATAAATTTAAACATTATCTCATCAATTTAATCATTATTAATCATTTGTTGTTTTAATATTTCTCTTCTTCTTAGGTTGGCTTATAGAAACTGTGAGTTTGTATTTATTTTTAAATTTAAATCCAACCCTCGGTGCTCTGCTATCTCCCCGGGGGGAAATCAAGTAAGCAACAAACAACTCGACTGTCCCCTCTGAGGGGACATGCAAGTGAAACACGTTCAACCACAAAAAAGTTTTTGTCGTTTTGATTTGTACGGTATTCGTCGCACTGTCGTGTGCACCAGAACAACAGATACATTTAATGAATACTTCTTTAAAAAAAGGAATTATTGTATGCTGCAACTGTTGCACAAATTTCACCAATGATATATTTCAATTTTTAAAACACAGTTTTTGCAACATGAACTTAAACATAAACATAAAATATACATAAAAAATATACCATACCAATACAATACTGTACTTATGTACTAGAAATGTTAAAGAAATGTACTAAAAATATATTTATTTTGTATATTAGACTATACTTATATTACATAGTAAAAAAGAAATGGGCTATCTTAGAAACTTGTGATATATAAATTTTGTTGAAGATTTAATAGAAATTTACAAATTTAAATTTGAAGACTTAATAGAAATTTACAAATTTAAATTTATGCAAGATAACAGTCACAGGCCGCTTTACGTGTGGAAAATTGGAATATATCCCATTATGTTTCGATTCTTTAGACAAAATACTACAGCAACACCAACAACTGAAGCACATCTGCTTCCAGTTCATAACACTCAACGACATTCCTTTATGTCCTTTACAAATTCCAATACCAATACTGTTTATGTTGTACTCCTTGCATTCTCCAAAGATGTTTTAAAGCATGCAAGCAATGTCTTCTGTTTCAACTCAAGATCTTGTTTCAGTGCCTTATGGTTGTTTTAGGAAAGTGATCCCTTTACATCTTTTTCGTCAAGTTACCAAAGAAAAGCAACATCTTTACGACAAATACTGACATCTGATAAGGTTTTTTTTTTATTTTTTACCCCCTGTCCATCATTCGTCCACCCCTTCCTCCCCTGCCCAGTGCCGGTAAAGTAACAACCCTTCCCACGCGGTGGTCGGTTTCTTCGCAAAGGTTACTACTCCATTGGCCGGCACGTTGCTGTAAACAAAACCGAAGCGTAGACGGTTGTTTACATGGGTGGCTAAAATAAACCGCTTCATGGATGTATGCGCAGTGGGTCCGGAGAATCGCAGCTCGAAACAATGCCGATAGGTTGTTGAAATGTTTTTGATGTTCGGAATTTGAAATGTGGTGCCATTCAATCATCCACGCATCGGAATGCATCCGAGCTGGGTTGAATGCTGCACAAGCCGCACTGTTTTTGTTCTGGGCCGTTTTTATAAAATGGAACTTTAATGCATCCACCCTCGTAATGTGTATCCCGCACATGGTCGAGAACGAGCGACGGCGGAGACACTTCCATATTGGGGGATGCTGTGAAAGATGAAAACGCAGATGAAATATTAATGTCGGTATGATTGAATTGTCGATACAGTTTACACTCGCAGTCCGAATTCCCCCACAGCTCCCTTCCCTGCAGCAGCAAGTCAATTAAATGCGCGGGATGTTTATTTATGTTCGGTACATTGAATTAGCTGGAAAAGCTGAAGCGATTGAGCGTGGCATTAGGAGCAATGGTGCGTGAAATCGATCCGCTTTCCGCCACGAATCGGTCTGTTGGTTAATCCAGCCGCAACGTATCAGCAAACCACGAGTGGAAGGCCACCCAAACAGCAACATCCAGACAGTACGGAAGCGCAGTAATATTAGTGAAGAAGCAAAAAAACCAAAAATACATGGCTGTAAAAATAGGTTACAATCTGTCATCATGGTTAGATCCGTAGAATTGCTGGCAGTTCTTCCCGGCCCGACTAACACACGTCAAAATTGCTGGCGCCAATGATTTGAAACCAAATTTCCCCAACAATTTGATTCCAGCTGATGGGATTCTTCACGTGGTCTCATCCCGCCTATCGGTACCGAAAGTTCCGCATGGTCGAGTATGTGCCCGATTTGTTGGCAAAGCCGCTAAAATCCCCCACCACGCACCGGAACACCGGAGAAGGTTAATTAAATAGAATCAATTTCGCTTCACCTACCGTTTTGGGAAGTGTTTGCAGGGGAGATGATACACGAACGAATGGGGGGAGGGTTGATGTTTTTGGCTTAAAATTGATCGTTTTTGCCACACACGTGCGCACCTACAGTTAGTCGTCGAAGCGCGTTGAAGTATGTTCGGTGTGAGATAATTTCCTTCCTAGTTGCGGCGGGACTTCGCCTATTCGGTCGCAATGACAGAGTGTTTATTGCACGATGCAAACATTCTGGTTCAGGTTGATGGGGATGATGGAAGCCCTGCTTCATTCGGGGGGAAGGTTGTGTGAGGATACGACTAGACGAAAGTTTAAAAGACTAAACATCAATTTCCGTTCATCAACCGTCGGTTCGGAAGAACACAGCACGGGAAGCATGGTTTTGGTAATGAAATTGAATTGTTTTTAAATCCAATACCGAATCCAATTGGTTTTGGGGATGATACCAGATCCTTTGGATCCAAGCAACCCGATAACCTTGTTCCCGCTGAAACAATATTACATTGCAGATGAAAATCGCACGACGCTGGTGGCCGCTACTGTTCGGGGCGAGGTTCATTTTACTTACCATACACCGTCCAATTCGTTTTACCTCGTATCCTTCTTCCCGGTAATGCTCTCTCCTGCTAAGCTTTCACCAGTAACCAATGCGCTTAAAGCATTTGCGTTGCTTTGTCTGGGGGATTTGATACTTTTTTTTCCACCCCTGCGAAATTCTTTTCGTTCATCTAAGGGGTTTTTCAAGGGTATCTTGGCGAAATTCCGGGAAATGCGTGATAATGTGGCCATTATTATTGCAAAGCAGAAGAAAATAAAAACACACACACACACACACACACACACACACACACACACACAGAGGTGGAGAGAAATCTTGTTGCCCAGAGTAACGCTTCAACGGTCAAAATCAGCATCAGTTGTTGGAGTGTTACAACAAACGCCCAAACGATGTTGCATGGGGGAGGCCCATGCGATGTGATAAGACACTCGGTGTAATGCTTTCTTTGCGATGTTCGGGTTCTATTTGTTCCAGGCAGTGCCAAGGCAATGAAGGTGAGTTGAGGCTTCGCTTTAGGAGGACTGTCGAGGAAACCACATGAAGCTGTCAAACGCCAGTGTATATGCTTTTATCTGTGCAACAATCCGAGTGCTTTCTTCTCGTCTCTCGCCTCTTCCAGGAATCGGCACCTGTATGGGTGTGCTGTATTTATTGGGCAGACAGTAATGTTGGATGGCCCATCATGTCAGGAGCAGTGCGGTAGCTCAACCGAACCATCATAGGTGTGCCGCCCCGGAACGACCGGTTTGGACAGCTCATGATCGACCGGAGGTGGAAACGGTTTGTGCCTCCCGGTCCCGTTTGTGCACACGGCAACGTATCGATTACGGCATTGAAGATGTAAATGGGGGTTCCCATTTTCCCGGCATGGCATTGGATGGCATGAAAACAACGCCATCCCTTCCGTGCGGTTAGGCGGTTTTCCCCTCTGACGGGCGAGAGGTTAATCAACTTTCGGGCGGTGAAATCTGGATTTGAATGTGGTCGCACAAGGGTAAACAAGCATATCTTACCTTTTTTTGCTTTTTTTTTTGTTATCAATTTTCGGTTCGTACAGGGCGGTCGGTGATTAGGGAGCGCTTTATGTGTTTTAATCAAGTCCAATTTTATCGCACCGAACCGGTGGTGGTAGGCGTATGTTGAATGGTGCATTGTTTTATCTGCTCCGAAGCACCATTTTGTGCGTGCCACCAAGCCACCTTGGGCAAACATTAGACGAAATAATGCGCCGAAGCGTTCGGAAGGTGGTTACGACGGTGACGATGGTTAACCGTAACCAAGGTTCATTGTGGTTCAGCCATGTAGTTAATGCCTACCGCAAATAGACCACCTTCGTACTGTAAGGTACCGATCATTAAATAGTATGTATTGTACGTTTATTACTCTTTTTAATCTCCATACTGAGGTTTTTCATGGGCGCGATGCTGGGTAAATTCCGATAACGATGAACAGATCAACCCGTATGCCAAACAGTGTTCAAAACACTCTCAAACCTTAAAACAAATTAAAGCTAAGCTAAAAAATCGTTCGAAGTAATTGTATTTTAAAACTGTTCTTCCTTATTCGACGCTACAACCTGTTGCAGAAGGAATATAAACCGCACACTTTCGAGCTTCGTAAAAAAAACATTGAGCCCTTATGCCGACCTTTCTGTCGGACGCATAAACGCCATCACTTTAGCTCAATTGGAGTCTTCCATCCTTCCACTGTCCACGTAGCTAGAATTTATTAGTAGAACCGTCAGCTTACGGCCTACTTATGACTTTACGATATTGATCGTCCTGTATCATTCTAATGACATGACCAACATATCGGAACACGCGAGTCTCATTTGTGGTACGTGAGTGAGTTCATCGTACATATGGTAGAGTTCATCATTGTATTAGGACCTCCATTGAGTGCATTTAGAAGATTTCATGTAGAGAAAGCTGGTATTGGCTTTGCCATTTTAAAATATGGTAGTACAGTTCATAGCATAATAATACAAGCATTAGTTTTTTTATGCCCCTTTTTTTCCTTTTGCTTTATATTCTCCAGCTTAAATAAATTAAAAATGATTAAGTAATCAGAAATTTGATTGTCCAAATTTTTACTTCTGGACGTTAAATGTCGTTGCATGGAAAGGATCACCACGCATAAACAAATGTAAAGACATTTCTTAAACGTTTTTAATGTATTCGATAAACGTTTTAAAATGTGTTTAATTTTAAACCATTTTATTTACTTATCTCGTCTACGTTTTGTTACAAAAAAAATGCAATATACGAAACATGTTACACACTGTACGATTAGGAATTATTCTGAATGTTATCAATAAAGTCGTTAAAGACTTCCATGGTCTGAAATTTTATGTTTGCAGTTCTTGTATATCCTACACCTTATCATCCATTATTTCCTTCACAAAAAAGACATTCTTTCGATTAAAACAATGAGCAAAGCATTTTGGTGTTTTGTTTTGTGAAAACAGATAGCCTTTAACATGTTTTATTTGCTCGAACGCGAATTACTTTTCCGTTTTCCAACATTTACTTTGCTGTACTACAGCTATACAAAAATACACTTGCACAATACATCCATACAAACATTGATCGTGATCGTGAAGGTTTCTTTACACAATGCCTAATGCCATTGACATTGATGTTCTGTAAAACATTGTTCTAAAAGTCGTTTTGAGGAAGGTTTAACAAGGGTGACTAGAATATATGTACGGCTTGAAGGTGTCCTCCCACCATCGTTCGGGTAGGGAGTGATATGGTGACACGCACGAGAAGGTTTCCGAACAACGACAAATCGGACGGGATATCGGGTGGAAGGCCAACGTGAATAGTAGCAATATTTACAGCTGATGGACACGTGATCCTAACCTGGCATCGACAGTTGCGTCCGCTTTGGCACTGGGTTTTTCGTTTGTCTCCTAGAGCGAAGTGATGGCCTCTTCGCCCGCCCTTAGCTAAACCTTCTCGATTTCCGTCTGTTGGCTGGTGATGTTGGTGATCTCCGCCAGGTTGGTGCTGTCGCGCAGCGTTCGCTTGGAGCCCCGCGTACTGTAGCTCCGGTCGAGGTCCATGTCCCGGGAGCAGCACAGCTGCCGGAACACGCAGATGTAGCAGGCCAGCAGCGAGGTCATCAGGATCGTACCGATGATCACGGTAATGACCAGCAGCACGCTGACCTCGCCCTCCATTTCGCGCGGTGTTGCTAGATGCGTTTTTGGCGCCACTTTTAGCTCGTGTTGTTGGTTGTACCGTGCCGCGTATCGGTCAAGCCGATCAAACTGCACACCTCCGGCGGGTGAACAACGGTTTGAGATTAACCAGACACCGGCAAAGCACAGCCGGCTGGCGCGTTAACCAGTGTGAATGGACGTTACGGAATCTCGTAGATTGGGTGAAATTCACGCGTGGCTTGAGTATAGAATGCAGCAATGGATCATACCGGTGCGATAGTTAAACATCTGTTGGGAAAACAAATCAAAACAAAACCATGATACAAATAACCTATTTTATATCATATGTTCCTATTTTAACCTATAACCTATTTTATATTTTCAAACATATTTCAAACGTAGAAGGTCTTTGGAAGGCTGAATTAGACTCATCACGTTCCGGTGGGTTGGTCACGTCATGAGAATAACACCCAGCCCGTAACGTCCTTTTAGGTCGTCTACAGGGACAGAGGAGGCGTGGCAAAAATAGCGAGATAATGAACTGTCATGCGACGACACTCGACCTTGATCTGTTTAGAGGACTCCTGTAGTAGGCCATGACCTAAATAAGTAAATAAGCAAGCAGCTCTCCAGCAAACTTCCACCGTTGACATCGTCTGTAAATTACGGACAAGAATGTCAGAACTTTCAAATATTCATTGGTTAGACGACTGGCAGGACTGACTATCCATCTACGGGTAAATAAAGTAAAAGACGTGTAATCTAACTCATATATTATTAATTGCTTCCAAGCAGTCGAACCGATTGGTCGTCGATTTTTGTTCGAACTCAGGTAATTTGTTTGACAGTATGATTGAAAGATAGACTGCCAGGATATGAGACATACGCAGTCCGTAATTTTCCAACGAGACAAGACTTGGTCACATAGTTATAGTTAGTTAGGTCAATAGTTAAAGAGGAATGCTGTTCTTATAGTCCAGATTTTACATTATTTACGACTACTATCAACGAACCGTATTTAAATTCGTTTTAGACGAGGTAATCTAAAATTGGCTCGATTCGTTGCTGGGTTTAAATGTAGAGAAATTGTGTTGTGGCGAGAAAGTCTTGTGCAATATGAATTTCATTAAACAACTCCTTGAACAAAAACTGTATCACAATGTTGTTATTTAAAAAAAAAAGTACCAAGTTGAGTATTGTGAGTGTTTGTAAAAGATACATTGTTACAAGCTTGCTAACAATAAAGCCATCATTTCCCCCGGGGGAAAACGTGTCCTTGACAGTTGTGACCAACCATTGATTTAGTGCATTAGCTGTTGCTCATCATGTTGCCTAACAAATGATACAACAATTGACAAATCGCCACCTACACATCAACCGCACACAATGTTGTGCGCGAACAATACGATTCATTTCGTTGGGTACGTGTCTGAACGCATTCCGCCGGGTTTTGCTTCACATCAATTTTACGCATAAAGAATGTTGTACGCTCCCCGAAGGAAAGTGAAAGCACACTAATGAGCGTTGTGCTGATATTGTTGTGCGGTTTCGTTACGAATTGGTGGATAATGAAGTGCCACGAGCAGTGCAAAATAAATCATTGCTCCAGCAGATGATGCGTGGTAGGATATTGGACCGGTTGAACGAGATACATGATCTCCTTGCTTATACTTCGCCGTTAGCTCGCACACCTGTGGTTAAGATCATTCAGACGAAGCGAACGAATAAAAAACCCACCCACCGACACACACACCACAGAACCGAACCGGTAATGGAGTCGGATGTTTGCACTGAGCACTGTCGGCTTACCGCTAATGTACGTGTGTGCCTGTTTGGGGAAGCGACCGTTTTTGGGGGATAGGGAAATTGTTTATTTAAAGACTGTTTGGAGTTTGAGTGGGATCGCAAAATAATTGAAATAGCGATAAAGCAAACAAGTTTGCATTGGTTTTGTTTCTACTTTATTGTTTGTTGAAGCCAGAGAGAGAGAGAGAAAAAGGCAGGTTTCCTGCATATATTAGCATGCATTGAGTGTGGAATAAAGTTGGGCTAAACTCATCCCCCAAAAGTGGGTCACCGAAATCATTCCGGTATGTTATAAGCGAAATAATTCCTAATGCTCGGGAATACCCTGTGTGCAGGGTATGGGGCTTGGGTATCATTACGCAAGAACAACGATCCAGCACCGACACGCCTTTGTGGATTTACATGAAATGATGGGATACCGAGGAGCCCAGACCTTTCAGGTCCACCAACCCGAACAAGGATCACCGGTAGAAGGAAGTTTTTTAATTACTTATTGCGTAACATTCAATTTGTGTGGAAATAATTCACACCGGCTTATACACGATCGCATCTGCAGTGGTCCCAGCCGAAAGGATATTAATTAAAAGGTAGACTAAATCCTTTCCGCTGCTCAAACGGACCGGCTGTGATGTGGCGGTTCACCCGTAACCGGTCGCAGAGAACGGTAGAGAACCCGGGTGAGGATAAATAGGCCGGTGCTGCCGTACCTTGTTTTGCTCTTTGCGTTTTACCCGGCCAACAACAGCAAAACAACAGTGAAAACCGGCAAAAGCTTCAAACAAATGCTCGCGGGCATGGAAAAACATTTACAACCAACACAGACCGACCCCTCTAACGGTGGAGTACTTTTCTGTGTGTGATTGCTTGGCCTGCGGAGTTCTCAGAGCAGGATTGTCGTCATGGTGTCTTGTGCATAGTAGACATCATGTAATGTTTGTGTTTTTGAAAACGAGCTTTTTTGATGAATGCCGTGAGGTTTAATAAAATTGGGCATTATCTTGAACCGATGAGCGATGAAATATATGGTTTATCATTTTGAGAAACGCAATAGTACATATTTAAAGAGCAGTAGTATATGTAGCTGAACTAATGGTCAGTTTCGAGATGTCATGTTCAATATTCATGCAATTCCATGAACTAAAGGTGGAGTCCATCGAGCCTGGGACGACCATTCATCGTAACCATCGTTTCAAACTCTGGATCGCTCTGCGTGTCTTTTCCGTAGGCGAGATTTGTTGTTCCCGGGAAGGAATGAATGATAAATTATATCTGTGGGAGGATTTTCGTCTTCTTTGGACAGTTTTTTGAATGGGCAAATAGGCTGCTGTTTGAATTAATGCGATCGAAGGTACACGAGCTTTTGATATACTTGTGGAGAAATTTATTATTCTTCTGTTTGCTGTTATTATTTTGCAAACCAAGAAAAACAATAATAAACCCCCAATGTTGGTACAATAATAAAACTTTCAAGCATCTTTTACGTTTTTATATGCTCGAACAATATTGTAAAACGTTTATCAAATTACGTCCTTCCTCCTAGAGGCAGTGAAACAAGCGCAATGTATTTCAATACCCAAAAATGTTCAAAGAAACGTGACAATTATTAATGAACACTAGGTAATCAAGATCGAACACTGATTGAAATAGTGACTTTTGCACACAATCAGTACCAGAATATGAACCGTGCATAAGTTATGAACGCCTTTTAGGAGATGCCCTCTGCCGGACACCAGTTACAACTGGAATGAGCATGACCTATTGAGCTGGTCAATAAACCAAGGAATCATGGGCTCTGAATTGCAGACGCAACATTTCGAAGTAACGATTCGAAGCAAGCTGCACAACAGGCAGCAGCAAAAAGCACACACCGCAACTAGTGCAATGCTGTCGAGGCGGAAATGTGATGAGTTTTAAATTGAAACCGATTGCTACGGATTGATGCAATTGCGACTGTTTTAATGGTGCTAACAGAGCAGCGTGCGTTGCAGTTGCGTCGTCCGCTTACTTCGATTCGAATGCAACATTCCTTTTAATTGGTGGTAAATTGATAAACACGGAGTGAAACGTTTGGTTTAATGTCCATGACACGTGGGTAATCTAGCACGTCAATGTACTGCAGGTTGATCAAGTCAAAAAGGGCATTTGGATAAATAATAGCTAAAAAATGAAACTAGTCTAAATTATTTCTACCAAAGTTTTTTTTCTACTATTTCATCTTTTTTCATACATGTTATCTACTTATTTATTTTTTATAATTATTTTTATTATAAAATTACTTATTTTTTATTTTTATAATTATTTTATTTTTAGCAAAGTTATAAACAAGATATTATTTGTGCAAAAATGACTTTGTGATGATTGCATGTAATGAAACTAAGAATTATGTACAAAAATACACATTTCAAATTAAATTTCCATCAGAATGTCATCAAAACCTAAACATTTAAACTGCTAAGAAACATTAATTAAAACATAAATCACTCGCTGATGTTCTTCCCACCTTTGTTAGTATTTCTACATCGTTCAACGCTTGCCCACCATCCACTTATCGGCAGTGTCGCAATACCTGACGACCTTGGTTTGTGATATCTTCCCGCGGATATCTAACAAGGCTAAATAGCACAATCAATCACCCAGAAACCATATCTACCTTGCCACTGCCCCTTATTGACTCATGCCCTGTCCGACTCATTGATGTTCCGTTGCGCGAAAGCAGACACAAATTTAATAATCCTATCGAGCCAATCCACCCGATCGCAGTTTAGGAGGGAGTTCCCCGACGAATGGTTCCATGTCCCAAAGGAAACATCGCAAAACGCATCAGCTTTCCCGTCCGTTCGCCGGTATCGGGGCTAATCAGGAAGGATTAGGCTGATTAAGACATACCGGGTGTAAGCGCCTGGCTTTCGTTCAGCCACGTAGCGTTTTCTTATCCTTAAATGCTATCGTCAAGCGCCACGTGGTGGTTGCATGTAAAAGATGTAAATTAAACCGAGAAGCACCGGCGTAGCAGGATAAATTACTTTCTCTCGTGTTCATTCCGAACAAGTCGAATCAGAACAGATAACTTTTTTGCTGTTAAATCTAATATTAGCTGTGCAGAGTTTTCCTTGTTTCGTGCTAACGAATATTTTATCCCACGTGTATTTTGAACTTCACTCGCACAAACATTTGGGCATGGTTCCTATAGCTATTCCATGTTAAAAGATTTTTTCGTTGTTCGCAAATTAGGCTCTGTTCAAACGCAAAGCACGCAGAGACCCAATCGGAAATTTAATGTTGTCAGTCTTTTACCGATGAACATTGCAGATACGTGCACGGTATGTTTCCTATTCTATGTAGCCGACGGGCGGCATTCGACGCCAAGGAACTCTTCGGTAATGAATGATTAATTAATGTTGGGAAACAGTTTCACCGTTTGAGCTTCTTTGGCGTCTGCGGAATATATTTTCCTTAATCATCCTCTACCTGGAGCGTATCAAAGCGATGGAGAAGGCAAGGCCAAAGTAATCTAAGAAAGTTGAACTAATCTGCTAAGCAGCCAGCGCAAAGGTATTGAATTCAAAAGGCTATCCATTATGCTAAATGGAAGATTTCCATTATGCTAAAATTCTAGGTACGAAGAATTGTCCCGACGAATTTTATAAAAGCTTAAACAAGAGAAAAGATGTTAGGTTTTGCTGTAGATACACCTGCATCAAACAAAACAAAACATTTTCTGTTACCATGGAAACGTCGTAACAATTTTCATCACCGGCAAATACGATGCTCGTTTTCGCCATGTGTCGCTCTGCTAAGCTCTCGAGGCAGATGTCCCGGTAGGTGAACCGATGATTGGCTGGTACCATTTTTACCGACCAGATTTGCTTGCTGTTTGATTTGTCACCACTTCCGTCGAACGGCGTCGGGCGGTGTCTAGCATTTCCCGGAACTGCTGCTAGCTATTTTCCATTGCAACAGCCCCAACCGTACCGTAACGTTTGATTTGCGAAACGAAATGTGAGTTAATTATGTTTATTACTTCGCAAAATTATCTTCTACTGAATGGGTAAGATATCGGCGCATAAAAACATCCCTTACGCGAGGAGTATTGTGCGTGAAGTTCCGATGGAAAATTGAAGCAATTTCTCATGCGTGGCAAGAGGCTTGAGATCAACAATGGCGAAGGAGTCTTTTATGCTTTCGACCGATTTGTTTCATGTTTCGAATCGCTGGGAAATGCGATTTATGTTTGATTTCCCCCAAAACGCGGGTACGCGGATGTTCAATACAATAACGCTTCACAAAGCCTACTTGTTTCCCTCTTGAGCGATTGCTGTACGTTTCACTGGAAAGCAGCATTACTCAATCGAGCGTTTGTAATGTGATTTTGTCTGTTGTAGGATACTCGTCCCTATCGGTTCGGTAGCTTCTTTGCCGAACCATCACGTCGTCGCAAGTTTTGAAGCAAAAAAGGGAAAGGAAAAAACCAGTCAGCCCATCATTCTCACGAAACGAAACGTGGGGGTATGGTCCGGAAAATAATGACATCGATTCGCGTTCGTGGAGCATAGCCTGGATGCCCGGGGAGCAATAGCTCATGCCATCGATCATGCCCGGGACGGGTCTGTAAACTTTAACCAAGCGTCATTAAGTGTGACACGGCGCTAGGAACCAACGCTGGTGCCGCTTCGTAAAATAGCATTATTAGGAAGATGAACAAACAAACTCATTTTTTGTTTTTGGCGCACCCGCTTCATTCTCGGCAGTGTTTTGCGAATGCTTTAAGATTCATTTTTCTTGGAAGGTAACTGCTAGCAACCGGGACACGATAGCAATCACTCAAATCGATGCATTCCGCACAAATTGGCAAGTAACCGGAACACCCGGGGGCAGCACTTCCCGTATCCCGTTCGCTTTTTGTCGAGTGGGCCGTAAGTTGCTGTAAAACATTCGTACCGCTTGGAAGTAAGCTGAGCGTCCGGTTTCGTTGGGCGAAAAGTGGGCAAAAACTTTTACAATCATAAACTGAAAGTGCCGCAACCGGCGAACAAACCTCGGATGTTCGACCTCTTCCGAAACGGTGGCGCACAAACTTTTCGTGCGGCCAGGTAGAGGTTGAGCAGAAGCAGGTTTCCTGGTTACATTATTCATGATTTGAGCTCAACATTTAGCGCTTTTTAATTGGAAACGTTCGCACACCCGCGCGGTTTAGTTCGATGTATCAAATGGCCGGAATTGTTGTTTTATAGCGTGGAATGTGCCGGCTAGCGGTCAAAGATCATCAACGGTGGAATTACATTCAGACGAATGCGCTTTAGGCTTTGGGCACGAGTGGCCCAAAGGTGAAGATGAAATAAACGCGGCCGAAACGCGCAATGCCCAGATGGGCAGAGAGGCATCAATTTTCCTGCTCAGCGCGGTTCCTTTTCTACGGTTGATCGACATTCGCTTTTCTTCTTTTCCGCTGTACCACTCGGTGGGTGGGTGGGTGGGTACGTTCGTCGGCAAAATGGATGGAGTGCCGTAGCTGGTGTTTAAAATATTTTCCAGAGTAAAACATTCCACTGGAAGCAAACAAAACCTCCAGCCTCATTGCGTGCAATCAATTCGGCCACCTCCATTCAAGCCCACTGTAGTAAACAATCTTCGCAAACTGGCGGCACAAATTATGCAGAGAATTTGGAGGTAAGGTTTGAAAATTCCTTTGCAAACGATTGTCCGTCCGTCCCCGGCCGCCCGGCGGGATGCGCACGCGACGGAATGTTTGAGAGCGAAATTTCCACCAAATGTGGCCGCGTCCGAAATACCATTCCCGATTGACCGTTCGCGTGCTGGCATAAGTAATGCAGCACAAAAAGCCCCACATTCGTTCCCACGATGATCGTTAGCGTCTTCCCATCGATGAGTATCTTTCTGTTCTGTCCGTATCCACACCACCGTTTTCGACGCACAGTGTGTTGCACGATGGTCATAATTGAGCATGATGGAGGATATTGAAGGGAAGAAATAACAATACCAAGCTAAACCTATTCGAGTGATAAGTATGGCTACATGATAAGATACGCCTTACCGTACCATAATTTGCAAAAGGTGCAAAATGAACGTTCATTTGAAAAGCAAACACGGGCAGGCAAGGTTTGCTTCCCCCTTGTGGCTGTACACCACTGTGCTCCGCAAGCCCGTTAATGATCCCCAAAAGTGAACGTTTTTCTCATCAACGCATTTTCCACCTCTCGCACCATCAACGCGAGGGTGGGTCCGAAAATAGAGGAAACAATCGTAACGGAAGCACACCCAAAAAAAAAAACCCAACCCAATCCCTAGCCCACGCAAACGATTGGCCGGCGAGTGATAAAATGCCCGTGAGCATGAGATAACACGAAAAAAAAAACGCGGTACGTCAGTATGGTGCTGGAATTCAATTGTGTTGTGCCAAGAAGTTTCCACCAAGGGGAAAGTCTGCCATAAAACCGTACCGTTGGATGATAACGTTCTGTGTATTGTTGTTGCGGTTGCTATTGCTTCGCCGCACAACTCAATTTACGATACACGTCCAATTGCCCTTTAGTAGGACGGTAACAATGATTGGAAAGATCGCTACCAGTAGTTCTTCTATAACGAGCTTGACGATTCGACCGGTTGGATGCGATTTTATCTCCACCAGCGTGCTGCTTAAGGTGCATTGTTTCATACATTGTATTCATCGGTGTTCCGCCGGAAATCACGTGTCGAGCGCAAAACGGAAGAACAGCACGACACAACCGTCACACGATCCGTTCTCGGATTCTAACAGAGGCAATAGAATTAAGAACATCAATTTCATGCACCATGCACGTACCGAAACAGGCAGCAAAAGAGATCGTTGTCGAATAAGTTTACTTATTTTATTCCTTTTGCTTGTTGTGGTCCAATTCTTGTGCGGGTTTCTGCAGGGATATCGTTAAATATGTTAAGTAATTGTTATTGCATTTGTTTATATATGTCTCACTTGACAACCCTTGGTCTTCTTCTTTATCATCATCGGTACAATAACCTCAAAAGGCTTAGACCTGCCATTTCTGGCATTCTTTCGCTTTATTTAAGCTGTACGGAGGATTGATCCGGATGGGATTTTGGATCGGTCCTGTCGTGAAGCTGCTACCAACACACCTCAACCCATAAGATAACGCTAAGTCAACACTCTTCATATCTTAGGCATATGAAGTATGGTGGGATTTATTGCATGAACCAGAAATGTACTTGAAAAATGGATCCTTTAGAAGAGGAATAAATATGGAATAACATGGTTTCTAAAAAATCGATCATCGGCCGTGGAAAAGATACAATTTTAGTAGTAAAGGAAGTTAAAACATGATTGTTAATGTCATAGCTCAAATATAACAATATATTGCATAAAAGCTTATGCCACAGGTTAAAAGAAAAATAATCTAAAAAAATCTAAACATCAACACTCTCAACGGGCCACAGTGTTAGAGTGCTGTTTTCCTTAAATCAATCCTGCAATAAATAATTGGGACGACTCCGTTAAATTTACTTAAACTAAAAAAAAACTTGTTTCGCTTCCGTTTCACCAACCTGGAACATCAAACTCATGTATTCTCACACAGCAGGAATCCATTAAGTGGATTGTGGCATACGTTATCGAATCGAGGTGATTGTGAATTGGCACTTGGTACACGCCGATGTACGGCAGGTCGTTTGCTGGTCAGTGCCATGTAAACCAGTTGAATGAAGCCTCGCTTATTCATTCGCACCAAACAATGGTGCGGCACCGTTTTGTTAGCAAGCGACTCCACCTTTCCCCCCGCGCCGTCCGACGATCTCCAGGTGGAATTTAGAGCTTTGGAACGTGATTGGATTACCCGGCGAACGCTAACGCTAACGCTCGTCTTGAACGCCCTCCTGCGAAGGCTTGCCGGAGCAATTTATCAAATCACCCCACAGGTGGGACGTTTATATAGCAGCAGCGTATAGCAATGAAACGTTTTGTCGTACCGTGACTGGTTCGTCTGGCACGATCTTACGCATGTCGGTAGGGAGAGCCCATCGAACATCGGCCGGAAACACACACGCACGCACGCACGCAATGGTTGGACGATGTGATGAAGAAAAATGGCAAAATTGCCCTTCACAGGCAGGGGTCACGGAAATGGTAGGAAGGGGAGAATTTAATCAAATTCCACCATGTATCGCACATACGCAAGTAGGGGCAAAAATTTCAATTCAATGCCACGCATAAAATTAGTTTTCGAGTGTGAAATAAAGGTGCGCAAGATGTTTGATTGCTAACTGGTGGAAATCGAACGCAAGTAGGCAAAAAGATAAAATCCTTTTCAATCTCATATTCATCAAAAGAGAATTAACACTTATTGACAACGACATGGAACACAGCTTTGATAATTCGCTGTAACTGAGGGGGGGGGGGGGGGAGTGGAGGGGTGGGTGAGGGAACAAAAAACTGCACCGTCAATCACCTGCCATCAAACAACATTAATACATTTGATGCGCGTGGGGAATATTACGCGCTGCGTCTTGTCTTGTCAGCGATTCGATGGAGGCGCCCAGTCTTTTACGTACGGTTGCTCGAGCTCGAAGATAAAAACATTTCCAGGACTCGCGAACCAGCGCCCGATGCCATCCTTGGTATGATAATGCGTTTATTAACCTTTGTCTTTCCATCCACCGGTGCTCCAAGTGGTGTCGAATATGGACCCGGCTTGCAACGTTTTAAAATGTTAATTTTAGAAACGCATGTTCGATCGTAACGAATGTTCATCATCACCGCGCTAAACCGTAGTTCGCGGGGGAAGGTGCAAATGGGTGGCACGGGAGAAATGACTTAAAATGAAGTTGACTTCAATTACGGCACCACTCTGCGGCTGACGCCGCCGGCGTGTCTTCCTTCCCGTCGTGATGCCCATCCGACAGGCCTCGTTACTTACCAAATTATTTCGCCTTCCACAGCGCCCAATGTCCCGGCACGTTGTTGCCGTTGTCTTCTAGTGCCAGCCCCCCATTACGAGTACGTCACCGCGGTGATGAGTTTTGCCGGCTGCTATTGAATGGTGGTCCATTAATCAAAATCTATCAAGCTGGCAAAGGAATTTTCCGACCCGAAAACCACTTTGTACTTTGTCGAAAAGACTGTGCTTTTTTCCACTTTGCTTCCACGAACGCGAGATTCACTAAACGGCGTGCAAACACATCGAACCTGCACTTTGCAACGTTTTTGGTGGAATGCACGTGGGAGTGATTTCCCTCCCGGCGGTTTTCAACCGGTCTAATTCACTTGATGATATCACTGGTATTCGCAAACGGGACCATTTTCCCGGTCAATGCCAATCCCCTTCGCGGAACACGTTGCGTTTAATCCATTCGCGGAAAGGTGCAGGCATTAAATGTGTTTTCCACTTCCATCGGTATAACTATCGCACGAGGTTAGCGCATGCTACTTGTTGCTTGTTGCTTGGGACACTTTTTTATCAGACGACGACCACTACGAACTATCGCGCTTCCATACGACACGACGATGGGTTTGTGCGTAACGAACTGATTCGGAAGACTGCCAAACGCGTACTGACTTCATCTGGTAGCGGCGAGAACCATCAACAACATCGTACCGAAGAGAGACTCTCCGCTGTTTCTGTATCTGTTTACTCACAGTATTACGTACGGTCGTAGAGATGGCAGGTGGGAAATGCCACAAGTGCGATTAACTCGCCGTGAAGTAAATAATATTAGAACCACAAATAAGCAACGGTCGTTTTAAATGGATTGAGATAGCAATATTCCCCAATTTCGATGTCCAAAGTGTTGCTATTTAAACGGTACAAACTGTATAAGAGTTGCCAATATCGAATAATAACTAAATAAATAAATAAATAAATATTTAAATAAATCAATCAAAAGTTACACATATAAATAAAACAAAAGTAAACAGATAATTGAAGAAAAAAAAATAATTAAATAAGATAAATTCAAAACATGTTTAAGTTAATACAATAATAAAATAAACAAGCTTGTCAATACCCTTTCTAATAACATCCAAATAATCGAAAGTAGAAAAAAAACCTTTCATTTCGTCGAGTAAGAAATAGATCACGCTAGCCATGAAAAGACACATTTTGCCCATCACTACATCCAACAGCGCATCGGTGCTCGCTCTACTCGCCTTGCTCAGTTTACTCTCAGCGGACTATTACTATTTTTTGCTTTTATCCGTAATACATATACACTCCGAAAATATTGCCATCAATGTGTGGATTGGCTGTTGCTTCAGTTTCGCGCCATAACTTACTCGCCATCATGTCCCAAGAGTCGCCAGAGTGTCCGAGCTGCGAGCGGGGAAAGCAAAGCGAACATCGTCCAACAAACGTCCATAAAAACAGTTTAATCGTCGACAATGGTCTTTAATGCCGGCAAATGTAAACAATTGGTTTAGCGCCGACCAACAAGTTGTTTGGGGCTTCGTTTTTTGGAAGGAGAATTAAAGGGATTTAATGTGGCAAATGCTTCGCTGTAGGTGGAAACATTAGGCCGAAGTAGGATTCAATGTACTTCATTGGTGTGCTGAGATGGTTTTAAGCAGTATTAAATTGATGCTTCTTTTTAATTGTTAACGCGTGAAGTAACGATGATGAAGAGTAGAAACATGGTCCCGAAAAAACTCCGTTACAACATATGATGGATATCGGGTCTATTTGGGTTTTCCATTCCCCTCCTCCAGTGAAATAATATCATTCGTGAAGGCATTCATCATTTATGCACCAAAAACACATAAAATTAAGGGAAAAAAATCACCCAGAGTAAATACTCAGCAGCGGAAATGAAAGGGGAATAAATATGGTAGGCAATAAGTAAAATGAGTATAACTTCATGTGGCTATCAGTTTCATGGTGATGGCATCCCGTACGACCTTCGTAAGCGACGTAGGAACGGATTTAATAGTTTTGGGAAGAATATCTTAAGTGTCATGTTTATCGACAGTTTCAGTATCCTTTTTCACGGTAATTAATCATTTACGCAGTGGTAGCACATTGCGAAATTCCTTAATTTGCCATTAGATCTCGTTGGATATGCAATAAATACAATATTAAGCGTTTTACAAGGGTTTCAGATACAATATCGTGCACGAGTTACAGGATGGGTTTCGTTAAGATGATGGATTTTTTTATGATGATGGAATGATCTATTGATTTTACATTTTGTATAAATAATATAAATATAATAAAAGAGGTATGAATATAAACAATGTAGTAAATAATTACATAATCTTCTATTTAATTCATATTGTTACATACGACATTAGTGTTGTGTTTAAGCAATCTTTTGATAAGAGTAATAAAATCAGCAATCTTAAAAGATTCATGAATCCTCAGAGCAACGGCGGATCATGTCGCATGCCTAAGGGAGCATAATTTGGGTTTAGGGTACTATTTGCAACCGATTTTGATCCTCCCAAAAGTGACCCTAAATAGTTCCACTTATGAGCGAACCAAATTTAAACCCAAATTTTGCTTCCTTTGGATAAATCCCATTCTGGTATAGCTTAACGTGTGAAAGAATTGCTAAACTTTAACCTTTTTAAGGCTTTGCTTTATCTCTAAGAGTTTTGTTTGATAAATTTTCTTAGACGCTCGTATTTAATTTTACTACATAGTAAATGTAATTCTACCAAGTGTTCCATTCGTTTTTAATACGACGATAGTCGTCATACTGGAGTAATAAATAAATAAATATTTCATGCGTTTCTTTGTTGATGGTTTTTGTCATCAGGAATAGCTAGAACACTATGAATGGTTTGTTTATTGTTTATTAAAAATTCCATACAGTCGAGTTCGATTTATTGTTAGCCCTTTCAAAATGCTGACGTGACCAGGTCACCAATCCAGATCTCCAGGAAACTCGGACTACAACTGCTCTCCTTCATCGCCAGGTGCATCCACTCTGCGGGAAGTTCGCTTTGCTTAATTCAGCCTGCAAACTCGTTGTACTCCTCAACATTTCATGCCGAAAAAGGGTCACTAGCGAGCACCTTCCTGGTAGTCCGCCATTTTCAGCGCATGGTATCTTTCCGCCGTACGCCTCCATTATAATGTCTGCTCCGCCAAACAGTTCAGCTAACTTATAGTACACATCACCAGCCGCTCAAAAATGATGAGAGTGTTGCCTTGTGCTTGTCAAGTTCCGGACGAAAAGCTGAATTATATTTGAAAACTTTTTGAAGCTCGTACTATATTTGATTAACCCAAACAATTAATCAAATATCAGTACTAATAGCTGAGCTGAATGTTTTAGTGTTATTGTTGAAAACCCAGCACAATCTCTGTCTTCTGCAGCATGCGGGCAATTGTGGGACGTATTGAAACGTTTGATTCAACTCAAGCGAATGCACGATGAAATATTTCAAGCAAAGACACCAACCGTAATGAAATGTTTCACAAATCAAAGAAAAATACACTGTAACTGCAGTAATACGTTAAACGATGTTTGTCCTATGCTAATACATTCGGATGTTAAACAAAAAAAAAACACAAAGGCATACAATGTTACTATGTTGTTACTATTTACAGAAGCTTTTCGTTTTTATTTCATTCATTAAATTCCTTTCACTGTTAAAATGTGCCCAAGCAAACCCCCTTTTAGCTACGCGGTCTGCTAGCGCAAACGTGACTACCACAAACATTTACTACCTGTCTAAGTGTATTTGTTTCTTTTTCTCCTCGCAACGCGCGTTCTGCTTTTGTTTAGCATGCTTCCTACCGCTGTTAGACTTGTTTGCATTCAGTTTTCAACACACAGCATTAGGAGCCTTTTCCTATTGACAGACTGGAAGCGGTAAAGATCACTTTCTCATTTTTCGCAAAGCTCTATTATCCAGCAGCTCCAAATAAAAACAAACAAACAAACAAACATATCAGACGATAAAGAGTAGTATTTAGAGAGTTTCTAATATTAGATATCACGGGTTCTGGTTTGCTTACGGTTTTTCCGCTCATTACTCAAAGCGTGTACGAGGATCTTGCTGTAATTGCAAACACGTCAACGTCAATTTCGATCCGTTTCATTTGCCACCTGTTTAGTCGCCGTTCGCACTTAGTTAATAAATAATTCGTTCGCATTCGATTTTGTTGCTTTTCGCCGGGTTTTTTTTTATACAAATATTTCCTTAAGTAATCTTCGTCCCAACGTTTTGTTTTCTACGTTTGTGCTTATTTTATCCTTCCATGGCTTAAATGAAACATTTAAGACAAGAAAATAGTTCACAACAAGATACAAAAAAAAAACACTCGCACTCACCTCACTTTCACGCATGAGAACAAGTGAGACGCACACACACTAGCTCACTCGTGAAATTGGCAACCGAAACGAATAAGTAAGCTGACAATAAGTTAACAATAGGCCACCGTTTAACTGGGGGGTTTCTCCCCCTCCCTTTTCTTGTGCTGTGTTTCATTCACCTGTTGACCATTTTATACACTTCTATCGGCAAATGGTGTCGCATGGATGATATACATACTTTACACATAGTTATAAGATAAAGGTAATAAATTACGCCCCTAATACTCTGCGCACTGTACTTGGCTGTTGGTTTTTCTCCCTTCTTCTTCTTTTCTTCTTCTGCTTTGCCGTTTCTTAAACTATCCGCATACAACTAACCGCGCTACATTACACTCTACACGGTTTTTGCAAACGCATCCTTTGCAAACCGTCTCGGATCGCTTTTCTTTGTCTTTTTTTTTCTACTACTTACTAACTACAAACAGCTCGTCCTTATCGGGCGGGCGCTTAAGGACGCTTGCCTGAACCTTGTTTTTTTTTTCGTTTTTCCTCGCCATACCCGATCAACGAGGCAAAACAGAGCAGAACAAAACATGGAATCCGTGTGGAGCGTTTCACAAACATTCGCACAAGATTTGCTTGGCAGGTGGCGCTTATAGCCTACTCTCGAAGGATCGGTTCCGAATCCCCCCCGGTTACTGGCGGGTTGGAATCTTCCTGCGTATATGTGTGTGTGTGTGTGCTGTACAGTTGAATAGAGCCATATTGGGGTCGTTTTGGGTCGAGTTGTTTGAAGCATAAATAATTTAGATTGTTTGTCCCGTCCCGACGGCTAGGGAGCTGCTGGTGCTGGTCGGATGCTAATGTACACTTTTTACAGAGATTTTCCCGGTTTGGAACCCGCACGGGTGCGGGCTCAGTGGTACAGCCAGTTCGACGGGATCAGATAGTCTTTGACGGTGTACAGCGATTTGGCGTACCAGTGGATGCCCTCGTGGCGCGGCAAGCTAAGCCGATCGCTGGTGCTACTCCGCTCGAACAGGGCCCACACTTTCTCCGCGAACCGGTACGGCAGAAAGCTAAGGTGCGCGATCGTTTGGCTCTCGATGAGCGCATAGCAGGACGCCGCTATCGAATCGACCACGATCGTGCCCTCGCTCGTGAGGGGCGCATACACGCCCTCCGCGAGGGTGGCCGATATTCGGCGCACCAGCCGCGGCTCGAGCGCACCGTCCACGTGCACCAGTATGTGGTCGCCCTCGCGCACCCGATCGGCAAAGACGTACCGCGTCTCGGACCGTGCCCGGCGCCACACCATCACCAGATGGGCAGGCGTTACCTTCAGCAGCGCGCCACCGTCCGCCTCGATCGTGACAAACTCGCGCCGCTGGTGCGTGTCCCGGTCCATGAACATGAGCACCTCGCTGAAGACGGGTTGGCCGGTTGCGTCGACCGCCTGCACACGCTCACCGATGCGCAGCTCGCTCAGCTTCCGATGGCTGCCGGTCTCCGTCAGGACGGTGCTATCGCCCGTAAAGCAACCGCTCGTATGGCTCGACTGGGAGGAATCTGAAAGCGAACACAAAATGGTATCTGGTTAGTAAAACGGATACAAATTAATGCTTTTTTTGTTGTTGAGAAAGGAGGCATCGAAAGAATACGAAGCTCGTGACGGGTGGGAAAGAACACAAACGTTCCGAAAATGGATCTTGTTGGTGCATTTCGAGTAGGAGAAACACGAGAAGCCGAACAACAAAAAATCTTAAACATCCTCGCGTGCACATACACACAAACGCACGCACATTTGCCGTACCACGGCGGCGCCATGCTGTGGTTAACATATTTACTATCTATTGATTTATTACACCCAGAAAAAAAAATACCAAAAAGCAAAAGAGAATCGCTCATTCTGGACCAACTAAAAACCGCTCGACCATTCGACCATGGAATTGCCTTTCATCTTGCTTTCGCACATTGAAACGCGGCCCTTTGCCGCATCCATTCGGTCGAGCGGTAAGTGTGGAAGGTGAAAGAGGATGGAACGGGTCGGGAAATTAAAACGGTTCCCAGACCGCGCACACCGCTCCCGGTACGTTACCCGCCTGTCACGCCACGACCGAACCGATCCCAAAACCCGGGGACCCTTTTTGCGGCCATTGTTGTGGTGGGTTTTAAGACCGAATCAACCGAAGCCGTAAACGGAACACGCCGATCAATGGCGGCGAAGAATCGCATCCAGCCGCTGTACATCTTCCGAAACTTAAAAAAGAAAAAAATATGATCGTGCTTAGGAAGCGTATACAGCCCAGTTAGTTTTGTGGCCCGCGCGGTTCGGTTCTCTTGCGTTTGGATCTTCCCGTTCTCGTTATGTTCCTTTTTCTGTGTCGAGCAACATCAAAAATCCTTCGAGCGTGCGGGAAATTGGTGGACTGAATGTTTATATTCGCATGGGATTTTTGGCGAAACCGTTTGTCCATTATATTTGCTCGGTTGTTGGCAGCGAAAGACGTAACATTGTAGAACCCAAGGCTGTCAGCGGGGTTTGCATTTGGGGCAGAATAGTTCAAGTGAAAAGATGTTTATAAGAGACATTCTCATCTTGCATTGCCCAAAACATCGAAAAGCTCTTCAACCTCTTCCATCAGGTGCACGATTAAAGGCAGACACTTAGCGCCCAATTGTTTCGTAAATGCGCGTTGGGGTTTTAATCATCCGTAATTGCATTGATGGCACATCCACTAAACACCAACAACGACAGCGAAATATCACCAACCGATCGCGATGGATGGATGATAGCCTCCGGAACGCGCCTCGAGATCACATCAATTTTGCGCTTGAAAAAGTCTCATTTGTCAAACCGCCAGATCGGGCGGTGTATGCGGGACCTTGATTGATGAGATCCACCGAGTTCCTTCGCTTGTCACGCTGGCAGGCCTCATCAATTTCATCGCACTGCCCCGGCCAAACGGATCGATCGGTTTTGGGCTGGTAGAAATAAATCTTTCCGCTTGCACGCGTCCCTCCGCCGTGCGGTTGGTCGAAATTAATTTGATTTCGATACCGTGAGAGCGCAATTCGCGACACTGCCCAGCACCATACACTGTTTCGGTCCAGTTACAGTTCCGATCCACAGTTCTGTGTAAAAGGAAAACCACTGGACGGCACCAGCGAAAGCCGTCGCGTGTGAACTGTCACGGTTCGAGTGTTTATTTACATTGGGCCGGTGCAGTGCTCGTTCGGATTTGTTGCTCCACCGTTTAATGTTTTTCTTCTGTTGGCAGGATGGAGGAGGTGAAAGGAGGGGAAGAGGATTTGTTTGAGGGGAAAGCGATAGGCCGACATTTGATCGAGAGGGTTCTCATGGTGCCGGAGCGTTCCCGAAAGGCTCCTTCCCAAATGGGACGATCGTCTTACGCGGTGATAAACGGTGAAGGATCGCTGACGATCGCCAGGCTAATCGTATGTAGCTTGTATGTTTGTTTGTGTTCTTTTTTTTTACTTTGATTCTTGTTGTTGCTGTTGCTGTGTGTCGCAACCATTATCTCGTTATTAAAAACAGATAAATGATGGCATAAAGAACCAAACTGACAGACGGCTCGGATCGCATGGAAATTGTAAACTCCGACAGCGCTTAACCATAAACAAACGTGGCGGGACGCGTACCGGTTGGACGATTGGTGACGGCTGTCACACGATACCGATGCCGACCCGTACCCGCAACGTTTCGTTTTTCCTGCGCTTTGCCGGAACGTGGACTCGCTGCTCGATATGAATGTGATACAACACACGTAGCCGGCGGTAGAAACGGATACACGAGCACGCACAAAGGGCACCCGATAAGGGAAACTCTAGCGGTAGCCACAGGTATTTAAGAGGTTTCCCGCTTGTTCGATTACGACGCATTGAAGTCTTTCGTTCGCCGTGCAGCAGGTATTGTGGTGAGTGCGTTTACGTTTGAATGAAGAAGCATTATCGAATGTGGTTTAACAGAAATCATTTGTCTGCAACAATTTTGTGGCCAATTTGTGTGTAATATTTTTATACAATTGCATTTAGAATTTTTGTATTGTATTTAAAACACTTAATATAAATAGTTTCGCAAAAGCGAATAGTAAGAGTAGCTCAAAAGGGGAAAGACTTTCAAATAAAGTTAGATAAAAAGCCACAAAATATCGATGTCATTAACTGCATGCAAAACCTTTCATCATGAGTGTGCAGGTTTCAACTGTTTCCAAGAAACATTAATACAGTCAAATACGGCTACGAACATATAACCCGTAAGTGCAACAATAATATTTGCCATTTCTTCCCAATCCGACAAGTACCAACGTCCTCGGAAGGCTTTGCGATCGGAAACACCTGAACAAATCCCGAACCAACAACAGCAGTCCGCAACAGGATGGAAAGCAAACACACAACGAAGCAACGAAAGCACATGCAATGGCTCAGGAAACTTGCGCGTGAGTGCTAAGCAAATAATCCTGCTGTAAAGCATTGTTCCGAACCTTCCAAACCTTCGGCTGCCGGTCGGCTTTTTGCCGGCAAAGCCAGGATAATATCATTAGAAAATTAATTTTTCCATCCCCTGGCTCGACGAACCACGGACGGGTAACAAACAGGAATCAATGCAGGAACCGGCATGCCGCTTGATTAGCCGCTAGGGTTGGCGATTATCCTGCGTAGGGTTAACCGAGGGTTTGCTGATCCGAGGAGGCACTGACTTTGGGCCACTCGAGCAAGTTGGCTTTGACAGGTAAAGCTTGCTTCGTTCTCTGTTCACTTTGCAGCACTCGAAACGAAACGGTTCGGGTGGCTTTTCCGGATCGCTGCAAAAGCATGCCAGCACAAAAAAAAAGGGGGAAACAAACATTTACATGCGCTTAACCGTTTTCTAAAGATGGGCAAGTAAAACTAGAAAGAAAAAAAACGCACAAAAACCTTTCGCATGGTTTGCTTTCACTTGTTATCGATTTTACAGCCAGTGTACGCATTTTGGGTTATTTTGTGTGTAAAAGGGCTCGTTAATTAAAACCCGCCCAGAGTGTTAAAGATAAATTACACAACAAAAGCCTAAAGAAAAAGGCGTTCTTTAGCTTACGGGCTGCAGTTTTTAGGCAGCAACACCACACGGCTAGAAGGTCACGAATGTAACGATCGATACTTACGATCGGCTCAACCAGCCCGCTCCACCCCCGGGAGACAGGGGGTGAGCCAAAGCGAAGGAGAACACCTCGCTAGAAGCACGGCTGTAACAAGATGCTGATATGATCACCGAAAGGAAATGGCCGCGAATCGAGGCCGAAAGATGAACGAGAATTAACAAGCTGCTCGTTAGCCATCTTCCCACCGTTACCGTCTTCTTCTGGATGTGCACACATATTTCCATTTTTCGCCATCCCTTCTTCCCCTTTCCTGTACCTCCGGCTCCGGGGAGGGGCATTTTTTTTTGGTTCGGGATCCCGTCGTTCGAACACGGGGCGTAAACGGGACACCGATTTGCATTCATCAAAAAAAAAAAAAAGACATCCGAGTGTGATGCGGCCCAGAAGCAAACCAGGGACGGCCATGCATAAAAAGGCACCATCTCTTGCCGTGCCGTTCGGGAGTTTGGCAAGGAAATTCGGGCGCTAGCGCAAAGGAGTGCGTGCGCAAACTACAGGTTACACGGCGAGCTGTCGAAGTTGCTGCGAAAGCTGACGCTTTCGGCGTAAACTCAATTACCGGGCCTCGGAATTTCTCCTTTCTGCTTCGCCAATGGTGATTGTATGGCCGCGAGCAAATGAGCAGCAGTCCGGATGATGTTCGCCTGTATGCGCGCGTGTGTGTGTGTGTGTGTGGTGTGTTTCTTCTTCTCATTCCCATTGCTGCCAGTGCCATTGGATGAGGCGGGGGATTTTTTTTTTTGCGTGAAGCGCGTGTAAAAACTTTCGACTCTGACAGCTTGCGCGCGGGAAATTCGGGAATGTAATCCCGCAACGGTTAGCGTTCGAATCGGCCCCGAAAGGACAAGGCTTTATACCCCCTCCGAAGAAAAAAAAAACCCCGAAAGATGATACCACTTGAATGAGGGGCACCGTCAGGTAGAGCGAGAGAGGCTTCCGATCGGGTTTCAAAGATACAAAACATCCGATTTAATTTCTGATCTAGCTTGGTTTTATTTTTTCCCTCTTCGCCTTCTGGTGGATGAAACTGATCGTACCGAACCGTGGTTGAAGGTTGATCCTCTGCGCCCGTGAAGGACGGATCCGGCGAAGAGCGCTGGGATAAGAATCGTGAAACTCACCTGATTTAACAGAACAGTGGATGTGACTGCGGCTCTCGTAGAACACCCAGTCAAACCCAGCCTCGACGGCAAGCCGTGCCAGCATGCCGATCTTCGACCGATCCTTGTCCGACGTCATGATGTCGACGGCGCGACCTTCGTAGTGCAGGGATTCGGGCGCGTGCATGTGATCCTCGTCCCAGCCCTCGGTCACCATCAGCCGTAGACCGGGCCACTGGTTCATCACCGAGACGGCCAGTATGTTGAGCTTTTCCTTGCAGCGCTAGCGATGAAGAACGGAGGTAGGGAAAGAGAGAGAGAGAAAAAGGGAGGAAGGGAAAGAAAGAGAGTAAAGTAACACGTTAGTATGGTGGTGATACGTTAATTAAATTATCCCCGTAATGATGCTAATTATTTGTCAACAAGCCAATACCCATAAACAACTGCGGCTTCACCCGGGTATACCGCATGTGCAACTGCACACATCCTGCTAATAGCTAACAAGCAAAACAACAAAAGGAGCGTGGCGAAAGTTGCTCTAGCGCGGCTTGGGCTGGAGGGTGGAATACGGACAATACACCGCCATGATAACGGGGTGCGACTAGAAGCAGAAGACTAATGACTAGCTTCGACACAAATTGATATCAGACCCCCGCTAGGCACACCAACCTCATCTGCCCCTTTTGGTCAGTTGGGGTGGAGATTTCGATCCCCCCCCCCCCCCCCCCCCCCCCCAGAAGAGGAGGACCATACCAATACACACAGAAAGCTAGTTATCTCACTGCTTTTTTATCGCAACCCATCATAGCCATCGAACCCGTTTACCGTGCGCTTTTCCTGTACGTGCGTAACGCGTGTGGAAAGTGATCCACAGCGGAGAGGCGAAAGGAGGAGCGAATGTGCAGTGGCCATCGAAAAAAAAAACAACACCACCAACAAATGTCTCTCATTTGCATTTACCTTTCGAGCGCCCGAGACTGCGACGCACCCGAAGCTGATTAATGAGGTGCGTGTAGTGATAAAAATAAAAATTAATCTTCCAGCATCGAAACTGATCGTCAGCCGTGGTATGCTGGTGGTATGTAATTTTCTTCACCTTTACCACGGCGGGCTTACAACGCACACAACACAGCCACACGCGCATGATCGTGGTGGTGGTGATGATGAAGGTGATGCGGATGATGATGATTACTTTGGACTTCCATCACGGGTGAAGATCGATTTCACCTCCGCAAAACCAGTTGCAGTTGCAGGCAGCTGGCGGTGTGTTTTCGTTACATAGTAAAGGTTAGCGGTCCACCGCGGACCTGGACGGGTAAAATGAGGGGCCCGTTGTGGTGAAAGGCGAAATGAAATTGTTTCAACTTCCATCAGGCAACGATAATGGTAAATGAAACCGTTTAAAGGCCGTCCGCGAAATGGGAGCTTCTTTTGCAACGGTGTTGGAAAGTAAAACGCACCAGTGATCTTGAGACAAAGTTAGCAACGCAGAAGAAAAATGGCGGCAGGGCTGTTCGGTTTGGTGAAATAGGAAATTGAAAAGTGTTTTATGCACAGCAACAACTTCAAGGTTTGATTTCGATTTATCTATGAGTGCGGTTGTAGGAGCATTTTAGCAAATTTTAAGCACAGATAACATCGAAACCACTGTGGGCCACTTCCTTTTACGAGCAGCGAAAAAGAAGCATCTCTACGGAGCGCTTTTTTCAACGCGGAATTTTTTTTCAGCTGCGTATTCAAGATGGCTCCACCGGCGTACCCGGGGCGCTGAAAGGCGTGGCTTAAAGCTGTTCGTTAAAAATATATATACATATATATATATATATATATATATAGATATATAAACCAACAAAACCGATCGTACTCACGGTGGAAGTTTCGCTCGAGACGCGCCTGGTCTGAACGCATTTCGGTGCTCGAAAGAATGGTGCCTGCCGGTTTGCCTGCCGTGCGAACCGAACGTGGAATAGGGACAGGTGAATCCACCGTTAGTCACCCGCTAGGGCAAAGCTCAAACGCGTGTTTCGGCCACCTTGGCTTGGCAACAGATGCTAGACGGATCGGAGTACAAAAAAAACCCCGCTGAAGCACCGATGACTCGTCCCGGAGTTCCATTTTAGAGAGAAAAAAATGTAGAATTGCTCCGTATGGTGCTTTTTCGGGGTTCGTCGCTTGTGTGTTTCCTTCTACCGGAGTGAAGGTATTTTCCCTGGTTTGAGCCGCATACTCATCGGTGAATCATTTGCTTCCCAGAACCGATTGGGAACTCTGTTACTCCGCACGGCCTGATTCATTCTAAAAGACGATTAAACTCCCCCGTCGAAACGCTAACCTTCTTGATTAATCGCATTAACGTACGCAATTCCAGTGCCGCCATTTTGCGTGAACGAAAGTGGAATTTCTTCCTTCAAAAGGTAAGCCGTTTTGCTTTCACTGTGGAAAAGATTAGCCAAAACGTCCGCTGGTCGGCTACAACCTAGAACGATCGTGCCATCCAATCGGAATCCAGCTCCATCTTTCCATTGCGAACGAATAAAAAAGAGGCAAGAAAAGGTTGTTTTGGAACGCTAAATTAAAATTTATGTTTGTGTGTATTTACGCCGATCAGGCAGACAAACCGTTCCGGGCCCTCACCTTGCATTGGTGCTGCTGCTGCTTTATTTTCCTTATTTTCCTTCCTTATCCATTCTTTGGCTGATCATCATCACAAGCGCTCTTACCGATCGTCTGCGCATGGGGTTTGTTTGCCATTGCCGCCCTTAATCGTATCTAAAACTTTTCGTCACAGATGTCATATTAGGCTGGCTAAATGGTGTCATGCCTGTCAGACGACGGACCTCCTCCCGGCCAGTGCCGAGATCTTGCGCATTCCAACCGCGAAACCAAAGGGAAAAAAAAGACCAAACGCACACCGTAATTGGATGCCGTTTTTCGGCTGCATACTGCGGATCCAAACGCTTGCTTCATCTTGCCCCCTGAACCCGCATGCACACGGTTTCCTTTACCGGCTTGGCTTCGTTTCGCTTCGTTTGGCCGGTTCCCGGGATCGGCCTCGGTTTCTCGGAATATCCCGAGGAGCGCATTGGCCACGGCCTGGCCAAGGAGAATGGGTTTTGGTTTTCCGTACTTTTTTTGTTTCTTTTACAATTTTCCCAATATTCTTTTCCCACCCATTTCCTCCTGGCCTGGTTCGTTCGGCTCGCTGTGGGCTGGATGTTTGTTTTAAGCGCTACCGGAGACGAATCGATTCCCAAATCGACTGATCCGTCCCTGACCAGCTTTTTGGCTGGGTGACCAATTTGCCACGGCGTCTAAATATTTGGATGTGTTTCGTCCCATTCCCTACAACGCGCAAGCACCGAAGGACACCGAAGGGACACCGTTTGCCCTTTTTCGGTCTTGCTGTTTTGCTCCCGAAGGGCCTTCAACATCACACCGGGTAGGCCCGTGACGGATCGTTGCTTTGGTGTGCTTGTACGTGTGTTTGTTTGTTGGATCCGATGTGGACAAATTCTGACCGGCAATATCGATTAACTGCAGTTGACTGACTTTGACAGCTTTTGCCGTCCGCTGGCATGTCTGTTGCGAAACGGTTTTACCCTAACCTTGACCACCGAGCTGCGGGAGTTCCGGGAAATGGGTTTTACGTTTATTTTTATTGTTGATTCTGTGGTTGCTGATCGTTTCTGTTCCTGGTTAGTTTTCATGTTTGCAATTCATTTTCGGCAAATTTACTACGCCCTGCCCAGTGGGTGAAGGGAAATTTGCAACAACTTTTGAAAAATGATCGCCATTGAGTGTGGCACACCATTTCCCTTGAGATTGGAGATTTTAAAATTATCAAAAGATTACAACAAAACACACAAACACAAACACGGAAGCCCATTCCAGCTGTATTTCCCACAGCCACACGGTCAATATGGTTCCCAGGAGGCGAGTGTAAACATTTGCTAAAGTACGCTTTGTAACCCGTTTCCTTTCACAGGACAGCACCGAAACCGTGCGCTAATGGGAAAAAGGAAATTTACACTCGTTTGTTAATTTTTCCCTTCGCCGCGTAGCGCGCCGCGTTTGTTTGCGGCGTGCTTGGAAAAGCCTCTCCCAGGGTGCGGCCAAACAAGCTACCTGAAGTGGCGATAATGTTCTTCACTCGCCTAATTATGTTTGTGGAGTCTTTCCCACAAAACCCCCCCCCCCCCCCCCATCCACCACCGACCACCGTGTGGCCCGGGCCCAATGCGCAACCCATTTGCGATGTCAATTAGCGCCAGCGAGATGCTCGCGTAGTTTCCCGCCCCGAAAGGAAAGCTCCCATTCTAACCGTTCGCCCATCGTGTCCTGGAACGGGTGGCGCTCTGGGCGGTGTGCGTGAAAGAGGCTTTTGTTACCGTGTTGGTTTGTTTGTCAACAAGGCCGGCCTCACAAACGGTAGCTTCCCACTTCGCTGCGTAGGCAAACGACGTGAGCACATGATTTACTTCGCGCTACGAGCGCGCTCTGAAAGCATTCCAGCCGGACGGGTGGGAAAACGAACCCACTCCTTTTCAAAACTCCCTTTCCGCACTTTAAACCCACTCAACAGCAGCATCAACAAACTACAAACCAATCCGACTAATCGGCAGCTTATTTGGTGCGCTACGGCCACGATAAGCCTGCTCGAGTTTGAACCCGCTCGACCGACCTGTCTAATGCTCCGATTTATACTCCACTCCGACTCCGACGCCAGAGTGTGTCACACTTCATGTCAAAATATTTCGTCAGCTCCGAATTCTCTCTTCGCCCGCGTTTGCGTTTAATCGCACCGGCACGATCTAACCGGCCACCGTAAATGGTCGAGCGTACCCCGTCCATGCCGTCTGGCCGGTATGTATTGTATCCTGCTGCTGCTGAGGTAGCTGCCCCCGTCCACCCCGACGCAATCAAAACCGTTTAAGCGTCAGCGCAAAAGCGACGTGCGACAAATTCCGACGACTTAAATGACACGGCGCGCTACGGCTGGATGCGTGGTTGGTTGCGATCCAACTCGGCACGATGATAAATGGACGCGCTCCGGTTGCTTCCCAAAGGCCGGCCCCATTTGTCAGCCCTCCCTCCGTTGGTACCGGCGGAACCACACGAAGCTTGCCTCATCCGCATCGAGATGCGTGGCCCTCGGGGTGGGTTTTGTGTGTCCCATTCTTTTCATTAAAGGCATCCTTTAGGCAGTGGACATAAATGCCGCGAGCACGTCGGGCCAGGCGGGAAAGGGAGCAAAAAAGAGGGGACGAAAAGGCGAAGAATTAAAAAGAGATAAGTATTAAATTACATCGCATTAATATTGCTCACTTAGTTTGTCATTTCAAGTTCAGCCAGAACGGGTTGAACGGAGTGGCGGTGGAAAAGGGTGTATATGGTTCTGCTGGTTGTATCTTCCGCACGCAAGTACGCGTGTGTCTTCGGTGTGTGCATTAAATGGTACATCGTGTCGTTGGGCTTTAGGGAACCTCAGAGGTCCCTCGTTAGGGTTATTCAAAACCGCCACGAGCCTTTTACTTCTGTTGGTCTCTGGTGCAACCTGCTTCGGGTGAGCGGTGCGGCATATATTATTGCACCATGTGCGATACCGATCGCAAGAAGGTTAAACGATGTCACACGAACACGGCAGGGAAAGGAGCAAACAGACCCGACCGTCGTACCCCGTACTTGAGTCCTCCGGTACCATTTGTACGCATGTTGATTAATGGTGCGAATGGTGTGTTTTCGCTTTTTTTCCCTTTTGCCCGGTTGACATTATCTTGGCCACCGATTGGTGAAAAAAAAAACACCACGAGGCAGACCAGACAAGTGGCAAGATGGAAAATGCATGATTAAAATGTAATCTTATATAATGCGCGGTATACGCAATTTGTGAACCGTACGGGGAGGTTGTTTTTTCCCCTCCTTACGGTGTACGGTACCCCGAATCGGAGTTAATCATCTGACCTTCTGCTAACGGGTGTATCGAAAGATTACAATCGCGCAGGAAGAACCGAACCACCGGGAGGGAGGAAATAGTCGTGTGGGGTTGCCGGTGGGATCGAATTTCAATTACAGCACGGCAACCGGATGATGCTGCTGATGAGACTGATGATCGGTGGATTGATCGGTGGTACCCGTTCCCGTCAGGACCTCCCGTATTGTGGGCGATCTGAACTCGGTTGTTCCTTTTTTGTTTTATTCACTCTCCTTTGAGGCAGGTTAGTAGCTTCCTCGGCATCCTTACAAGTGGCGTGTATGAAGATGAGAGTATGCGAAGTTTGTGGCAGCGAATAGAATCGAACCAACAGGAAGAGAAGGAGAGAGAAAGACCGAAGGAGAGTGTGTGTTCGAGTGGATCAGTATCCGGAGGATGTAATAGGATATTTGACCTCACCGAGCGAGGATCGATATCGATACCGGATCGATGCCGATTTTCCGCCTTCTCGCGACCTCAGCGGACACACCACACCGAAACCAAATTTTTTGGCTTAGTGGCTGGCTATCTTCCTCAGAAGCAGAAGGGGAGGAAAAACAACAACCAAATTGTGAGCCCGGTTCGACAGGTCGGCGCGGAATGCGACAAATTCCTGCGGTTTTTTTGGCTTTGCCGTGCATGTGGTGTACGCCTGCACGGAACCGGTAAACCTTTTCCGGCGAAATGAACTTTGATTGTAATAAATCCTTTCGTGAAGGCAAACAACAAGCCAGGCAAGGTTAACGAACGGACAGGGACGAGATTTGGGTCGGGATTTCGGGTGAGCCGGGTTTTTGTGGAGGTTTTTGGTTGTTGCGTCCGTTTGCCGCCGATGTGTCAAGCTTTCTGTCACAACAGCAGTATAAATATTTCATTTACCATCAACAATATGCCCACAATGTAGTGTACAATTTTTGCCTTTGCGCGGCTTAAAGCTGCTGCATTTAACCTCCACGGTGTCCTCCCGAAACGGTGGCCAAACGGTCGGTGCGAAGATGAAACACGTCCCAGACAAGCGGCACACTCCATCAACACTCCACCCCGTCCGTTCGTTCGTATCGGTCAGAGGTGTTTGGCACAAGTGGCACGGCACAGGTTGTTGTGCCACAACCCTCCCAGGGGCAACCCTGGGGCCAATTTAAGCCTTATTTATGAGACAACGAAGCAAATGACTGTGTGGCGCACATTGGGCTCGGTTTGTGGACGCTACTGGCCAAAACGGCGCGAACGATTATCCGTTTTTCAGGCTGCCGATTATGTCCACCGACCAGAAGGAGGGAGGTGGGGAGGGGAGGAGCACCAGATCCCGTTAATGTGCACTACCGCAGTAGACCGGGCGGGAACGAGCTGCTTGTAAATTCCCGTTGCTTTTAATTCGCAACCGCAGGTAATAAACTTCACCGAGCGGCAAACGACGAACCCGGGATGTGGCGTGGCGTGGCGTGATGTTCCACCACCCTGTACTAACATGTGTCACATGCGCTGCACACGACATTACGTGCGCTTAATGTCACTTCAATAAATGTTTTGCGCGGGGGGATTTTTGCTTCTCGCGCGCAAAAGGAAGCATGAACGCGCAAAACTTGCGCCGATCGTACCGGAGGATCGGAGGAAACCGACACGATTCGCTATGCTGCTTATGCTAATTGAGTGGTGATTTAACCATGGTGGTGGATAACGGACGATTTTGGTGTTCGTTCGTTTTTTTCCTCTCATCGTCTCTAACGGATTTGCAGGGTAAAACAAAACAAAACAAAAATACAACATACATCAAACAAAATGATGTGTTTTTCGTTTATTTTTTTGTTACTTTGCCATTCCAAACTCATCCATGACGAAATGGGCAATTTTGTGCAGGAATGAAAGAGCTCCAATACTTCTTCACAGGAACAAAACAGTGTAACAGTACGAACATCCCAAATCGTGGTAATTCCACGCTGGTTCCACAACGTGGATCATAACTTATGCTGGTCGATATCGATACGAACGATCGGTTTGTTGCCGGCTGTGTGCTTTGCAACCAGTTTGGTGTAACCAGCGTGGTGGCTTTGTTTCGCACCATTTCGCACGGAACCCCGGACGCTCGTCTCCCTTCGCTAAACGATCATCTTCCTGCACGATCCCGACAATAGGCGACGAACCCTGCATACTCCAGCGACGTTAATCGTTCCGAGTCGATCGTTCATCTTCTTCACCGGGGTTCACGATCGGTTCGACTGTGGTCCATTCCCACACCATGTCCGGCACGCACACCGACGTCCCTTTACCTGCTTCTTTCCTGTACCCCTCACCCCCCACAATTGGCACGATCGAGTTACCCTTTTTGGGGCAGGGTTTTCCAAGGCGCGCGCGCGCGAACATGGCATTTTCGATGTTCCATCGTGCTAAACCGTGGCGATTGCTCACAACTGATACGCATCAGCCGGTTGGTCTACCATCGACGTTGTTCTATGTGCGCCATTTTCGTCCATTTTCCGTCTCTTTCGCGTTGCTTTGCGCTTTTGGCGCACGGTGAGGATGAGATTGCCGAACGTTTTGTGTTGCGTGGAGCGTCTACGATGAGTTGGCAGTACGGGTGGGTAAACGATCGCCTCCCCGTACGAAGCTGGAGAGGTACGAGACACGCTCAACATGCTCAAGCAAATTGCTTTCCCGTGCTTTGCAAATTGTTGCCGGGCCCATTGTTTTAGTTGCTAAAAATAAACCCATCGCCCACCCCATTGTCCAAATGCCAGTTACACTATTTACCGCACATTTGTGTACATTCTACGCTTTGTGGAGTAGTTTTTTTCATCGTCACATTGCACAGTGTATTGGCCTTGGGGAAAAGTAAAAACTGGAAGCGTCTGAAAAAGGGCACTTGCTTTGGCAGTGCGCTTAAACCATTTGCCGAAACCCGGCGCGCGATCGAATGCCACCTGTGGGAACACGAAGGAAGGGAAACAAAAGAACTAATTCTTACACACACCGCTCCACAATTATAAACAATTGATTGACTTTTAATCGTGTTGCTTTAACCGACCGGCCCGACTATAATATTCAACGCCACCATAAACCGGGAAAACCTTTTACTGGCCGGGCAGCGAACAAAACCTCCGCCACGGTTGCGTTTATCGTTTTATGGAACGTTTGTTTTCTCCTTTACCGTGTTGTGGTTTGCCCGAGCTTTTCTCTGCTGCACTGCTGTGTGTATTTTATTGTGCCCTCATTATCGTTTAGCGGTGTTTGTAGTCTTTAGCGGGCCCACCAAAAAAAACGCCGTCAAATGCTGAAGCAAACTATCTTTGGCTTGAGATGAGATGCAACTGATCTTGTATGGCAAAAGGAGAAGGAGGGAGAGAAGTGGAAGAGGGTATCACAAGGGTGGCGTGGTGTGGCCGAAAATCAAGTTCGAACAAAGTTTCTTTGTTTGGCGCTGCTCGCAATCGAAAACCGCCGCCTGTTTCTGTTGCTGATGTTTAGCTCTCGGATCGCACTCGATCGCTAATTAGCGCCTTGTAAATGCGGCCCCAATGTGTCTCTGTGCGTGCGTGTGTGTATGCGTTTGATATGATGCCGAGAATAGGGAGCCATTCCGGGGGCAATCTGTTATACTGCTTCGGAAGGCAACCCGGGTACCTGATTTACTTACCTTCTCTTGCCAGCATATACACCGCACACACACAAAAAAAAGCTCCGACTTTACAACCGTTTTAACTAATTCCCTGCGCTGATTGCTTTACAGCAGGCCCGATCGCCAAATGCAAACACACATGCGGTGGTGGTGCGCAATTCGCCGCCATAAACATTCAAACTCCATCGACCAAAATCGCTTCCATCCGTCGTTCCGTGGCTTGTTGGTGCTACACACCGGTGGCGAAATTGTGGCCAACCGGGAGTATTGGGGGAGTGTGTGTGTGTGTGTGTGTGTCATATAAATTCCATAATTGATTGGAAGTTGGACGTTTGGGCCATGGGTCGAAATACCGATAGGCCGCTGTCCGGTACAAACAATCGAGCGGAAAAGCATCTTGGAACAGTGGGGTGGCACCACCCAATCTCCCCCGCTACCCCACCTTATTGTTATTTCCTCACCGTAACTCGTAGCTGTTTGAAAACCCCGAGCCGGTCGTAAATCGATCATAAACCTTGCGGCATTTACCGGGCTGCTCTATTTTTCCACCTGGCCCACGTCGTACGGTGCAATTTTGCTCGCTCTTCGCTATCGGTGCTTACCCGAGCCGTTCGGATGCTAATGATGATGGCACATTAAAACCAGGTCAAACAATTGCCAAAAGTCCCCATGGGTGGCCATCGTGATTAGGATGTGAGAGGAGGGGGGGACGGGGAGAAAATCAGGCGGAATACGATTGATGTCTAATCCGAGATCCTGAAAGCGGTATCGAGCGATGATTTACAGCACACCGCGCGATGCGCATAGAAAGATGGGACCGCGCATAAATCTTTCCTTTGTCGCTGTGTGCTAACGTCAATACATCAAGCTGGTACGACGCAGAATCACACCCGCCTGCCTCGGGATCGGACCGATACGTCCTGCAAGCCGTCGCCGTCCCCCGAAAACAGATCTGGGATTCATCGCGGCGTTCCGATTCTAATAGCGCTAATAAATCGCAAAGACACCGCAAAACCGGGTCACGACTACACGGCACCCGATCGTCTTCTGTCGGCACTGCCGTAACGAATCGTCCCGGCCCAGGCCGCTCTAACGAACAAGTGTCAAAACTATCGACTACTCGCGTGCGACAAAGGCAGTATGAAGTGAAGAAAAACCCCGTTCCTCCTATCCACACCCGGTTCGGGAAAATATCAAACAAAAATGAATCTGTGAAATAAATAACACACACACTGGCCCTGGCTGAAACAAAGTAACACCGCGGGGCCGCGTTCATCCTTAAGCGATAGTGGTGTGATCGATCGTTATTTCGCTTCTTCGCTTTAAGAACCCTTTTTTAATTCAATTATACCAACAAGCAAGAAGAGAAAGAAAGAGGGTGAGATTAAGGGAAGGGGTGGGTGAGAGGGGAGGGGGAGTGAATGGGGGTAAGTTTATTAGTACACGGTGTACAAATATTGGCCATCATCGTACAGCTGTCAAAAGCGACAGTTAAATATTTACGTTCTGAACCAGATTTATCTCCCAATACCACCGGGTCTCTCCCTTACCTCCCCCTATCTCCCCCCCCGCGGGTCCTACAAAGTCCTCGGTTTTTTGTCCACCCGAGAGCCCCTGCAGTATCGCACACAATCTGTTGATCGTTTGCTTACAATTGCGGGCATTCCGTTTCTTGCTTTGTTTCACCCTTTTCGGTGGGGCGACCGTGGGGTGGACTTTTGTTTTGTAATTACTCATGTCAAATACTGTGTCCGTTCAGTGGATCAACAAATTGGTAACGAGATACACTTACCCTTTCACACACACACACACACACACATGCCACCCCTTGGAACCGCTCATCAACAGTGTCCAACCCCGTTCATGTTTGACAATCGCTTGTTAACAACATTCGCTACAAGTGTTTTTCCCTTCCCCCACCCAAGGGTACATTACCCCTTTTGGGCGGGTGACTTGAAAACGTAACGCCGGCCATTGTGACGGCGTGCTCCCTTTCTCCATTAGAATGCGCCACGGTGAAGACCAACCAAGGGAAAGGGTAAGCGTCTAGCCCCGGTCCTTCCGAAGTGCCGATCCGATCGTACGTTTATGGTAATTTCACTGTCCCATTCTATGGGGTTTTCCGTTTCTGCCGCTGAACTCGCAGTTGCTCGCTACGACCGCAATCCTTTGCTTCTACGTGTGCCAGTCTGAGCGTAAGTCGGCCGTGGTACGGAAGGTTTTTGTTTTCCTTCGGCACACACTACAACTTCCAGCGCATATCGCATGCGTGTGCCTTAAAAGCTTTTCTTTACCTCCTTCTCTCTTTCCCTCGCCCTCTTACGGGGGCCACCCTGAGCAAAGAATGGGACCCGTGGCGTACTGGAGATTCAACTAAAAAACGGTAAACACCAAAATACTGAAGAAGCAGCTATTTAATTTTGGTTCAGTATGATTAAACAGTTTCCAACAGTTGTGCTTTCGCCTCGCGTATGTGTTTACGCTCGGTGCGTGAAATCTATTTTGTTTTTGCGGGTGTGAAAACAAAGGCGACCCCAAAAAGAAAAAAAAAGCACAATATCTCCTCCCCCTCCCTCCCGGGTGTATTCAAAACCCGCGGCAATCGATCGATTATGGCTGGAATTTCCTTTCGCAGGAAATGGAAGGTGGAACGCGTTTGTTTAACCAGCTTAAGAGCACGAGCCGAAGCACAAACGCGCCCGACATTCTGTGGTGTGTGAAAACGGCTGCGACGGGGATAGATGACGATCTTCGTGCCGCAAATGCAAGGTGTGATTTTCGATATCGCTTGGCCGGGTACTGTTCCAATGTTTGTGCCGCATGCGAACCGTACCGATCGAATCGGTATATGGGGAAGCGAAAACAGTGTACCGAAAAGCAAAACAAAAACAAAAAAAAAGCAGCACAATGACGCTTTAGCCTAATGTACCGCACGGCAAACGGCGACGACCCTTGTGGACCACTTTAATTGAATTTTAATAATTTATTTACATTACTTGCGAACGATGCGCATTATGACAGCGGTTGGTGGGAGCGGATGCTGGGCCCGATTCGCAACACAACGGCCGCACCCCACGGGCAAAGTGTGGCCGGGCAAGGGGAAGTATAAACAATCGTGCGCGATTGTCGCCGTTGAGAAGATCCAGATTCCCGAGCGATCGTGGGACCGGCGGATGGAATTTGCGCCTGGAATCGATGAGACATCAGAAGTCTACATTGAGACAGCAAAAAATGAGGGTGCCCATCGTACGACGGATGCGATTTTTTTTTTAAATCAGAGCCTACTACGCGTCTGGAAATAGACAAAGCGCTTAGAAAATGTGCTAAACAGCACAATCAATAAATGAAATAAACCAGATGCACGATCAAATGTTGCTCTCGGATTTGTTGCAAGCTAAAACTACGCGATCAGTTATTTCTGCTAGTTTGTTTCCTTTTTGGAATTCTATTACAATTATATCGTAGTTGATGAATGATACATTCGTTGCGTCTAGACGACGAATTTCAACAATTGTTAAAACATCATCCAACTCTTCGAAATTTTTAATAAATAAATATCCGATAATGCAAAACTGCTTTGTAATGCAGATGGAAAAAATAAACATCATCAGACGACTGCAGTATCGAACCCCCCAAAATAGAACAAATCGCTAATACATCCGGGTCCATCCCATTCTTCAAATCACTACAAACCCATCCAGTGGTGATGATTAGTTTGACGCGCGCACTGTTATCGCACGGGCCTCCTCCCCGGAGGTCATAAATTTAGAGACTCGCTCAGGACGGGATACAGGTGACACATATCGCAAATCGACGTAATCGACGTTTGGTTTGACGATTGATCGGGGGGGGGGGGGGGGGGGGGGGGGGGGGGGGGGGAAGGTTCACTTAATCCGGCCGATATGAAGCGCTACCAGCTGCTCCCCCGTTGCCCGATAAGATTAGGGCCTGGTACAGTTTAAAAAAAAGAAACAAGGGAACTCACACCGATAAAGGTAATTCCCCGACATTGCATACCGATTAGTCGGTGCTGTCGCCCGGTTTTTAGCTGTGACTTTTATTTTCGTTGGTGCAGGCACAAATGCTGGAATGCGGATAGGGGTTGTACCGAGGATCAGGAGGGCGTCAAGGCTGTGTGGTGAATGTAAAGTATTGAGGTCGACCATGTACCATGTACCTTTTATCAAACCACCGTTGCGTTTACATTCGATTTAACCGATAACGCACGTTGCAATCGTCGTGTTGCATATTTTTTTATTCCCCTCGTGTGTTTTGCTTTGCCCGCCTTTGTACGGTGCAGCGTTAGTGTGGAAGGAATATCGAGAAGGACATTCGGCCTTGGGTGTCATCCATCATTCACCACCCGTCGACACTGTCCATTTTTGACCCCGCGGGAACCTCTCGCCGTAAAACGATAAATACGGAAGTTTATGGCGAGATGGTATATTTTTATGATATCTGCTCGTCCCTGAACGCCTGAAGGATCGGGTAATGAGCTGGAGGTACGCGTGCGACCTTCCCGTGTCCTGCTGGAATTCCCCGTCCACTCACCTGCGTCATAACACGGTCCGCCCCGGTACCTTCCTCGTCCTTGAAGATGATGTCCTTGTTGTAGTTTGTCTCGAGACTCCGGAATTTGCTGTCGTTGCGCGAGATCGGGCCCTCCTGCATGCCGGACGCGGTGAGCGTATTTTCGCTCAGGTTCGGCACGTGCTGCTTAAACACCAACGGTGTCAACTTGCGGGTCCGGCGTGGACCCCCGATCCCGCGGCCCGGCCCACAGCCGGCCGTCAGCTGGACGAGCGTCAACAGTACCACCATTATCCACACCATTGTCCTGTTTCGCGGCGGTGTGACGCTTGTGCTACACCGTACCGCACCGATCGCACCACACTCGCTCACTGCGCCACGGCACGGTCGCACATACCCTGCGTAACCGGCAGACACCACCCCCGGCACACTGCCGGCCGTCTCCACATCGTACGGATGTCCGGGCAGCGGACAGAGCGGGCCTGTTGATTGCATTTCCGGCACTGGATCGGGCGTCGCCGGCACGCTGACGACGACCGGCACTTGTCTCCAGCTGCCCATACGGTTGTCACTGCACAGATTGCACGCCCGGGCGGACGAAGACCTTGCCGCACTCTTACGGTGCATTCGCCTATTCGCGTTGGCCGACGGGCAGCCGGCACACGGAACGTTAAAGCCACGCCACTTAACCTTTCTTTTTTTTTGCGCAACCACGCCAATCTCGCACACAGTACACACTGCACCTTGTATTTCTTCGCACGCACTCGCACTGCGCTCACACGCGGAGATTGGCTGCGTGAGACACCTATTCAGGGTGACTGATACACACCTTTAACCAACGGCACTAGTGACTCCGGTGACACACCCTGTACCGGGCATTGGGTTGTGGTAAGAATGATTTCCCTCTTATCGCGCACTCCTTCACACTGCGTCGGGGTGATGCAAATTGCTGCTTTTATAACACTCGATGCCCGTGCATCAGCGGATCTTCCTGGCTTACCGGTGTGGCATTGGAAGCTGCTTCGTTGGCCCGCGTTTACTGAGATTCTATCACCGGCGGATGCACAAGCCCCGGGAAATGGGACAACAATTGTAACTTCACGATAGGCCCGGTCGTAAGTGACTTCGGATGGCCCGCGCATACGGCCAAAACCAAACACGATTTATTCCGCAGCACGATCACACCCGCGAACAGAGAACAGTTTTCACGGAATCGGAAAATTCACCGCTTAAAATACACGAACGTTTTTATTTTCTTAAAAAAATATATATTTGCTCGCTTGTTGCTTGTTGCAAATCCACTAAGAAAACGAATTGACGATCTCTGCAATTGTAAGCAGCCGCTTGGTTCGTTCCACGTTCGAGCTTGCCACGTTTTCAAACCTCCCTGTCGAGCAGCAGCGATACCGCGCACACGGTACGCCGGTAGAAAAACGATGGTAATTCGACTAGCACTAAATTAGAACTGGCGGTAGTAGACTGGCGGTTGAAAATTTTCGAAGCTTGGCCTCACCTTCGATCCGGGACGGAATCGCCACCATCGCTCGGCACGGGAGAGCAGGAGCGGTGCGAGATAACCGAGCGAGAGAGCAGCACCCTCAACGAGAGCGAGATGATCTTCGCAGCGCACCATCTCACCATCCACCCTTGGTGAGACTAGTGGAGGGTGGCAAAGAAAAGTCTCATCCCTTCCGTACCGACATCGTTATCCTCTACACGCGTACACACGCACCGGCAGGAAAGCTTGTTTGGCGGGGGAGTGAGATAGCATGAGCGCCGGGTAAACCAATGGAAACTGCTCGATAAGTGCGGTGAGCGAAAGTACAAAACGTCAAACGAACCTCAACGAAACGGAGCAACGAAGGGAAAGCTTTAATTGCCCTCTTTCTCTTTCTCACTCCCTCTCTCTCTCTCTCTCTCTTTCTCTCTCTCTCTCGCTATCTACCCCTCTCTTTTATTTCTTTCTTTCCATTCGAAAGGACGAGTAGAGTGAGATAGCAAGCTGTTGCAGAGGTTGCAAACTCACCCTTAAGCATATCCGTGCAACCGAGGGGATGAAACGCAATTACTTTTCAATTTTCCCTTCTTTCGCACACTTGCACACAGTTTCACAGTGCGTGTGTACTTGTGTGTATGTGTACAGTGGGAAGCTTTCGAAGCTTTCCAATGCTTCGAAGGCCTTGCGAATGTGCCGTAATGTTGCCTGTGGCGAGCAAATTCCTCCATTGCAATTGATGCTACGCAATGGAGAACGACCGTACCGCTTGTTCGGGGTTGCATTACGGAGCCCTAGTCTAGGGTGAAACGTAAACGATTCAAATGTGTATCAGCAGTTTCTGTGTGAATGAACATCGGCCGGACGTGGAGCGATCGGAACGGTACAAAGAATTATGCTCACCAGCATAATCATAACCAGGCGGGCCAGAGGCTACGGCAGGGTGGAATGGAATGAGCGAAATGACGATACCGAATGGATTTTTCCTGGTTGATGAACAGTTGCGGATTGAACATCCCGCTTCGGTTGCAGCCAGGTGACCGGAGTAATATGGTGTTGAACGCAATTGAATTAAGGTTCGTAAATTTATCAGCATTTCGCTTCAGTTGGTTGTGACTTTGTTGCTTCCATTTGGGGGTAAGTTGTTTCGGTTCGCTTAAAATGCTTTCTATATATATTACACACTCCAGGTTTAGATCATTTGAATTGGAAAAACACTCTCAATCGACATTCGTTTATAAATAAATAAGATTTGATATCAAACACATTTTTGATGAGGAAAATTTCATCCACCAAAAGATCCTTTTTGCAAAAAGCAAATTAATGACCTTCATATTAAGTTACCAGATTTCTATTTAACAATACAAGCATAAGTAATTTCTCTATAAACCTAGGGCATTGTTAATCCAAACCGATGAAGCATAAACATAAATCACGATGCTTTTGCTTGTTACGAAAGCCTTTTGCTTGCTGTTGAAAGAAACTTCTATCTCTATGTAAAGTCATGTAAAGTTGAAAGAACACCGACCATCATTCGTAATCCCCAAGAGCGCCGTTTATGCGCGACTCGTTGGAAGTTGATCAAGCACAATCGCTACAGCACAACCAGCACACATGCTGTCCTCCAACCACTGCCGGGCAGCTGTAGAGGGGCCCACACAGTCGGCGGCCTCAAGATGTTCGAAAGAGTAGACACGAGCGACGAACCCGGGCGCGAAGAAAACGGGCCCAAGGCGAACACCGATCGTCGACGCACAGCAACCAAGAACGGCCAGACAATGAAGAAGACACGAAAAACACCTCAAATCCCGCCCTTTCCGAAAGCGATCATTTTATACACTCACGAAAAGCTTGCCCGCAACACAGCTTGTCATCTCGCTCGCGATCGCACGAATTTCGGTTCTGTGAATTTTCGGTTCCTTCTTTTGTTTTCGGTTTGTGTTTAGGGGTGATTTTGTCCAGCAAAACGGCCTGCAGGGTTCCTTTTTTTTCTGTTCTGGTCGTTTGCCAAAAATTGGCGCTAGGAAGATAGGAAAAACGAAGCACAGCCAAACGATTATGATGGGCCCCGTGATGATAATGGTGAAAGGAAAAAGAGCAACAGCACGGCCATGATGATCGCGAACCGCTCCGGAAACGCGCGAATGCTGGCCCGTTGGTAGTGAAGCATATCAATGGCTTCCTCCATGCTTTCGGTGGATGTACCAACGAGAAATCGGACAGAAACCGATTTAAAAGGTTCCGTGAAAAAGTGAAGGTGTTCGGTTGAAGATGTTGAAGGTGGCGGAGCAAACGAAAGCAGAAGGTCGAAGGGAGGTTTAAACTATAAATTGGATAGAAACGAAATGAGCAATACAGCCAATCGATGACCATTCATAATGGAATGTGTATAAAATGTGGAACAGCTTCGATAGTGTTATGGTTGTGCGTTCAAAAGAAGTCATGACGCTTTATTGAGCTGGTAGGAATTGTTGAGCTGTTGAAGCATAATGGCGAAGATGTAGAGGCTTAGAACAACGAGAACTGCTGGTAGCTACAGTTTAGTAAACAGAGACTGTTGGTTTAGAAATCAAATGCGATTTTCATTATGTTGACTTGACAAAGATGAAATGAAAAAGAGATACCATAAAAATCTTCCATACAACTTTTTTTCTTTAATATTTCATGATGGATGCAGAAAGTACTAGAAATAGACGATAAATTAAGACACCATTTCTCGCACAGCTCCAATGCACTTGACGTCTAATAACTAGCGGCATAGTTGATTAGGTCAGCAGTTTAGATACGGCGTAAAAGAGAGAAGTAAACAATTTATAGGAATAAAACAATAGACCGTAAGCCACTCACACGCCGCAGGGGCGACCGATCGCTCGGTGAAATATAAATTATGCCAAACAAATAAACACTAACATACGCAGCAGCGTACTGTTTACTTGAACGCTTGAATAATCGAATGTCACAGAGAAGGTGATTGAGGTGCGTTGCTGTGGATTTACCATACCTGATAATGGTGAAGCATTTTTATACGTATGAAGAGAAATCTGCCTTTGCCATATTGTGCTGTTAATGGAAAACGTCCTAAATTTATTCTTTTTTAAAGAGTATTATTATTGAAGTTCAATAATCGTAAATAAAAAAAAAATAAAAATTATTCCCGAACAGATCTCTATTTCTTACAACTATTGGGAACTTAATATACGATGCAAAACACATTGAAACGCTGAAAAGTTCTGTTTTCATAGTAAACAGAAACTGATTTATTGCTTAAATAATTACTTTTAGTTGTTTAAGTTATCTTTGAATCCTTCTAATTTACTAATTCAGCCTACTGAAGAAGTCCTCTAGAGCAAACACGGTCAAATGATTTCTGCAATAGCTCTCGGTCACTCGAAACAGGGTGACTTAATCTGTGTTTAAACTCCCAAATACCTCGGACCTCATGACAATTAGGTTTACCGTCCAATACCTGAGCTAACCTTCCCTATCATGTTTGGATCTGCATTTCCCTTCTCCCAAGGGGCTTGGGTAAGCAGGAAGTAGGTTCTCCATGAAGATTCTCTCCTCTGCCAATCCAAAGCAAGGAAAGGGGTTGGAGTAAGCAGGACTACTTAAGCTTAGATATACGGAGGCAGATGCTGCCCTTCTACATAACGTTACTGTCATGTAGTAGGAATGCATCAGGAGCGTTTATCTTTAAGAAGTATCAGTCATCTTCATTCCGTTATTAAAGCCTGACATCTTCTCCCTTTACTAAATAGTGAGTCATTAGTATTGGGGAGCACGGTCTAGACGAGGTTTAAATCCAGAAGAGACTTACTGTTTAAACCTTCATCTTTCGATCTAATAGCTCTAACCATATTGAGAGTCCTTGAGGAGTAACTCATCCTCATGAAGAATCATGCTACTAACTACTGCACGAGCAGCAATACCCCGGGGGTAATCTGTTTTTGATCCTTTGTTGATTAAACTATTCTATTGTACAGCTGATATGAAATCATCTGTTAATTCCGGAGCAAATATTATTTCATTCAACGATAGCAATAAAGCCTCTCGTGTTCAATAGTTTCCAGTTAAATGCAGAATGACTCGAGAAAACAATAAATCGAGGACACGCTAGGTCTGTGTCACAAACAGTTAGACTTTACATCATACGCACCATCAAGTACCAGTTCTAGGAAGTTACTCTGAGTACGTTCCATGAGTAGTTGTCATTAATGTTCAAATACCACCACCAATCGTCAACCTCATCGCAATCACGTTTTCAATTGTGCGATGATCCACTGCTTATCCCCGGTTGGTCCGAGAAGGGTAGAGACGCATGTCCACGAATGTACTGGATGTCCAAATAAATCATGCTTCGGTGAGGCTCAGGAATTACCTTCAGCCCGTTAGACGACGCCATTGATAAAATGCAATAATTGTCCATCATGTCGCACGTCCGGGGTGCGTCAGATTATACAATCTTTCGCTTCCTCCGGGCTGAGTACGCTTCATCCACATGTCGTCCGACTCCTTCAAACACCGCACCCTGTTACGAGACGTGCCGGAATTATGTCAGTGCAGCAGAATTTCATCGCCTTATTGACACAAACGTGCGCTCGCGCGCGCCCGCTCTCACACACAGTGAGGGCCATCCATCCATCGAATCGAAGGAGGTTTTACAATACGAAGCGGGCAATATTGCCCGGGCATGCACCACAGCATTGCCAATATCTCCACCGCGGTGTTCATTCATTGTGCATTCATATTTCCGGGAATGGAGCGCAGATAAGCTCCATTCAGTAGAGTTCAATGGATGCAGAAGTATGAAGCTCGGGATGGTTGCACGTCCGCGGTCGAACCTGAAGGTGAACGAATCCGTCACGTGGGGGCATCTCTCTCAAAACTCCCTCACTCTCTCTCTCTTTCGATTCCACTCTCTGTTTCTAGAGGTTGCGGTTCATTGTGTTCCGTCATCGAGCGTCACACGATAACAGCACAGGCAGGTGTTGCTTGTTCCGGTATGTTTGTTACCCCTACCGCGTGCAACCCCCACGTATATCAACCCCTACCGGTCGACGATTGAATGTGCTACATTTCACGCCTCTAAACACAATTCGAGCTTAATTGAACAAGCCCCATGGTTTGTGTACCAGTTCGCGATTAGATGATGCTAATTCGATACTACGAAAACTACGACTGCGCAACTGTGCAAATACTGCGCGTGGTTCGGTGCAGGTTGCATTTCCGTCCCTCGCGCCAACCACGTGGCCCCAACTCGTCGAACGCCTCCCGTTGGTGCACGGAAAACGCGAATGGTTTGCTTGCGGTATCACATTTCGCTGCCCATTCACGGAGCAACTAATTTGCTCGCCGTTAAATGATCCTAATAAATTATTGTCCCTTTCCTTCGGGGTTGCTCTTCTTAGCCACGACTTTCCGAGGCGTTCGCAAGCGCAACGAACGGCGAGCCATGAGTGGCACATTTAAAACGCTCGCCCGAAACTAATGGCCCACCCCTTTCACTCCCCCTATGTGTGTCACCCGATACGAATTATATTCAAATTAGCGAAATCATAAAAATTAATCAAATCAAGATAAAGGTGGCCCGCAGAAGGCAGGAGCAGGCCGCATGCAGCAATCGGCGCACGGTTAATCTCGCACGGCATTATCATCGTGACTTGGTCGCATCGGGATCCAGACACGGTGTGCATTCCGTGCGCTTGCTGGCGTACGGGCACGAAAATAAACACCCAATGCGATTTCGCTTCTCCTGCCTCGTTATGACACGTTTGGCACGCTACGTTCGCTTGACTGGGGCCGTTTTGGGAGTGTTTTTTTTATTTTAAATTTTATTAATTTTTTCTACGCCTTACGGGGGAGAAGATCTATTCCGCTGACTAGCGAACATTTACGCGGTTGGAAGCACACAAAACGTAGAATGATCGACCAATTTGCACATTATTATAGAAAGATTCAAACGCACAACAAGCACCCAACTGTCGCTGTCTCCCTTTCGACTTGCGACACGGTGTGCATGTGCGAGGAAGAGCTTAAAGAAAAACACAAAACAAATCGCTCGAAATGACTCAAACTGCAGGGGTTTGGGGCTGTAGGATGTGCGTATTTGCAGGCACAAAATCCTGACGATCTCGCGAGATCATCAACTTGCAGTGTAGTTGATGACGAAGACGGCCGATGCCAGAACCTGCGGAGGAGCCATAAAAATTCACCTTCTCTTTAGGCTCTTTAGGGAATAATGTTTTACGGTGTTATTTTGTTGTGTGTGAGTGAGTGTTCGGTTTGTTCGGTGCAGATTTGCAACCGGTAGATAATTTAGCACTCACGAGCATCACGGCGTTAATCGATCTGAGTTCATCTTTCGCACTGCTACCAGCTCCCTAGAGTTTTGGTGTTGATTACTACTTAAGGCTTAGCATGTCCTTGAAGAGATTGCATTTCCTACATCAGAAAGGTAGTGAAGGGAGTAAAACGAAAGATAAGTAGGTAAAAGCATAGTATAGAGTAAAGAGATTAGAGTAAAAAATTGCAACATACACATAAATGCCTTGTGCATGAAAAAATGCATTATCAATGTGGTATTTTAGGGAATTGCGAATAAAAAGAGCTTGGTTTGGCATTTAACCAGGAGTAAGGCATAATTTTTAATAATGATAATACATGCACAGATGTATAATTTCACTTTTCACACCATTCCGTAATCTCTGCTGAAGCTCTACGCCTCCCTGAGAACTGCTTCCAATGACCTCCTGTAAATCTTGTCCAACCTTCTCCATAATGTGATTTGGCTCTTTTTTTTTTGTCGCTTCAATGGCAAAGGGCGAGATGCTAAAGCTACTCCCAAGATATCCTTACGACCGCTTCTGGGAACCCATTATCCTTCAGTACCATTAGCACGAACAATGACGCACAGACAACTCGCAAGCAACTCAACGGAGGCAGCAACACATTACAGAAACAGACCAACGTTTGCTAACACAGCCGGCTACCGTTGCGAGGCGGATGGCATAATGGCTTTACGGGCACGATTGCACCTCTCAAGGATGCCGCATCCCGCATGTGGTCGAGCAACAGCCCACGGGAGCGGGACCTTCCGTTTATGGCCCGTCGACGTTTGTCCCGAACTGCCCGGGCAAGGTCATTGTCATCGTTAAACAGTCAACGATTGTTTCCTTTCTGCGTCGTCGTCGTCGTCGTCGGCTGGTGGACTCGTTCGCGCACTAATCCAACCCCTAAACAGGCCAACCGTTTGCCATGCCGATAATGGCGAGCCGGTTGGTGCGAAGGCTGCGATGAGAGCGAAGCGCAATCCTGCGATTGGACACCGAACGCTACACTTAACCCCGGGACAGTGCGACCGAAAACCCGGGAGCTAATTCTACCGAAAGCTGCTTAAAATCACACCGGCAGCATGAACATCGGCCGGACAATGTTTGGAGCGTTGTTCTCAACCTGTCGCTTCGTTTTCCTTGCTCGTTTGATGGTTTGTTTTCTGCGCCGTGGTTCCCAAGAACATCGAAAGGTCAGCACCGGTTGTCTGACTGCTGCTCGTTGGCTGCTCGTAACTCTTCACAACAACGCCGTGGGGCGGTGATGTAAAGCCTAGCGCTGGTCTCGGTTCTTGATGTCGGGCGCGTTAATCGTTGACAAGTGCATCCGGCTGAGCGGATGCTGCTGCGATGTGACACCGCGAGTGGTACAAACGGAGCATGAGTTGACTAGTAGCTTAACAGGTAGTTAAACACAGCGAGTGACAATCGAGTGACGGAACCTACTGGGCAATATCCTAGCACGTTGCAAACGATGCAACCTTACCGGACAGAAGGATGTGTTTATGCTTCATTGAATATGCTGTGGGAAAAGGTATGCAAATCTAAACATTGTCATTTTATTGCCTTATTTATTGTTCTCAAAGTACCAACTACAGTCCGCAACATAACTATATGACCAGGGTTTATACGAATAATTATTTATTGGGTCATTTACAGTCAGCATTGACTTGACTTTGCCTGCTGCCGGAGTCCTTGCCTGCTGCCGGAGGCCTGCTGCCGCCTTCGGTCGAGCACCGTCGTCTGCCAATGAGTTGGGTCTACTAGAGGCTTCGGAGCTTACCCTGGAACATTTTTAAAAGATTTTAAATCTCTAATGCAATGTACAAAATTTTAAAATAAAATGCTACCGAATAACGATATAAAGGCAGATAGCGGATGGTGAGAGATTAATATATACAAGACTTAAGGTCACTTTTTGAAAGAACAAAAAATTAAAGACTATATTTTTATCAAATATAAACCTTTTTCATGCAATTGTATGACTTTATGTCTAAATTAAAACTTGGGGGCTGTAAACTGACTCAGCTTTGTTATTTCAAAATTCCGCATATCTCCGAATCCGCGTGAAAGAGAGATTGGACTGAATGTATATTCATATTTCCAATATTCCAATATCTATGTTCAATGTTTAAATAAGTTTTTTTTTAGAGTACTGTTGGAAATGAGTACATGAGGAATTTATCAAAAATCTTTTCATTTTTATTTATTTTTTTTTAAATATTATCAGATGTTGTTTAGACAGTTTGTTGATGTCAGCGTTTGTTTTTAAGTTTATTTTAATATATTTTCATTTTATTACAAAATGTTCATTATTATCGCATAGTAATAAGGTGCAGATCAAGCAGGTTCAACAATTCCAGTAGGCGTTGGAAATCAATTCTAACCCAGCGGGCGCAGCGAGCTCGAATCGGAATCGAATCCTAGTAGGCTCGAAAGGTTGGATTCTGAACTACCTTGGACATATGGGTTGGAGTCGCTTTATGGAACTTATAGAACCTACTTTTTAGCTCAATCCCGCTACTCTCGTACGATCGTACGATCCATCTCTACCACCAGCTCGGGGGTTTAGAGTGCTTCGAAGAACGACTTGCAGAAGAGGCAAAATTATGTTTTATTTACATTCTCTTGAGTCGCGAAGAAATAAAGTGTCCTAAAATAGATTGTTATTGAATATCTGGTGATCGCTTGTAGTTTGATTTTCGCCAAAAAAAATGATTTTCCAAAATACCTGCAACAACATATTAACTAACGCAGTTTCATTTTGTCCACCTCAGCTTCCATATTTTCCGATTGTTCCGATGTTCCTAGAGGTATTACCGCATTCCAAAGCAAAACATGAACCAGCCGGTACAGTTGGCACGTCTAGCGAAAGTGCCCAAGAGGTCAGACCACCACCACAGCAAAACCTCCCCTACTTGCCATGTCCAGAGCCGAAACCGAACGGAAACCCCATGACAAGATGAAATGATAAAACATAAAATGTTCAACCACATTGCCGCATTAATCTTCGTCGCCGGTCCATCCGATCGGCTATTAATTTATTGCCGGCGATTTGCATATTGGCATGTTTGCCCATACACGCTACCATGCCTAGATCCAGCATCGGTTACCGGTCGATGCACGCAGCGGGAATAGTGTCACCGCATCACACACACACTCTGGCCGCTTCCACCCAACCGGAACGAAATACCGGAACGCTTTCGTATTGGCAGTCACCGCCACCTTCCCGGTGCATTCCCGACCGCGTGCGATCGACCGTTCGCTGGTAGCTTCTTGAGCGTTTTGTTTCGCCCCGATCTCCGTCCCATTTCCATGTGCACACGATCAGTGTTATTTAAAATTTCCATAAATAAACAAGCGCCACTTAGCGAGTGTCAGAAGAAGTTTGCGTTTTGATAGTACCACCATTACACGGTGGTAATTGTTGTTTTTAATGTTCCACTCACGTTCGTAACCGTTCGTCCTGCCCACACCGGACCCGCTCTTGCCCCGAAAAACAATCGGACGAAATCGAATGAAGGGAACGAACGGATGAATCGTACACCGGCTGAAGTTGTGCGATCTTCCGAGCCCTGGGTATTGTTTATTAATGAAACGTTTTACGAGTGGCTTCATGGGTGGAGTGTTTCGCTCCGGCAAGCACATCAACCCCGCACGGTTACATTGTTTCCAGCACGGTACGGTTCCCGAAATGGTAGCGCTGCATGGGAAGACCTCCTGGTAGAGGCCTCGTTCCAAGAGCGGCTCAGGCGTCCTGGTACACCTGTACAACATCTGCCGCATCCGCATGCCGAACCACGGACAAGTGGTTCCCTTTGGTGTGTCGCATCCGCATCCGCGGGGGTAAGAAAGGAACACGGTCGCTTCATCTATGCAGTGGCGCCTCTATTTGCCTACCAACCGAACCGTGGACAAGTTGTTTTACATTTACGGCGAACTCCTCGAAAGTTCCCGCCCGTAAATCCCACACAGGACGCTTGCAGGAACGGGGAACCGCCCGCACGCCTTCCACACCGGCGTACGACTGCGGAGAGATGAAATATGTAAGCAGCTATCTAATTTATTACACTATTAAATTAATTGGAATTATATCAACTGTTTCTGATCGCAAGTGCCTACCAATTTTTATTTCCCCTTCGGTGGCGGTGATCCCACATCTCGCCCACGGCAACGCCGGTTCGCATCCCGGCTTCACACGTCGGCATTTGCCGTGGAGGCATTACTTTATCTTTGCCTCTCGCTACGCGACGGTACAAACGGCACCGCAACCTCCGTTCCGAAACGGTGTAAAGCTCGACATCGCTGGACAATCTTTCAAACGGGCTCCCTCCGGGGTTCGGTTGCGCTACCACGGCAAGGAAATGGTAAGGAAAGGAGCGCGGAAAAGGTAAGGAAAGGAGACGAGGAAAAAAGAGCTCCCAAAACCAGTCAAAACCCAGTACAAAACACACAAACACGATTTGTTAATCAATCTTATCTTAATGTGTTCGCTATATAGCCTTTTTTCCACTTCTCACCAGCGTTGGCGTGCTGGCTGGATGGGATGTTCTGGGGAACTGCATTAGCGGGGGGGCGCTTTCCATGCAATGATCCGAACGTTGCTAAAGGTCGAGAGCTTTATAGCACCCTTGCAGCCCATGCTACCCACGGCTTCCATCTCGTTCGGGAGAAGCTACGGAGGTGTGTGTTTTTTTATTCATTTACCAAGGAATGTTCAGATTTGCTTCTTTTCTCTGGCCACCTTTGGGTGCATTTCGAAGGTGATACGTTCTCCTGAAACGGCTCCCGTAGGATTACTTGCGACCATCAACTTCGCAATGTGTGTGATGTAACATGTAGACGCAGCACGAGGTGTCCGGCACGTTTTGGCACAATATAGCGAGCCAATTATCAGGCTCGTCCGATATACGCTGGATACTTCTGCCACACTGCAGCATTCTCAAGATTTATAAATGATTATTGTTTTATTCCACGATAAAAATTCCATTTTACCCTTTGAGCTTTATGCTAGCGAGTGCGAGTGCTTTCCGGGAATTCGGAGTCTCCTTCAGGGGGTTTAGAGAACGAATGCTAGAGAGGGATTTGCCCACTTATGCTTTCACCCATCACTCATCTACACATCCGTCCCGGATCGGTGCCATCGATCGGTGCCGGACGGTTGGAATCCTCCGTACGGTGGTGATTTATTATTAATTCCCAGCGTTCGTCTGTTTGACTTGATCTTCTCGCATCTCGCACTGCAGGCATCTTCGTTACGATCGTCGTACGGTTGCCGTATCGCCGTACCCAAAACCTCGTTCAAGCACGGTGTTCGAAGACAACCACTTGAGCCATTCCGATACAACGTCAAGTCTATTCCAAACAGCAACCACACCATGCCCAGTGTCCAGTTTGGCTCAGTTCGGCTCAGGGACAGGTAATCCGCTGGCAGCAGCAGCAGCAGCAGCAGCCAGAGCAGCTTTTAATTTTCGGTAGTCAGCCAACTGTCAGATTCGAACAAAAGCGCAACCAGACATAAAGAATAGCGTGTGCAAGCGTCGCCTCGCCGTTTGTGGCGTTTGCCCTCACCATTCGGACGTAATGCCTACGCAAATGTTGTTGTGTGGTGTTTTATTTATTTTTTTTTATTTTGAGTTCTGTTTTGGCCCCGAAGCGCGGTCAGTGCGATGCAAACGTGGGCCGTACCACAGCGTTTCCTAACCGGCCCGCTGTACGTTGCGATGTTCAACCCATCCGCCCGGTTTGCCAAAAGAGTTGCACGAAACGATCCGGCACAAGTGGGCATCGAGCTCGAACTTGCACGAGGTGACTCTAGCAGCATGGGGTTTTTAGGATTTGCTTCTTTTTTTTTCTTATACGACGCTGGTGCTTACACAAATTAGTCATCATCACATTACGACAAATATTTATTACCCTACCCCTATTGGGATGGGTGCTTTAGCCTTAGCCGGTCCGATTCCGGACCGATACTAACTTGCGCAGCCTTTCCCCGAGAATGGCAAACCGTGGACCGCTTAGGAACGGTCGGCAATGACGTGATAATTTCCTACCCAATCGCATGTCGATAACCTTAGCGGCACGAGATGAGTGGATGGGCTTCGACGCCTTGGCGGAATTTTATGATCGACTGCACGTTTAAGAGTGCGCATCGCTCATGAACATCGATGCGCATGTCTGGCATTTCCAGTGGGGACATTCCGGTGGTTGGTGATGATTCGGGCCATTTGCAGCCCCGCAAACGCACATCGACAATGATGAGTGTGTCCTCCATGGTGGTGAGTGTGGTGAAGCATCTATACTGTTTACACTACGAGCTTGACGCACGACGCCATGCGTAGCAATTACAGTCAGAATGGGGTTTCTTGCTGTTTGTTTCAATAAATTTAAAAAATTAAACATTCAGTGCCAGAAAAGTCTATTATTTTGACAATTTTTAAACACTTGCTTTACTTTTCAATTCCCAGCAATATGCCTCATTAAAATTTATTATATTTTCAGAATGTTGAAAATTTATTAAAATCCTTTTTTCTGCTTTCCTTCAACATTCTAATATAAAAATTCATTTTTTTACATACTGATTTTTTTTAACAGTTTATCATAATCGATCTCAATGCATTCTTATACAACTATTTCTATCACAAATGTAACATTATTAACATTGTTTAAGATAATGCAAGATAATTACTTAACGGTTAGATTTTTTTAATTATGATTTTTTTTTTGGAAAAATTTTAATTATTCGAGTTTTCTTTTTGATACACTATTTCCTACCTTCAATTACAGCCTAAATTAAGTACTTTCCAATTCTAGGTCCAATAATACACGGCTTAAATTTTGTTTTCCCATTGTTTCATTACATTTTTTCCGATGTGACATAAAACCAAGAAACGAAATTATTTATTCTCTTGAATCACACTTTCAAACCCATTTCCAAATTCGTCCCGCCAGCCTACTGTTGTTTGCTCCTCATAGTATGGTGGCCAAGGTACAACCACCTTGCCACACACACACACACTCACACACACACGAGTGAAGAAAAAAAACCAACAACGGTGGCGTGAAGACAAATGCGCCATAACGCATGTCCAAACCGATTGCGTCTCCACTTGACCAACCGTAACCAGAAAGGGAGACCGCGCGCAAACGCTAACCGGCCAGGAAGGCCGCACGGTCAATATTTGTCCGGTAATCGATGCGCATGGTCGCCATCGCATCGTCTAGCGTAACGATCTTCGGCGTAAGAGCGGCGGAACAGTCCGGCTTAGCAGAACGTACCACTAAAACGAAACGCTCCAACACCGCCACTGGAGCAACGAATTAAGCGAAAGAGTGTAGAAAAACGGGAGATCTTTCTTCCACGGCGGAACGTTCAATGGAACCAATATTGTGTGAATTATTTCTTGTACGCAAATACAGCGAGATGTATTGCGCCTTGAAGGTCCTGTCTTGTTTGTTTTTACAAAAGTTTATAATGAAATGTTAAAGTTAATATAAATTACACTTTACATAGGTCTTTTCTATTAAGAAAAAGACCTTTATATCCCTTTTTCAGCTAGTGTCCTGTAAAATCTAAAAAAAATAAAACCCAAATAGGTAGTTATCATCTCTAAAGTACAAGCAGCCTCCAGTTAACACCTCCGTTGACCCGAAAGCTTGTGTGTACAATCGAAACCAGGCGCTCTTTAAGGACCATAATCATCAAGCCTGTCCGGGGTTTTTCCCGAAGATAGAAACCAAACCCTTCATTCACTACGTTGCCCATATTTGCTAGTTAGGACAAGGATGCGTCCTACAAACACACTGGCTACTACATTTGTTTACGCATCTTCCAGAGGATTGGACAACCGCCACCAAGCTTTGATCGTGCGTCCTAATAAGTTGTTTGCGGTATCCTCCAAGTGTGAACCAACAGTGGCATTTGTTCGTCTAAGTCCAGGAATCGTCCCGTGTGTTCGTATCTTCACAAACGGTGCCGCAAAGTCACTGTGCAATCGCAACAGGCGAAGATCGCTATGGTCCTGACGGAGGATCACGTAAGAGGGTTAACTTCTCCGGTGGTAATCCTATTGTGGTTTCCACCACGGGTACGGACATCGAAACGGAGCGGCTCACCCGGACAGAGAGAACAACAAATTGATACGAATCTTGTTTGGTTCCGTGCTGGGTACGGGTATGATCGGTATGCGGTAAGGTGGACACAGATGCTGGTGGAATATTGTAACACCGCTGAAGGTACTTCGAGCATGATCACCGAGCCGGGTATGGTTCCTTTCATGTGCTGTTTTGGGACCGTTCGTTCCACTTCGTTCGTTCATACGATGCTCGTTTTCAGAGCAGATTTCTTCACGTTTACTTTCCATTTCGTGGCGAAGCATGCTGGGCACTGCACAAAGGGGCTCGATCAATGGATGGATTGCTCAGCTGCCAGTCTACAATACTGTAGCTATTTGAAGGCAACAGTGAATTGTTATGGAAATTCAATATAATTTGGGGAAATATAAAGATAGTTGAAGTTCTAACAAAAAGGCTGGACTAATGTCTAGTTGTTAGTCTCACCCGTCACAAGATAGCAAGATATCAGTTGCATGTTACTGATAAAATGCTGTACATGTAGTTGCAAGTGAAGAAGCTACCTACCTTAAGTAATCCAATCAAAGAGCCAGCAACAATCCTGCGACCGCTTTGTTCGGTCGGTGCAAAGTCAACAAACTAACCATCCTTCGGTTGGGAGGGTCCCGGTTAGTGAAAAGGGCCTAGCAGGACATGCCGCAAAACATCAATCAGGATCCGGATCCGAAGGGTCTGCCGGTATGAGAAGCTAGAACCATCAGGCCAGGTAAGCTCAACCACCATCAACCACCGTTCGTAGTTTCTGCTCTCGAACGCATTGCAAACAAATGCCACCAAGCGGGCCGAAACGAAAACGACATCCAGCATCCGAATCGGCAGAAAAAGGACAATAAAATCACATACACACACACTTACAGCCGCAAATACGGTCAATAACAGCAATAATAAAACATCTATCGAAGCAAATACGCCTGCCCTGCCCTGAGCTGTGCAAGTAGCGGCGAACGTTTAGTGAGCGCTCGGTCCCGGGGCTGGTCCCATGCCCAGCATCACACTCAGCTGATGAATGAAGCCCGATACCGTACGGATGGGTCGATCGATCCGGGCAGGAAGCGAAACCAGCGACGATGCTGCGGCGTTGAGAGTTTGGCCCCGGAGCCGCAGGCAAGTGATACTCGACCCAAGAGGGGCATTAAAAAGTAAACCAAGATAAACAAACACGACTCCTCGACGGCTCCTAGAGCCACGGCTGAGCGGCGTTATAAAACTATGTGTGAGGTATTTTTTTTTGTTGTTTTTGTTTTCCCTTTAGCCTTTCTGTCCTGCCTCTCGGTCGATGTATGGATTTTGTGTGTTTGTGTGTATTTCGGATGTGTGCCTTTTTTTTGGTCGTTTGGTCAACCATCTCACCCGGTTTGTGGTGTGCCGGAAGATAGCGCGGCTACCCCAAAGCGCGCGAGAAGAACGCTCACACCCGCGCAACTGTCCGCAACGTGCGGGGCGCGATCGTTCGGTTTTATGGGGTAGAAAATTTGAAAATAAAACAGCGCATTAAACAAAACCTGCCCGATCGGTGGGCATCGGTAATGGCGGTAATGACGATTCGGAATGGCTACCTATCGCGCTTATCCCACCCCGTGGCCCGCCAGGCCCGCCGGAGTGCGACAGGCATCGGTCGGGGGTGCGTGTATGCGTGTGTACGGGGCGGCAAAACTGTCACTTGGCCTCGGCGTAGGAATAGGGTGCGTTTCTTTGTTGTCCACTCGACACCCGATGACAACATCTTATCTTCACTGCGCGATTGCCCCGAAGCTTATTGACACACGGGGTCCCATGCTGAAGGGCTGAGCTGTGCGTATGAGCTTTTTACTTTTATTGTTATTACTATGACTGAAACCATTTTCAGTACGTTTTCTTCTTCCTCTCAAAGCTTGGCACTTGGGTCAACGATACGGCAACGGGGCACCGGACGATGGGCACGATTCCGGATCGCTTTTTAATTGTTCCCATTACTCCAAAGTCGATGGGCAATTGTCGCATCAGCCACTCGACACGGATGACGGATGAGGTTACTCTGCCCGTCTGCTCGAGTGCAGATCAATGCGATCGATCGTCATCGCGATGCAACAGATTGTAAACAATACTTCCAGGCGTATTGGCAGCTAAACGGGATCAAATCAGATGATTCATGATGGATTGTTGACGCTGTGCGCTGTAAACAAACCCGCTTAGAAAACGGGGATTTTAATTTTGTAAAACGAACGATATTACTACATCGTTGCATATCAGATAAGTACGCAAGTATTAGAGTGAAAATGGTTATGAGTAGTGTTGTGGGATTTTAATTCAGCTTCATGAACCGTTATTTTGAAAATCTTTCTAATATCTGAAGATAATACTTAACAATACTTTAAGAAGTCCAGATTTATTTTAATTTTTCTTTATTTGTTTAATTTAAAAGATTTTTAAATTTAGAAATTTAAATTTAGAAGATTTTTTTAATTTAAAATAGATACCATTCCGCTTGTTATTGCTGTTTAATAAATAATCTAAGATAATCACCGTGGAGTGGTCAAGGGTCTTAGCTTCAACGGAGCCAAGCTTTAGACGCCAGCTTAGCTTAGTCAGCCTCTTGGATAGATAAAAAAATAGTTAAGAAGAGCCAGAAAATACTGCGCATGATTTCTTGATGTTATAGAAGAAGAAAAGCATAATTGTTTATGATAAGCATAACAGTTAGCCTGCACAAAAATAACGCTGTTTCTCCATTTTCTCGAAGCATAAGGTCTCATAAGTACCAACATTTCACTAAATTATTTTCAAGGTTCAAACATCTTTGTTTATTTCAAAAAATGTCTTAGGGTGAATCATTTAACCTATTGCCTTTTTTAGGGTCGTCTGTAAACTAATATGTTCACCAATTAGCTTTGATATCTAGGCAAAACATTGATAAATTATCAAACAGGAAACCTCTTTTAACTTTAATGTTCAATAAAAGGATTTTTCCAACAAATGGCTCATAATTTACTTTGTATCAGTATTAGTAAATTCGATATCTTCTATTACATTACATTTGATTATATTGCATCCAGAGACAGTTTAAGTACTCAAGGAGCTTAGGCTCTAAACGGAAAGGTTTGCATATCCCAATCCAATTTTTCATATAAATATCCTTTTAAAGTCAAGAAATTTTCAACCTTCTGAGTGTGCCTGTTCTTCTTCGAACCGATTATGTTGAATTAGTACAAACATTTACTTAAACCTGCAAATTGAAGTAATGCTAACGAATTTGTAGCGCTTCATTTGTGCCAACTCGAGCTAGGTAATAAATAAAAGACCGAATGGTAAATAAAAAATCCATCCAAATCCCATTTTAATCGATCACTTCACATCCAGGTATCCAGGCGTAAGGAAAATCCCTTTTAAAAAGCCGAACATCGCAACACACACACATACGGAGGAAAAAAAGGTCATTAATTTTGTCTTGTTTTCATGACGCTTTTAACCCATAAATTATGTGGCAGCCCAAAGCTGGCCCTCATGTTTGACAACAAGCTCACAGCGAACGGAGGCAATTGTATCGCTTTCCGGTGCGGCCAAGCTGCTGCTGCTGCTGCTGCTTGACATGAGCTCATCTGCGACGTGAGATGGCTTTGTGATGGATTCCGGGAAATGGAAACTACCAATTGGCAATCGCCCGTGCGTATGTGAGTGTTTTGGCCTGTTGTATTGCTATTGTAGGCTGTGGTTTAAACCATTTACCGTTGTGCTTGACTCCGCTGCTAGGTAGCAGCAGCTCACAGCATCCATCTCGCCATCTCATGTGCGTGAAAGTTCGGAAAAGCGGGACCCATCAATGACTTCCTAATTCCTGGTAAACGGTTACCCGCAGCACTGCGATCGCCGGTCCCTTCTGGGAGTATGAAATTTCATTCATTCGCACCGGGGATGGAAAGACGTCCCGCAGGTTCCGTACGCTTCATTGCTACCGAGCCTTTCATGTGACCAAATCGGCGACCACAGCGAGACCAGAAGGATAGATAAGGCACATAAAGGGACGTAAAATGGTGAATGCCGATGTACACTGCGGTATGCAACGGCAGGATGCATTGCAGCTCTAATTTTGATCGTATTGTTATCTCGTCACCCTATCGAATTGACGTTTCCTTCGACTGGGCGCTGCCAACTTACGGTTCGTCACAAGGCCGGCTAATCTCCAGGCCAGGTGTACGAAAAGCCCACCGGGCGACACCTGGAACAACCACTGCGTGCAAGCTGGCCCGCCAGTTACCGACAGTCATCACAGGCCCTCTTGAGCGTCCCACGGGTCGTGGAGTACGGGAAAGATCGGGGGCAGCAATGTGCCGTAAATATTTGTAAACACCGGTGCCGCCTTGTCATCGTCCTTGTCGCCCTCGTCAGCTCGTTTGTGGTTCGGTTCGCCTCTCTGCCTCATCGACGCCTCGATCGTGCGGCCAACGAAAAGCGCCCTGGAATTTTGTTATGCTAACGCATTCACACATTCCCCGGTCCCTGTAGTGGTAAGGTTTATCGATGAGACACTTTCTTCCCAGCAGCCACCAGCCACGACAATTTCTCCATCCACTGTTTCGGTCGATTGTGGAGCGCAGACCCGCGGCTCAGAACTTCTCGATCGGACCGAGCCGTGATTTGATGCGCGCAACGCTCTTTTGTTATTAAATATTTGGATAATTTAAATAAAATAATCATAAAAGCCGTGAGCTTTATTGGCAATCGTTTAGCGGGTGAATGGACACCGTCCGGCTGGGGCGAAGACACGTTTGGGAACTGCTTGCTGAACGAGCTGCACGATCGGGGGTCCAAAAGAACCGTCCGGCACACCATTCCTTTCGCTGTCTAGGAGTTTTTTTCCTTACTGCCATAAAATGGAACGAGGTGTGTAAAATCCTATGGAAGAACTATGGGAAAATGTTTAATGTTTTCAATAAAAAATCACTCATCTTTTAAAATTTATTTCAAGAAAACTGCTCATGAGCTAAACTGAACATCAATTCAAAACAGGATCCTGAAAATTAAAAATTTCAAAATAAAAAAAAATCAAAATTCTCCTATCGGCCGGACTAGACTATTCTTGTATGAGTTATAATGTGATGTCCTTATCTGTTTTAAAATCCTCGTTTCGAACTATCGAAATTAAAAAAAAAGGAAAACAATAATTTCATATCACACGTTTAGTGCCAGCGTAGTTCTTTCCAAATTTAAAAAGAGTTTCGAAATCTGCTATTATATTAATATTAAAAGCCAATTAAATCGTAATCTTACCTAATAAAATAAAATAAAATACAAAACTGTTTGCTAGTTAAATTAAGGTTAAGTTATAGCTGATGCTGGATGATAAGTTCTTTTAAATCAGAATAAAAAAAAAACTAACCAGTTGTTTATTGTCATTATATGCTTATCGTTCATTCCTTTCGCTAAACTTTGATAATCCATTTTTTACCTTTGTTTTGTAAACACACATTATATTAGCAGAAATGCGATAATTCATTAAATTTTGCAACACACAAACAAATATGGAGGTCTCATCCCGCTGTGCCCGTTTGCGGTAATACGATCACACGATCACCGTAAGCGCTCGACATTTGCCTAAATATCGTTCTAATCGTCCATCCGAAAAGCGTCTACAAGCTCGAACATAAAACTGCCGGGTGTCTGGCTTTCCCCATTCGGCCGACACCGCGTTCGATGCTTGTTGAAGGCAAAATCGGAAGGATCGTCAGATTGACAGTTCACGCCAACGAGAAGAAACAAAGCTTCGACGCGCTATCACCGAGCGTGCCCGTGAAGGTGAAGATAGCGAATGATGTGTATGGAGGCGCTGCTGCGTGGCTTCGTAGTTTTGGATGTGTTCTCTCTCCTAGCACCGTACGATTATGAATGGTGTGGATATGCTAACAACGCAGCGTCGGGCTGTGGAGAAATCGAACGCCAAGAAAGGAAGAAAGCAAAATCGGCGCTTCGGTTTTCGTCCGATCAAAAGGTTAGCGTCTGGCCTGAGGAGGCCAACACCAGCAGAAAAATGGCCCAATAAACTCATCCCTCTCTTATATTACACCCCGCAACCTTCCCGCAACCTCCTCTTTTGGCCACCAAATCAGGTACTGCCTTGAAACCTATTCGCTGCAGGTCGTGAGGTGGCTGAGGCTTTTAAATTAATTTTAATTGTGCACCGTTTTGAGGCTTGTTAGAAAATGTTTCTTGTTAACACATTAGTTCGTTTGGGTCGTGTTTGTGTTCTCTGACAGACAGGAAGATAGTTGCATATTTTTCTTTCCGCTTAATGTTGTTAAGTTTGAGCCGGTTCTAGTGTTTGAACCTGTTTCCAGATGGTTGTTGTGAGTTGTGGGAACTGTGACCGGTGCTCCACACCAGCACACGCGCCTAGAACTCCATCCTTTGTGTTTTGTGGTCTCGGTTTATGGCCAGTATCCTTCCAGTACACACTTCAAACCAACATCCGCCCGGCTCGGTTCGGGCGGGCAAAAGGAAAACGGAACGCCCACCGCAATAAAACTGCAAACCCTTGGGAAAACCGCACAGGAAACAATGAAGCCTTATCGGGAAGCCTGCTTAGCGTATCTCGACGTATCCCCGGAAAAGGGCGGAAGGCCTTTGACGGGAATGACAATATTTACCCCCAATTAGCCATTCGCCGACAACGAAGCACACGCTGTGCGCTTGGTGCGGGAGTGCGTCGGTGTGACGTGACCCGTCCATGCCACACCGAACTCATTAAACCGACCGTACCTGTGGTTGTTTTTGGGGTGGAACTTTTTTTTCTCATGATCGCTTTCCTGCTGCTTTGCCGTGTTTCGGGCGCGAATCCCTTTAAAACAGCCCACCATCGTCGGTGTGTCGGACCCGAGAAAGGACAACGAAACACATTTGTTTTTTGTTTGCAAAATAGGACCGGGTGAAATGGAACAACACACCGAGGAACATCAACAAATCACGGAGCCGTAAGAACAAAAGGGCGCACAGGTTAGATGGATAAACGATCGAAAAATCAAACGCTGACAAGCCGGCAGTGTTAGCGAACCTGTCCCAGCGTCCTCGGCAGGACGCAACCCCTCGTACGAAGGAAGGGGAAAATGGTGCAGAACGGAGAGCACGAAACAGGACCAGGCAGTTGGGAAACGGGAAACCTGACAGGACCACCGGGAAGCCTGCAACGAACAGCGCTGCAGACGATCGGCAATTTGCGTGCGCGCGGCCAATGTCGAAGCTTTTGACAATTTGCCGCCCTTTGCTTTGCTTTGGAGTCTCCTCCGGCAGTGGCGTCTATTTTGACACATTTCTTTTCTCTTCCCTGTGAAGGATATGGCCCGGGGGTACGGAAATGGTGTATCAATGTTTTGACACACGGCCTTTACAGGGGGTGAGTGGCAGGTTTTCGTTTTTATGACGGCCGGCTGGGTGTGCTGAAATTGGTTCAGAATCCTTGAGGATTTGCTGTTGAGTTCTTTTGGCCGTTCTCTCGGTCAGTGCTCGTGTCGCATCCTGCTAAGAGATCTGTCGTGGGAATGAGGTGGGTAAAAGCTTGTAATATTATCTGATTGTTTGGAGAGAAATAATTAGATGATTTATAAAATCATAATATTTTGAAAGAACAGAAGGTTATGCCACTCAATTGTGAGCACAAGTTCGCCTTTAGTCAGCCTGTATAAAGGTAAACTATGTCCTACACCTGTAATGATGATAAGAATATAAAGTATTTTTTTTTGCTCACTTGAATTGAATGTATAAGACTACTTAGTTTGACAATATGGACATTGAGGGGAAATTCAAAGAAGGACTCTATTTATTAATGCAGTCTAGTAAGGTCTATTCTCATGTCCTTCAAACATTCTTCTGTCCCGGAAGACAGTTCCCTTCGATATTCGACAATCATCTTAAACGGACACTTAAGAATTAGGATATCTTCCCAGCTACCCAACTAATTCTTAACATGAAACCATGTATTAAAGATCCCAACGCTGCTTACGTTGCTCTTCAACCTGTGCTGGGGTATCAGGTGGGACATTATAATCAACTATAGCCGAGCAAAATGAGATCAGGTAGAAATTGATTGCATTCTTTAACAACTGTGAATTGTACCACTCAATATTGAACTATAATTCATCCTTAATCAGCACGTATACTACAAAACACACTCCTAGACTCCAAAGGCAGAATAGAATGTTTTATTAGAACTCACCTGTAATGTCTAACATCAACAGGAAAATGGAACAAAAATTCCGTTCCCTTCAATACAGCAGCATTTCCATACAGTTTTCCAACTTAAAACATTGTGCAAAAGGGCGCCTGTAGTGAATTAAAAAGGAATGCTGAAAAAATACCACCACCGGAACCTGATGGACGTAAGAGCCCAAACTGGGGTTCCCGTAAAATCAATTACCTTACTGAAGAAAAGGAAGACGAAAACACGGCCCGGAAAACCAGTCTCGTTTTTTTGTGATTTGTGCCGATGCGTTGGAATGAGGCGCGCAAACACGCGAACAGACATTCTGCCCGCCCGGAAAGGATCGGCGAGGGAAAGAGAAAGCGTTCCGAAGGTGCCGTGCAAGAATAGCGTCAGGTTAATAATCAGTTAAGCGAGTCAGCGTTTTTGGGGTGTGAGTTTTCAGACGAAACGAAAATATTAGGGCCACCTTCCCGTTCGGGCGGTGGCGTGAGTAGCAAAGGAGAAATAAAAATGACTCTAGACAGCCGTATCGGTGCTTATTTAAAAGTTCATAAATAAAACACCGTAAAGATCGGACCTGTTACCTAGTCACAACTATGTCGGGACGCCCGGTACGGTTCGGTTTGTTCGGGTAACCATCGCAGCAGATGATCCCGTACAAGGTTACCGAAACAAATGAGATCGACATCCTGACAACGGAACGGCAGTGTGCATCCCGCCAGCATCCTTTCCGAATTCGCAACGTTTCGCAAGGTTTTGCCTGCGCCGCAGTGTTGGAAAATTCACCAGAAACGAATCTCCGATCCGGACCTTCTGTACAGACAACTAAAGGGCTCACATTCCGGTACCGTCCTGTCCCAGAAGCAGAACATAAGCCGTGCAACAGTATCGGCCGATCGTAACGTGCCCGATGGCTCCACTTGTGCCGAGCGCCTCGCTTAGGTGGAGCAACGAAGTGAAACGAAAAGTTACACACGAATTGTTGAACTGGGGACTGTGAAATATTTTACATTTTTTCAATTGTGCTCTGTTTTATCGTGAATAGTAATGGGGTAGTAATTTTAGTATAACGTTGGTACCAAAATCAGTTTAATAATTAGAAAGTCTTTGTTATGGAAGGATTTTTATTACATTTGTCACGCCAATCAGTATTTTAGACGAACGGATTATATACTTGAACCAACGTGTTCAATAATTTCACCAGATAGGCCATAAGCGTTCACAATTCACAAGTATAAACAGTCCTAATGAGAATTGCCCTTAAAGGTTTATTCTGAAATGATATAGCTTTTTCACAAATATTTCGTTACAATCGTAATCATAGCTCTGCTATACTATATTTTAGAGTTTTTCCTTGGGGGTAGAAGCTGTTTTACAGCGTGGTTATCACAATTCTGACTCCTAACCTATGTTCAGATTAATTGATTTAGATTAGGATTATAAGATTGCAGAATTATTGCATTTTTATTTTGTAGTTTCCTGCTTTCTCACTGAAAAGTTTCCATTGTTTTCTACAAACTTGACATTAAGTATTTGTGTTTAATAACATCATTTCTGTTCAATGTTCCATTCAAGAATTTACTAGTATGTATTTTGTTGTGTACTCAGAAATGTGTACTTATTTCCTATTATTTTGTACTTTATTTCATTTAAACTTATTAGTTTAAACTGGGGTGTTGTTTTTTCGTTTATATTCCTTCCAATATAGTTCTTTTAAATGGCAAATCTAATTGAAATAATTATTAATTAGTCAATTAATTATTAATTGAATTCAATTTTGAATTTCTCTGGAGAATCATGAATCTCTGCCCTCTTAGTCACTTGTAATATTTCTCATGTAGACATAAATTTCTATTTCATGTTCTAGATAAGAAAAATGCGATTTAATCATACACATTTTAGATTGGGTAGTTCATCGAACATTGATTCATACCTTCGCTTTACGACCCAATGTGATCGCGCAATCTTTGTGTGCGTTCATAAGCCATCGGGTTTGGTGCAAGTTTAGTTGTTTAGTTAATTATCCTCAATTTATGCAGCAGAAAAGGCGGCCACATTTTGTTTTCTATTAACACTTCCAACGCTTCCATTCGAATCCTGTGTCAATTGCCTTAAATCGCACCCCGCACGTCGCGCTACAATCCACACCAGCTGCGGTGCGAGTATCTCCTTCAAAACCGTCTTTCTTCACATCGAAAGCCATTTATCTCCTGCCTTCTTTGGTGGAGTGTCAAACTGTAGATAATAAGCGCACCAATTAGCATCGTTTAGATAGGCTCTAGGGAAACTGAAACAAGGCCCACCAGGGGCGGCGTTGAATGCTAATGAAGAGTGGCTAGCGAGAGCGACCAGCGCTCCATCGGTGACATGCACGCACGCAACCGTGCCCCAAACGCCGGGCAAGCGGATCCATCTGCCCAAGCACCTTTCCGATCCACCCACACACGCGGGCGTACCATTTAGCATGGTCGGCTTCCTTCCTGTCCGGGAGTGTGGGACTACACCAGTGCCCGTACCGGCGGATGGATCTTCTGTCCATCTTTCGATCGGGCGCACTTGCCCCCATGTGTGTGTGTGTGTGCATGTATGTGTGTTCGGGTTTATGCACAAGAGCAGCCACAAGCGCATATAATACGGCATATATACGGATACTGTCCGATCGATTTTGTTGCTATTGTTGTTATTGTTGTGCGCTTGTGTGTTGCTTTATGTTTTATTTTCATTTTACTTGTTGTTTTTTTTTGTCCTCTTCTCCACCTTGTTTGCTGCGGGTGTTTGTGTTTTGTACCTTTTCTTGCTTTCATGCGTTGTTGTTTTTTTTTTGCTCTCTCCTTTTTACCTTTTTTTGTATTGCTTTTAATTTCTTGTGTGTTGTGTGCCGTGTTTTGCTGCCTTTTTTCCCCTTCATCCGCTTCGCCCCCAACCGCTGCGGTGTTTGTTACTGTTACCGTCTTTCCTTACCAGTTTGCCAGTGTCGTTTTTCCTTTCGCGCTTTATCTTGTTCACCTTTACTTTCCCGCTCCCGCTACTACACGGTGTGCATGTTGCCGTTGTCCTTCTTCTTGTTTCCGATGTTCTTCCCGGTGTGTCCCTACACCCAGGCCCTCCTTGCCCTGGCCCTGCAGCACGGGTTCCCGCTGTTTCATGTTTTCCCATTCTTCAGCGCTTCACACACAACACTAATATTCAATTTAAAATATTTTGAATGGTCCGCCGGACGTGGCGCGGGACGGTTGCGGGCAGCCAACTGCCGACATTCCTGGGCCCTCGGCATCCTCTCACCCACACACACACACACACACACGCATATCGGTTCGCAGGTTGACCCGATCGTGGTTAGGGGGCGGACAGATGGAAAAGGTCGGCAGCCAGGGGGGTTGAGTCGCCGGTCGGCTGGCCGAAAGGAGAGTAAGAAATGCACAGAGGAACGGTGAAGGGTGGGAAAAAGATGATGAGGGGAGGGGGGGAGGGGGGGAAGGGGAGGCGTGAGAAGTGGGCAGCAAATGATCTCAACAGGGGATGAACGAACGAAACGCAGAATAAAGCGAACACAAGCGAAGAATGGGCGAAGGCGAAAAGGGAAGTGATCAAAAAAAGCGTACCGACGACGGTGATCGCGACTGACAGGACCACACACATACAGGCACGCGCGAAACCGGCTTCTCTTCACACCGGAGCAGCAGCCAAGTGGCCCAGCCAGTGATGCTGTGGGACGGGGCGAGTTTTGGAGGGATGGCATGGTTGCATACACACGCACAGCATGTTGTGGCCGGTGGGGTAAGCGTGATCGAGCCACTGGGAGGGGTTGCAGCGGTGAGGAGCCCGTTTAGGAGGTGATGACGATCGGACGGGCCCAGTTAACGATCATGGGAAATGTGCAATGATTATGGGATTTCGACCGTTTTTTTTCGTTACCTTCGTCCTTAGCTTCGTTTCCTCGTCTCCTGTGCAGTCTTTCTCTCTTGCTCTCTCTCAATCGTCCGTTCTTCTCTGCCAACCCTTCAAAGGCCGGGCGGAACGGCTCGTTGTCACTAGCCCGTTCCGTTTGTAGCGAGTGGTGTTTTGTTTCTTTCTCTGTTGTGCTCCAGGTAGCTCCCCATATCTCCACCCTGGTGGTGTTATGACCAACAACTGTATCCCCGTTGCAACTTTCCTCCCCTTTCCCTTCACCCCGCTCAACCAGCTATGCGATGGAAAACGATCTGTTCACATGCAGGAGCAGCAGGAGCCAAAGCAGATCGAGCAACCGAAAAACCAGTGCGTTCATCATTGCCTACGGCAAAGGGGATGGCAAAAAGGGTGGTGTGGTGCGGGTTGGTAGCTGACCAGACCAGTGTTTGTGGCTGATCTCCACTTAGCCATACACACACTCGCGAACGGGGCAAGCCACGATGAGCGATGCATGCAATGGATCATGCTCCACTCTGGAAGCGATCACTCGAAAGTTTGCTCCCGATTTTGTGACCAAGAAAGAAATAGCAAACGGGACGCACTAAGGGTGAAACATTTGAAGGAAAAATGGAAGATTTTTTTTTAGACAGAGCAGAATGATGTTGGCTGAGGAAAGCTGTTGCTTTCTTTGTCACAACAAACGTTCGATTTCCTTCAGCCTTCGTGCAAAGTTTCCAGCTTCTAGATCAACTCTGGGTTTCTTTCACTCCACCTTCAACTTGCGTTTGGCAACGGTGACATTTAAACTGAATGTGGCAAACATGTCCGATCAGTTTCCCCGTTGCTTGGCTCGGTGTGTGAAAGTTTGGCTGATGAATGGAGTAAAGTGATGAGACAAAATGGGCAACTTTTGCCACCACGTGCAGACATTTTAGAGTTCGCCAACATCGCATAACTACTACAAGCTCCAGGAACGATTTGGCTGAAGGGAAGCTAAGGAATGGGACAGTAGGATAGAGTGCAGCTAGATCGGTTTTCAAACACCGACCAATTAAACCGTTGTTGACCCCCTTTTGTTTGCTTCATGTTTATGGTATGTGGTAAAGCGATCGTTTCATCGTTGCTTGTTGGAAAAGTTTTGCGCTTTTGGAAAGACTTTTTTGGAAAACATTTACAAACAAAAATCATTTGTGGGGTATACATATTTTTATTTGTTATTTATTAACAGAAATTGCACATCCAAGTTCAATCGAGCACACACGTTTGATGGATGACTAGGGTTAAGTCATAGAAGTCTAAGCACAAGCAATTCTAAGTGAATTAAATGCAACAAAAGGTGAATAGATTTTCTCTGGCTCAAATACAAAATGCAAATACAAATACTAACTTCCCCAAGATTTGTTTACTATAAAACAAACCGCACTAAACTAAACTAAACTAACTGCATTGCTGTTTATGCCTGTTTATGTTTATGTTGTTTATGCTATGATTACTTAATTATGTAATTTTTATTACATGACTACTTCTGTTGAAATACATTTGAAACCTAAAATTGATTTGCTTTTTTATATAACATGACATAAAACATTGTAAACGATCACAATGATATGATGATTTGGCTTCGACACCCTTGACAAACAGTGAAGGTGCCGTCACACTACGCGCGAAAGCCGGTGAGATCTGAACTGTGCACATAGCAGCTGCTGGCACGAATTTGACAGTTCTCACGTCTGGGCCAGTGATGAGAAAATCGGGATTTGATCAAGGTGTATTAATTTAGGTGTTGTTTATCGCTTTAGCTGGGAACAATTTTGCTGGACATTTGTCAGACTTTGTTTAGAAAATCATATCAATTGCATCTTCTAAAACAAATGAGCAGGCACTAGATGTACGATGTACAGTTCACCAAAGAGTTTATCAAGCATGCTTATCACCTTCTTTCATCAAACAACCTGTTCGCACCCGGCATGTGTGATATTTCCCTTCCAAATAACCGAACTCTATGTGACCATCCTCAGCATGCCCGTTGAGAGTCAGCAAATCGCGAGAGATTCAGTGTTTCTTAAGCCGGTTAAAATCTCAATTTGTTACATACGTTTTCCGCAAGCGGAAAATGGTTTTCGAGTTTCGAAATTAAAGTTTCTTGTCTTGATTGATCACTGGATCACATTTTCTACGATTTACGTAAATTTACGATTCCTGATTAGTCCAACGCCTTCTTTGATTTTTCGCCCAAGGTACAGTTTTCAATCGGTTTACTTTACGGTAACAATCAGAGAAATTTTTTAGAAATCTGTTTCGCTCATGTTGATGTTTTAGACGATGAAAAACACAATTGTTTTCAGATTTTCGATACCAGGAAAGCATCCCCGGAAGAGGTAACACCTTGTACAGCAATTTTGCTCGAAAACCGCCGAAAGGTATGAAATGTTTAAACACTAACTTTCCCTATGATCAATGACCAACTTTCCCTATGACCTTTCCCTATGAGAAAAATTTCTTCGAAAACTACCAGATACCGAATGTATAGTACCAGGAGAGCATCCACGGAAGAGGTAGCACCTAGTACAGCAATTTTGGTCGACAACCGCCGAAAGGTATGCAATATTTAAACACTAACTTTCCCGTTGGTCGTGAAAAATTTCTTCGAAGTTTCCGAATGTATAGTACCAGGAGAGCATCCACGGAAAAGGTAGCTCCTGGTACTGCGCCGTAAGGTATGCAATGTTTATACACTAACTTTGCAAACGACTTGCAATGCAAGTTTGGTGCATGGCTAGATGGCGCCCACGATGGCGCCCAAATTCGTACTTGCATTCAACAAACTTACAAGCAAGTTCTTGCATGCCAGTATTTGCATGCCAACTTGCAGGCAAGTTTGTTGTATGCAAGTTCTTGCATACAAGTTAGTATACAAGTTCTTGCATGCAAGTTTGCTTTCACTTTCGTGCTGATCGCACTGTTCGCGGTGATCTCGATGTCCCAGGCAATGCCCGAGGATGCCGCGGCTGCTCCTTCCAACGACAATACGAGTGTTAAGAGTACGATCGAAATGGATATCAACGCGGATGATCTTGCTAAGCTAGAAACCCTAATGGCAGGCCGTAAAATCAACTGGAAGAAATGGTTGGGCGTTGCTGTTAAAGTTGGTACTGTCATTCTGAAAGCCCTGTAATATTAAAATAGAAATAAAACGAAACGTAAGTTTGTAGACTGAACATGTTTGTCTCAAGTTCTTCTAGATTTTCGCAGAATTTTGAAAGAATTGTTTTACAAATAAAATAAACGTTACCATTACAAATGTATTTTTGGAAAGTAAATACATTGGGAATCCTTCAACAAGCACACAACAGACATCAGCATGGTGTTGTCCGTGAATTGTACAGTCATTTCCCGAGTTACGCGACACTCGAGTTACGCGAATTCGAGATACGCGAATTTCGGAATATCGACAATTCGTGTAATTTTGTATGTGGAATTGACTGTTTTTATTAGTGAAATGACAAATTTTCCTAAAAATGCGTTACATTACGATGTTATAAACATTATTTTTATTTTCTTAATTTAATTTCTAGTATGATGGTATTGCCGAGTTATTATAAACATTTATTTTGATAACAAAATTACTCCAACTGTCGCAATTAGCGTAAACATATCAATTATTAATGTGCTCGATCCTCGGGTACTAAATATGAATGATTTTACAATGGGCATTCGAGTTACGCGAACGTTTTAGTGGACCGAGAAGAAGGAGAAGAAGAAAAAGAACATGTTGTCCTTTGGTACACTGCACATAAATTATTACTATAAGTTATTTAAAATATGATTTAAAGACTGTTCGTTTTCCTTGCACGATAGAGTTTATACGCTTTGGGAACTCACCGATGGAGTAGAGCAACGATTTCAACCTCATTTTGGCACGAGGGCTCGCGCTCATTTTCATGTATTAACCTTCTTTCGGGTCACTTTGAATGTCTCTATTTGGCTGTGGTGGGTCGTATCATAACCAAACTATTTGTTTAAACTAATTAAATTCTGTTTTACTCACACTTAGTCGAATTTCTCAACATGTTTATCAAAATATCAGTGTGACGTTTGTTTAAAAATTACATCTGGAATTCTCCATTGTATTAAAAACAATATTGAAGCGAAATGCGTAAACATGTTTTCCATCCTCTCCAATGTTCTCGAAGGTACTCGAATCCAGGAAATGGAAAGGCGTTTACAAATCTGTTCACACAAAGTACACGATCTGGACAAAGATTTTCTCTTCCGAAGTTGTTTTTCCCAAATTTTGAGCAAATGCTATCCAGCGCATTAACCATTCGGCTCGTGTTTTCAAGGGCATATGCACTGCTGCGCAAATAAGGTTGCAGAGCTGTATTGTTTGCAATCCGTCTGACCAGAGGTGTATAAAAGACACCCTTAGGATGAAGTCCGCTATCAGATACCTTAGTCACAGTTATCCTAAATCAACCAAGCAATCACAATGAAGTTCGCTTTCGCTTTCGTGCTGATCGCACTGTTCGCGGTGATCTCGATGTCCCAGGCAATGCCCGAGGATGCCGCGGCTGCTCCTTCCAACGACAATACGAGTGTTAAGAGTACGATCGAAATGGATATCAACGCGGATGATCTTGCTAAGCTAGAAACCCTAATGGCAGGCCGTAAAATCAACTGGAAGAAATGGTTGGGCGTTGCTGTTAAAGTTGGTACTGTCATTCTGAAAGCCCTGTAATATTAAAATAGAAATAAAACGAAACGTAAGTTTGTAGACTGAACATGTTTGTCTCAAGTTCTTCTAGATTTTCGCAGAATTTTGAAAGAATTGTTTTACAAATAAAATAAACGTTACCATTACAAATGTATTTTTGGAAAGTAAATACATTGGGAATCCTTCAACAAGCACACAACAGACATCAGCATGGTGTTGTCCGTGAATTGTACAGTCATTTCCCGAGTTACGCGACACTCGAGTTACGCGAATTCGAGATACGCGAATTTCGGAATATCGACAGTTCGTGTAATTTTGTATGTGGAATTGACTGTTTTTATTAGTGAAATGACAAATTTTCCTAAAAATGCGTTACATTACAATGTTATAAACATTATTTTTATTTTCTTAATTTAATTTCTAGTATGATGGTATTGCCGAGTTATTATAAACATTTATTTTGATAACAAAATTACTCCAACTGTCGCAATTAGCGTAAACATATCAATTATTAATGTGCTCGATCCTCGGGTACTAAATATGAATGATTTTACAATGGGCATTCGAGTTACGCGAACGTTTTAGTGGACCAAGAAGAAGGAGAAGAAGAAAAAGAACATGTTGTCCTTTGGTACACTGCACATAAATTATTACTATAAGTTATTTAAAATATGATTTAAAGACTGTTCGTTTTCCTTGCACGATAGAGTTTATACGCTTTGGGAACTCACCGATGGAGTAGAGCAACGATTTCAACCTCATTTTGGCACGAGGGCTCGCGCTCATTTTCATGTATTAACCTTCTTTCGGGTCACTTTGAATGTCTCTATTTGGCTGTGGTGGGTCGTATCATAACCAAACTATTTGTTTAAACTAATTAAATTCTGTTTTACTCACACTTAGTCGAATTTCTCAACATGTTTATCAAAATATCAGTGTGACGTTTGTTTAAAAATTACATCTGGAATTCTCCATAGTATTGAACACATTATTGAAGCGAAATACGTAAACATGTTTTCCATCCTCTCCAATGTTCTCGAAGGTACTCGAATCCAGGAAATGGAAAGGCGTTTACAAATCTGTTCACACAAAGTACACGATCTGGACAAAGATTTTCTCTTCCGAAGTTGTTTTTCCCAAATTTTGAGCAAATGCTATCCAGCGCATTAACCATTCGGCTCGTGTTTTCAAGGGCATATGCACTGCTGCGCAAATAAGGTTGCAGAGCTGTATTGTTTGCAATCCGTCTGACCAGAGGTGTATAAAAGACACCCTTAGGATGAAGTCCGCTATCAGATACCTTAGTCACAGTTATCCTAAATCAACCAAGCAATCACAATGAAGTTCGCTTTCGCTTTCGTGCTGATCGCACTGTTCGCGGTGATCTCGATGTCCCAGGCAATGCCCGAGGATGCCGCGGCTGCCCCTTCCAACGACAATACGAGTGTTAAGAGTACAATCGAAATGGATATCAACGCGGATGATCTTGCTAAGCTAGAAACCCTAATGGCAGGCCGTAAAATCAACTGGAAGAAATGGTTGGGCGTTGCTGTTAAAGTTGGTACTGTCATTCTGAAAGCCCTATAATATTAAAATAGAAATAAAACGAAACGTAAGTTTGTAGACTGAACATGTTTGTCTCAAGTTCTTCTAGATTTTCGCTGAATTTTGAAAGAAATGTTTTATAAATAAAATAAAGGTTAACATTAAACGTGTTCTCCCCCGGACCAACTGGTGTATTTTTGTAAAGTAAATACATTAGGTGCAGAGCCACGAGAGTTAACAAATTCCTGACAAATTTGTCAAGTAACAAAATCATTCCAGATGTAATCTTTAAACACACGTCACACTCATATTTTGATAAAGATGTTGAGAAATTCGACTGATTGTGAGTAAAACAAAATTTAATTAGTATAAACAAATAGTTTGGTTATGATACGACCCACCACAGCCAAATAGAGACATTCAAAGTGACCCGAAAGAAGGTTAATACATGAAAATGAGCGCGAGCCCTCGTGCCAAAATGAGGTTGAAATCGTTGCTCTGCTCCTCGGAGAGTTCCCAAAGCGTATAAACTCTATCGTGCAAGGAAAACGAACAGTCTTTAAATCATATTTTAAATAACTTATAGTAATAATTTATGTGCAGTGTACCAAAGGACAACATGTTCTTTTTCTTCTTCTCCTTCTTCTCGGTCCACTAAAACGTTCGCGTAACTCGAATGCCCATTGTAAAATCATTCATATTTAGTACCCAAGGATCGATTGCTTCTTTTCACGTTCCGAAGCACATTAATAATTGATATGTTTACGCTAATTGCGACAGTCGGAGTATTTTGTTATCAAAATAAATGTTTATAATAACTCGGCAATACCATCATACTAGAAATTAAATTAAAAAAATAAAACTAATGTTTATAACATCGTAATGTAACGCATTTTTAGGAAAATTTGTCATTTACTTAATAAAAACAGTCAATTCCACATACAAAATTACACGAACTGTCAATATTCCGAAATTCGCGTATCTCGAATTCGCGTAACTCGAGTGTCGCGTAACTCGGGAAATGACTGTACAATTCACGAACAACACCATGCTGATGTCTGTTGTGTGCTTGTTGAAGGATTCCCAATGTATTTACTTTCCAAGAATACACTAGTTGGTCCGGGGGAGAACACGTTTAATGTTAACCTTTATTTTATTTATAAAACATTTCTTTCAAAATTCAGCGAAAATCTAGAAGAACTTGAGACAAACATGTTCAGTCTACAAACTTACGTTTCGTTTTATTTCTATTTTAATATTATAGGGCTTTCAGAATGACAGTACCAACTTTAACAGCAACGCCCAACCATTTCTTCCAGTTGATTTTACGGCCTGCCATTAGGGTTTCTAGCTTAGCAAGATCATCCGCGTTGATATCCATTTCGATCGTACTCTTAACACTCGTATTGTCGTTGGAAGGGGCAGCCGCGGCATCCTCGGGCATTGCCTGGGACATCGAGATCACCGCGAACAGTGCGATCAGCACGAAAGCGAAAGCGAACTTCATTGTGATTGCTTGGTTGATTTAGGATAACTGTGACTAAGGTATCTGATAGCGGACTTCATCCTAAGGGTGTCTTTTATACACCTCTGGTCAGACGGATTGCAAACAATACAGCTCTGCAACCTTATTTGCGCAGCAGTGCATATGCCCTTGAAAACACGAGCCGAATGGTTAATGCGCTGGATAGCATTTGCTCAAAATTTGGGAAAAACAACTTCGGAAGAGAAAATCTTTGTCCAGATCGTGTACTTTGTGTGAACAGATTTGTAAACGCCTTTCCATTTCCTGGATTCGAGTACCTTCGAGAACATTGGAGAGGATGGAAAACATGTTTACGCATTTCGCTTCAATATTGTTTTTAATACAATGGAGAATTCCTGATGTAATTTTTAAACAAACGTCACACTGATATTTTGATAAACATGTTGAGAAATTCGACTAAGTGTGAGTAAAACAGAATTTAATTAGTTTAAACAAATAGTTTGGTTATGATACGACCCACCACAGCCAAATAGAGACATTCAAAGTGACCCGAAAGAAGGTTAATACATGAAAATGAGCGCGAGCCCTCGTGCCAAAATGAGGTTGAAATCGTTGCTCTACTCCATCGGTGAGTTCCCAAAGCGTATAAACTCTATCGTGCAAGGAAAACGAACAGTCTTTAAATCATATTTTAAATAACTTATAGTAATAATTTATGTGCAGTGTACCAAAGGACAACATGTTCTTTTTCTTCTTCTCCTTCTTCTCGGTCCACTAAAACGTTCGCGTAACTCGAATGCCCATTGTAAAATCATTCATATTTAGTACCCGAGGATCGAGCACATTAATAATTGATATGTTTACGCTAATTGCGACAGTTGGAGTAATTTTGTTATCAAAATAAATGTTTATAATAACTCGGCAATACCATCATACTAGAAATTAAATTAAGAAAATAAAAATAATGTTTATAACATTGTAATGTAACGCATTTTTAGGAAAATTTGTCATTTCACTAATAAAAACAGTCAATTCCACATACAAAATTACACGAACTGTCGATATTCCGAAATTCGCGTATCTCGAATTCGCGTAACTCGAGTGTCGCGTAACTCGGGAAATGACTGTACAATTCACGGACAACACCATGCTGATGTCTGTTGTGTGCTTGTTGAAGGATTCCCAATGTATTTACTTTCCAAAAATACATTTGTAATGGTAACGTTTATTTTATTTGTAAAACAATTCTTTCAAAATTCTGCGAAAATCTAGAAGAACTTGAGACAAACATGTTCAGTCTACAAACTTACGTTTCGTTTTATTTCTATTTTAATATTACAGGGCTTTCAGAATGACAGTACCAACTTTAACAGCAACGCCCAACCATTTCTTCCAGTTGATTTTACGGCCTGCCATTAGGGTTTCTAGCTTAGCAAGATCATCCGCGTTGATATCCATTTCGATCGTACTCTTAACACTCGTATTGTCGTTGGAAGGAGCAGCCGCGGCATCCTCGGGCATTGCCTGGGACATCGAGATCACCGCGAACAGTGCGATCAGCACGAAAGCGAAAGCGAACTTCATTGTGATTGCTTGGTTGATTTAGGATAACTGTGACTAAGGTATCTGATAGCGGACTTCATCCTAAGGGTGTCTTTTATACACCTCTGGTCAGACGGATAGCAAACAATACAGCTCTGCAACCTTATTTGCGCAGCAGTGCATATGCCCTTGAAAACACGAGCCGAATGGTTAATGCGCTGGATAGCATTTGCTCAAAATTTGGGAAAAACAACTTCGGAAGAGAAAATCTTTGTCCAGATCGTGTACTTTGTGTGAACAGATTTGTAAACGCCTTTCCATTTCCTGGATTCGAGTACCTTCGAGAACATTGGAGAGGATGGAAAACATGTTTACGTATTTCGCTTCAATAATGTGTTCAATACTATGGAGAATTCCAGATGTAATTTTTGAATACGAACCGCCAAAGATAGAACTCCTCTACCACCTCGAGTTCATCGCCGTTTCTGCTATGATACTCTGCTTCCGAGCCGGGCTCTATCACGGCCATAGTCCCCGGCCAGCATATACTTTGTCTAATTGATCTCATTGATCCTCAATCCAATCCTATCCGCCTCACGGTTCAGTCGAGTGTACGCTCTACACACCGCCGCAGATGCCCGGCCGATGATGTCAATGTCATCCGCAATGTCTAGGAATTGGAGAGATTGGGTGAAAAACGTGTCCCGGATGTTGAAGCCCGCGCTTCGCATGACACCTTCCAGAGCGATGTTAAACAACAAACAGGAGAGTCCGTCCTCTTACCTCAGACCCCGGAAAGTTTTGAACGATTCCGACAGCATGTTCAACACCCTCACCTAGCACTGCACCCCGTCCATAGTGACCTTCAACAGCAGTACCAGCTTGCCAGGGAATCCGTATTGCTGCATGGTGTTCAATCTACTAATGTAATTCTAATAGAACAAAGGCTATCAAATGGAATAGTATTTTATAATTGTAATAGTTGTCAACAGTAAGTAGACAAGTTCCAAGGTCTTCAATTTGTCCAGAATTAGAGATCGAGAACCTGAAGGTTTGAACAGTTACTAGTCCCAACTACCAGAAGGAGTTCCATTTTGGTTTAGGGAGCAGTTTTGTATTGTTATTCGTTAGAGGTAAAGGGTGCGTACAGGGTGGAATACGAACTAATTGCAGGAGAATAGATTTTAAAAAACCCGTCTATATTTAGTAATAAGTCAAGATAAATGCTTGCGTAATAAATACGTAAATAAAGCAACTACATGATGAGCGACCTTTCCAGAAGGACATTTGCACTCGAGTTATATAAAGGAATACAAGAGTTCTAACCACGTTTTAAAACAGAGTTAAACATAGTATTCATCTTAATCTGTTAACCGAATGAGTAACCGTTATCTACGCTGTGAGTAATAGAGAGGTGGTGGGCGAGGGTGGTTGGAAAACTCAGAGCTTGGAAAACGCAACAGATGTATCAACAAGGTGCGTAAACCGGATTGAGTTTCGTTTGTTGAAAAAGTTGTCTTATTGATTGTGTCGTACGAACAGGAAGATGTTCGCTAAATAGTACAATCAATAGCTGAATCAATATCAATTCTTCGTGTGTAACATCATTTTATTCGCAACCCAATTCTTTAAACAGCTTTTAATCAGCTAATTGGCTACGTGTCACCAAAACAAAGAAGGAGAAGCATCAATCTGATGTAACCTCCTAATCTAATGCTTTTAAATCTCATTTCTTGCTCAAGGTATATCATCATGCTTTTGGTTAAATGCCCGTTCAAACACTATACATACAGTTGATGATTGTTGTTTATTTCTCTCCATTTAACGATTTTGCCACAGTGTCATATCATTTCTAGCTAAATCACATTTGAAGACATGCAAATTAATTATCTTTACTTGTTTAACCAGAAACGGTTGGAGCAGCTGTAGTGGGTGTAGGGCCTGTGGTAGTTGTCCTCGGACGCCTGGTTTTTCCGCTATGGCCATGCTTTTTTCCATGGCGATGAGCATCAGCCACGTTCTGGAAGTGTGTGAAATGTGTTTAAAAATCGCCATCGTTTGAGCGCACCTTTACACAAATATTACCACGAGCAGGAGGATCGCTGCGATAACGAAGAAAATGTATGTAAATTGCATGATGTCTGCCTTGTTAGAGATGTACTAACTGAACTGAATTTCGCTTGCTTTAGGAGCGGTTTTTATACGATTTATCTAAACCGATTGCGTCACGGACCACATATGTTACCAATTCCGCATCAGTTACCCACAAAGACAGTTGGCAAACAAAACGTAAGGCTTGCACATACCTCGGATCGTTTAAGTGCGATAAATCTGGCCTAATCATTATTACTTAGTCATGCTCAAGGTCTGGACGCACGATATTCACGGAAGAAACGTTCTAGAAAATTATCTATTGGGTAATTTTGAAACTTTGAGTAGAGTAGTTTAGAATATATTGTTTTCAATACTGTTAAACCGATGCTAATATCGCCTCAGCACCAAATGCTGCCGAACCCTCAGCGTGACATAATGGATCCGGGGCTACTGTTCTTCGCCACCAAGTATAAAATTGATGTTCTCAGAGTTCTGTTGCGTAGCCCTGTAAACGGGCTTAGTAAGCTACTCTATATATAAACGTTTGTATGCGCTAAGGAGAACCATAACGCCACTTGGATCACATTTTCTACGATTTACGTACATTTACGATTCCTGATTAGTCCAGCGCCTGCTACGATTTTTCGCCTAAGGTACAGTTTTCAATCGGTTTACTTTACGGTAACAATCAGAGAAATTTCTTAGAAACCTGTTTCGCTCATGTTGAAGATTTAGGCGATGAACAACACAATTGTTTTCAGATTTGCGAAACCAGGAAAGCATGTTTTTCAAGAGGTGACACCTGCAGTATGGAATAAATTTGCCCATCACTATTGCATTGCATACTAACAAATTCGTGAGAGCGATCGCTAGTGTAAGGAAGATGGATGAAACTGAAAGCATCCTTTATTTCGCTAGAACTTTCCGTCGGCTGGTACGAAATTCCATACAAAACCAGCTGTTTTCAGCTTTCCGATACCAGGAGAGCATACCACAGAAGAGGTAGCACCTAGTACAGCAATTTTGCTCGAAAACCACCGAAAAAAACTGTTTGAAAAACTACCAGTTTTCGAATGTTTAGTACCAGGAGAGCATCCACGGAAGAGGTAGCAGCAATTTTGGTCGAAAACCGCCGAAAAGTATGCAATATTTAAACACTAACTTTCCCGTTGGTCGTGAAAAATTTCTTCGAAAACTACCAGTTTCCGAATGTATAGTACCAGGAGAGCATGCACGGAAGAGGTAGCTCCTGGTACTGCGCCGTAAGGTATGCAATGTTTATACACTAACTTTGCAACCAACTTGCAATGCAAGTTTGGTGCATGCAAGAAACTTGCAGCAAGATGGCGCGCAAGATGGCGCCCAACTTCGTACTTGCATGCAACAAACTTGCATGCATGTTCTTGCAAGCAAATTCTTGCATGCAAACTTGCATGCAAGTTCTTGTATGCAAGTTCTTGTATGCAAGTTCTTGCATGCAAGTTTGCATGCAAGAATTTGCTTGCAAGAACTTGCATGCAAGTTTGCATGCAAGTTTGTTGCATGCAAGTACGAAGTTGGGCGCCATCTTGCTGCAAGTTTCTTGCATGCACCAAACTTGCATTGCAAGTTGGTTGCAAAGTTAGTGTATAAACATTGCATACCTTACGGCGCATTGCGTTGCAAGTTGGTTGCAAAGTTAGTGTATAAACATTGCATACCTTACGGCTCAGTACCAGGAGCTACCTCTTCCGTGCATGCTCTCCTGGTACTATGCATTCGGAAACTGGTAGTTTTCGAAGAAATTTTTCACGACCAACGGGAAAGTTAGTGTTTAAACATTGCATACCTTTCGGCGGTTTTCGACCAAAATTGCTGTACTAGGTGCTACCTCTTCCGTGGATGCTCTCCTGGTATTATACATTCGGAAACAGGTAGTTTTCGAAGAAATTTTTCTCGACCAACGGGAAAATTAGTGTCCTGGTCCTGGTGCAATTTCGTTTATACTTTAAAGTCACAAAGTCGATATTCTTCTCTGCATTTAATTTATCACATAGAAACAAATGTTTTATATAACCATGGAAGATATTTTTGATCAATTTTCTACCTTGTTAATTAATTTTTTTTGCTATAAATTAACTTTGTTGTAAAATTTTCAAAAATCGCACAATCGGCACAAATTTTTTGGGGCCCCCAACACGGCGAGGCCCTAGGCGACCGCCTACTCCGCCTACCGTTTGATCCGTCGCTGGTGCTTTCTCTGGAGAAGCACAGCGAGAGCCCTACGATCTTTTGGCCTGAACTGATTTCGTGCCACTATTCAAATCTTGTGTTTGTAGTGGTATCAGCGGTGGATCAATCCCTTTGGAGGCCCTGGGTTGAACGATAGTTTGGGGCCTCGTATTTAGAGAAGATAAAGAGAAAGAAGTGAGGGGTGCTCCTTAGAGTCCCTTTCGAACTAATTTTGAAGCCCCCATCCCACTCCCACAGTGTGCTACTCCTTCCACCGGTTGATCCGCCACTGGAAGGGCTTATTATCTGTGGAAATCGATTAATTGTCATTCGATCGATCAAATGAAAGGAAATTTCACATATTCCTTGCAACATTGTTGACGGTAGACACGAAAAACCCGATTTTATAATATTTTCAAAGAAGAAATAATAAGAAATTTTAAAAAATCCGTTTATCCGACTATCCGACAACTGTCGAGTTCCGGTGAACACGGATAATCGACGTTACACTGTGCTGAAAAAATTCGATATCTATTTTCTAATCCTTGTAATTCCAAATTCAAAACATGGGCCAGCGACGCAAGGTTGCAGTTTTGAATTATCATGCTTTGCTGTTGAGGAATTCCCTACAAAGGCAGTGCATTTCTCAGCAATAATCTCGGTCTGTGTACAGAGCGAACCAATAAAGTCGTGCATTGAAAAACAAAATGTTGTGTATACGCGGTCTAAGCGCGTACTTGAACTATGAGCCAAATAGGAAAACAAAAAATACATTTCTCGTTGGTTGTTTTGTAACTTAACATTGATAATCAAATGATGCTAATTATGATGCATTTTGCTATACAATAAATTAGGATTGGTCTATTACAACAAATTTTCTTCCGTTGGTAGTTGATTGACGGTAGAAAAGGGTTTGTCCTAAACTATGAGTAAATGCAGCATAGTGATGGACTATGGGCGTAAACATTAATCGTCCAAATTGTGCGCACGATGACAGCTGCAAGCGATTCCGTCGATTCAAGTACAGTTGACAAACGCATCGGGTAGAAAATTCATTGTGACGAAAATAGGGGTAGAGAGCAACAGCACAACGGCAAAACAGCGCCTCGAATTGAATCGAAAAGAATTAGAAAGGGCGTGTGTTGGCCAGATGAGTTCTTGCTAGTTCGATTTGATGCGTTAGCAGACGACGTTTCAAGTTCAAATTATTTAACGTTGTGTTCAACTGGAAAAGCCCAGCTTCCGAGTGAGGCCAGCGATAAAAACGCTACATTTCCCGTACTTAAGGACAAAGGCAAACGAGTTCCCGAAACTCCAAGCGTGTTGGTGTTTGTATTAGTGCCACAGTTTCCATTTCCAGCCCGTGCACTACAGTAACAGGAAAAAGTTTTGATTTAATGCGCAGCAGAAGAGGTTTTGCTTGTGTTTAATACGCGCAGATAGTTCCAGCTGTTTACATTGTTGACGCGTCCCGGAATTCTCGTATCAAATTTTGCGTTTTCCGGGTCGAATTACTTCAGTTGTAAAGTGAACAAACCCCATTGCACCGCTGGTGAAAAGTGCCGTGACGTTGGTGGAAAATTTGAGTGAAATAAGTTTTGGGATTGTTCGCTGGCTGACGGGGGGAGAAAAAACAGCCTGCGCCATTACGTTGTAAACAAAGCGTACGTCGTACGTGGTGTGTCGCGTTTCTACGGAAGGTGCGTCAACTGTGTGAGTGTGTGTGAGCGTCTTTTGTCTTTCCAGCGGTGCACGGTGCGACTGTGTGCGTGCGTTGGAAAGTGGTCCGAGGCGAGTTTGTTGTTTTTCAGCGCGCCTACGTGACGCAGCGCGCGAACGCTTTGGGGAGTGTTTGTGTGGGTGTGTGAGTGTGTGTGTGTGTGTGTGTGTGGTGGAAACGCCAACGGCGAAGTAACGTCGCGCGTTCTTTGTTTACAAAACAGCAGCCCTCATACTCCAGTAGGTACGAGAAACTGCGGAACATTCGTCCGACAACGTTTGGTTTGGTGTGTGCTGCGTTTGGCAAACCAAAGGTGCCGTGTCGTCGATTCGGTGCAGCTAGCAGGCAGGAGTAAAGTAAACGATTATGTTCCGTACGATAAATTTATCGAGCGACAAAAGCAGTCTAGTGAGCAGCAGTAGCAGCAAAGCGGCAATGACCACATCCACCAGCAGCCAGCTGGCAAAGATGGGCCCGGAGGAGCTTGGAGGTAAGTTGACAACCGAATGCATCACCGGACATTCCACGACTCCGCACCGCATACAGCGGACGCGCAATCAATAATTTTTCCCACGCAACAAGAACGTGCGTCGTTTTGTGCGGGAGAGATGCCTTATTGCGTCGTAGCCGACTGCGTTCGAGCTCGAGTTCTCTCACTCCCCCCCTCCCTCATCGCCTCCCTTCTACTTTTTATTGTGGAGCAAATCATCAAACACACACTCATCTTTGTCGTTACACTCCGTCGGCAAGCATTTTGCGCGTGAGTAGGCCTTGAATAATAGTGTATTGAAAACAACCAAAATGAAACCAGCTCAACAACAGTGGAATGCACTTGTGGGCCACACTCACTTCCCGGTGGCCAGCAATGCCCGAAATGCCGGTTCGGTCCGTTCTATTTTTAATTGGTTTTCTTTACCACCGCGCCGCTGTGGCTCTGCGGTGATGTTGTTCTGTCTGATAAGGGCAGCAAATGTGTACGAAACGGTCGAGCGAACAAGATAATACGCAGCGCGCGACGAGCGAACGCTGGCTGGGCACTTGGTCGTATGGGAAGAGTCGGCCATGATTCTACATGAAACATGATAACATTTTCCGTTCAATTTCCGCTTCAGTTGTAGGGGTGTCGTCGATTAGAAGAAACAGGTAACCGACGGCAGGGATCATGAAAGGTTGTTTGCCCTTACTTGCACTTTACTTCCAAACCGTCCTCTCAACCACTACCTTCAACAACTGGCCTGTGCATGAAGTCCTTCGTTTTTATGCCAGGCTTCAGAGCAGTACAGTGCTGCTCGCGCAAATAGCAAATTTTAAAGTGCTGGAAATATTGAAAGTAGACCATTAATCTGCGTGGGTCGCGTGGAAACAACAACGATATGAATGTATTAATGTTGCCGCATTTTTAGTTAAATTGTAGTTAAATTGTACGTAACTTATTTATAAAACAAACACGAGCATGCAACATTGTCTGTGGTACGCTCTTTGATTGCAACATCAATATTTGAACAAATTGTCTGCGAAATGCTAACAAAGCTCGGAAAGCGTCCTAAATGTGAAGCTTGTTTAATTAACTCTCTCTTCACCGTGCACCAAAAGCATACAAAGAAAAGTAAATGAAATAAATAAAGCAACATTGATAAGGATGGTGTTGGTTCCAGCTCACCCATCCACCTCATCACACATTGTACCGCAATGTTGTGCAAAAATATGGCCGGCAGCGTCTTCTAAATAAACTTTCACCATTCGTCTGGCTGGGTGGGTAGATGAAAAGATTCCAATGCCAATCGTGGCAAGGGAAGGGGATTGATAAGAGCGAACGGTTCGATGTTATTGCTCCTATTGTGACGCGTTAATAGAAGGGTCTCGTTGCGATCCTCTCTGCGATGGCAAGGGCACCCACCGGGATGAAGGGTTTTGCGCAAATCACGATCCGGACTGGTCAGTGCTAAGGACCTGTTGGTTTGGCTGCTGATAAGATATCGTGCCCTGCGTCCGTCCACCAGCCGAATGGGAGATTAACGCTGGGCCGCTGGTGAAGGGAATGACGTGCCGGGTGATCGGACGTACATCAGCCGCTGATCAGCTGCGATGACGAATTAATCGTTCGTTCAGAATCAGGAAGAGAATGGGCGTAGCTGAGGTCGTTTAGTTTGTTGGGATTTGTTTTTGTTTTGTGAAATACGATTGTGACGATGCAGTTTTTTCTCGTATCGTACGATTTCCCTTTCACTGTGTTCGTGTTCGTTGGCCTGTTATGAATAGGAAGCGAAATTGACGTTTAATTAAATAAAATGCTGGGAAACACTAGGTGATAGCTTTGTAACCAACTTAACGTCAAAATTCAACCTTTTCAACGTAACAATCGGGATCTTTATAAAGCAAATCTGCCATAACCGATATGTCCACAAAGCTCCAAATTTTATATCAAAATACGATTAAGCTAAACATTCGTATTAATCGAGTCAATTGAGGGTGTTAAGATGTAGTGTAGTGCTTAACGATTCTTCGGTGCAGAGCCATTGATAGGAATTTGCCGTGAATTCATTCATGAGCCATCTCTTCAAATCTCTGAAAAATTATAAATATCTTAATAGTTCGGAATATCTGTGCATTGATGAATCCCTGAATAACTCTGAATATCTGACGATAAATGAAGCTCTAACGAGTGCAGAATCGGAACACAAATAATATATAATTCACAGGATTTTTAAACATTTTTATTTGTTGTATTCTGCTATAAAACTTTCTATAAATAATAATAAAATGCAAGTGCACCTTTGGAAATTGATAACTCTTCGCATATTCGTGCAAGATGTAAAATAATTCAGATGTATTATTCAGATTCAGATATTATTATTCAGATGTAGAATTAGAATCACAACAATAGAAAATAATTTTAGTGTAGTGAAGTTGTTAAAATTTTTATACATATTTTACCGAAAATTCCTGGTGGAAAGAGTGGAAATAACGAGTCACTATTTACATCAAATCAAATGAAAAAATTACCAACAGTTACTTTGTGCAGCACTGTTTGAATTTGTTTCGGTTTATCTGCGCTTACCAGTTTACGGCTCAAACCCCAGAACGATGATTTACAGGCTTGTTTTTGTTATTTTCATTCACGCCTTGCCAGACATACACACAGTGGAGCGCGCGAGCGCTCGCTCCCCCTTTTGCTATGCTCAACACAACACCAAAAACCGGAAACAGTTAACCCAGTTGCATTTGGCAGCGGTTGCAGTAGCAAATGCAACACCGTCATCGTCGCCGTGCACATGTGTGTATCGGTGTTAAAGAACGGTGAATGAACTTACTCGATGCCGTTTCGCACCTTAACTGCGCCACAAACACAGTCCGTGCTCATGTTAGAGGCGTCATTTTGAATGTCAGTTCAAACTCGTTCAGATACGTTGGCGGTCCGGTGCGGTGGGTGGGTCGGTAAGGTTAGGCAGAAAATAGTATCCAAACGTGATTTTTCTGGCCCGATTGATGCTTGATTTTTATTGTACCGATGGCAATGCGACGACCAGAAATAGGCCCGGCGGACAGACGCGACGCAGTTGTACGTTTTGTAAACAACCTGTGGTGTTAATTGTTCTTAAACGAGTTTCTGCACATTATGGAACATTTGTTGCGTTTCGTACAACCTCAGGTGTTTATTTGGGACGATGTTGCAAAACAAAAGTAAGCAGATTAAACGACACGTTTCTGATAAGCGTCGGTGCAGTTGCAGTTTTGCGTTTGTAGGTCACGCGTTATCGGAACTGTGTAACGTCATTGCCGACAGGAAAAGCACAAACAGGCGAATTAATTTCGACCATCCTCGGTTGCTTACCTTGACAGCGCTAAAGCATAATATTGCAAAGAAAAGGTGCGATCTTCAGGCGATCCTCTCGTGCCAGATCGTCACAACAACAATCATTGTTGATGGTGGAACGAGGACTCATCATCGGTCAATATTAACCCAGATGATGGCAACGTTTTGTGTGTCAATAAGGTGGAAGTCTCTGTCCACGGCAGCAAACTGTTCCTCCGTTTGCACCTTCCGACACAATGGCCACTCGAGGAAGCGCACCTTTTGCAACTGGGAGGGCGGTGGCGTTGTTTACGTTGTAAGCATTAAACCGATTGTTTGGAGTATAAACTGCGACGAACGCGCGATGGTCACTTGACGTGGGAATCGTCGAGAGAATACGCTTGAGTCACAGACCGGGAGGGATGTTGTTGGGTTGGGGGACTTTAATCATTCCCGCACCCGATGATTGTGCGGGGTAGTAATGAGTGATGTGCATCGTTATCGTGCACCGAACTAAGCAGCGGTAATGAAACAGGTGATGGATGGTAGATGGATGGATGTGTTTGGATGCTCGGTCTGTAGCTGTTCGTATTTTTATTTACACGAGATGGTCCGGTCTAGACGCGCGACACATTTATTATCGGTGTGACCATCATGCGCGACGGTGTGTAAATTCGCTAATTCGACCTCAACTTTCCCACACCACAACCCAAAGCTACGATCGCCGAGCTAACGCTTCGCAGGATTGGGGGATCAACATCACAATCTGTAAACGAAACCCGAGTGTGTTGATTGGCGATAGGCTGTGATTTTTGCGACCATCGTCCGGTGCTGTGCCAAAGATTGGCTTTGTTCGCCTGGTTAGTGTGCCGCTTCGGTACAATTCATCGTGCGCCTCCTCGGAGCCAATTGGTTGGACCCTCAAGAGAAAAAAAGAGCCTCCCCCCAACGACAACACCCACCAGCGCTGATAAAGTGGGCATGAGTGTGCGTGTTCGTTCTGTTAGTTGTGGATTTTTTTTATGGTTTCATGAAGGTTCGCAAAGCAAAGCAAAACAACAACTAAAAAGTCCGATAACCACCGAAACCAGCAGACATACGGTGAGGTGTGAGGTAATTGGCAGCGAGTGGAGTGTCAGATGTATGTTACAATCGGCTTGCCTTAGACCACCTTAGGGTGGTGGAAAATGAGGTCAAAATTTGAAGAAACTTACCCCACTACCACCCACGCGAGCGATAGGGGGCGACGCGGGCGGCCATCAGGTTGCGATGGGTATGTGAAATATAAATTGTCTTGCAACGTCCACGTTGTTGCCTTTCGTTACACGTTCTTCCCGCGGTAAGGGCTAGCTGTGCATCGTGGGGTTTTTTGATGTGTTGCCACAATGCAAACAAAATTCCATCCATACGCTTCAATCGAAGTCTCATTGCGGCGGAACGTAGGCATGGAATGTATACATTGCATCGCTGTAGTATGGTTAAACATTTTTCAATTGTGTTGTTTGCATTTCGCATCTGACGGCTTCAGACTCCTTTGCCGGTAACATTCGAACGCCGAAGGAAATGCCACATTTCAATAATAAAGACATTGGAATTCCTCATAATGATGTTTGTAAAATGAGATAATTACAAATACGCTTGAGAGGTTTACACGAAAACCGGTCTGGCTCTGGTAGGCTCTATCTTGTGCAAGAGCTGGTTTTAGTGATTTTTCATACGACTTCCCTATCAACTAATGGCGTATCTAGCAATGAATCTTTATTAAGTAATGTCCTTTTGCATTCTTTGATTCGTAAAATCCAATCAAACAGTCAAAGTTCTTTATTCCCTCAGGATGAATCTTCCCAAACGGATATCGTTATTTGTACTATATTCTCTCCTGGGGTGATCTCATCCTTTTCCTCTGGCAGATTAGAACAATAGGTCAGATGGTGGATGGACAAGATGGACCAATTAGGGTATCGTAAAGGTGTCGAGGTTATTCGCATGTGCCGAGGAAAATTTGTCTTTCCCTCAACGTTTAAGTCTCGATGGATGCCGGGATCTACTCGACACTAATTGGCAGCGACAGGCGAGGAATTATTGTGCTCCTCGAAGAAGATCATCTACAACTCCCACATCATTTTTCTGAGTGGTTGAGGATCAGTAGAAAGCATCCTTCCTTTAGAAGCTTCGTTGTCTTGAGATATGGAGGCTCAAAGCACCTGCTAGATTGAATTCTCGCTTTCCTCATGAAGTGAAAGACGATGTGATGTGTTTTGATTAATCTCATCTCGCCCATCATGACAAGAAATCATTGGAGAATATCTGCTGGTTAAAGATAAAGGCTTCACCAAAGACGACCCTTCTGGTGATGCGACCGTAAGGAATGTTTTAGGCAAACCTCAAACGGAGGACCTTATCCAACATTTTTATTTCTAAATCAGCTGTCCTGCTGTCGGTTGATGTGGATCCATTGGCCATTGTGCGAAGATTCTGCTCAGATATGGCTCAAAACACCTCCCTGGATGATTCAATTACCTGTAATAGGCGGTTTTTAATGGCCACTCCAACATTTGTTCATTTTTTACGCCCTCGTTATTCGCTTAATTGTTGTCCCATCAGACAAAAGGCAATTTAAAATCGTTTACAATTGGTTGTGCCATTTAAGGCTGAGCTTTTTTACCTGTCCCCCCTCGTTAGTGGTGTGATATCACACGTACAAAACTCATCCATCAATCGGCGAGATTGATGCGTGCAAATGGAAATTAAATTGTGCGAAAACGCGCGGTGTGGCAGTAATATGTGACGCGTGGTTAATTAATTAACCGTTGAGTGCGGAGAGCTTGGTTGGTCTTGGTTTGGAGCACCGATGTTCGCCGGATGTGTTTCCGCTCGTTTACGTCATTAAACGATACCGTCATTGGCGGGGCGTGCCTGATAGCAGCACACACCTTGCCTCAATGCCATACCGTTTCCGCGCATAAGTTTGTTCACCCAACGCAACCCACTATCAATCGCTTCAATGGCGCGAAAGCTCGAAGAAATTATGTTTGTTTTGGTTTGCTCCGTCACAGGATGAGATGCACTTACTCTGTGGCGGTACCAGGCGTTGACAACGTGTGCCAGGTCGACCTTCATCACCGGTGTACGTGTTGTTCGGTGCTTCCGAAGCTGCTCTCTGCTGTGCTGTTGTGCATGAACTTATCACACGACGGACCGGTTGTTTTTGTAATTAAATGTTGCACTACAGTCTAGACGTCCCGGGTGACGTGTCGTTGCGTCGTAACCCCAACCCCAACCGTGTGGCCGCGTGATCGCGGAAGTAGTAGAAGCATGATTTACTCTCGTACGCGAAGGAATTCCACTGTTTCCACGGCTATTGGATTGGCGTTAGTGTGTGCGGGTGGTTTAAGCTTGACCTACGCCAACACAAACGTGCCGTGTACGTGTCTGGCGCCTGGTCTAAAGATCGTTGGCAATTTAATTGCATTAAGCGTTGCGAGTGATCGGATATAAAGCGAAAGGAAATCCCTGTTGGCTCATAGCCGAGAGTTTATTTTGTCTTCTCCTGCCGACGATTGTTCGGCGACGTCACATACAAACGCGGCGATGATTTATTTTCATTTGTCATGAAAAGGGAAAGTTTGCCAAAGCTGTTGAGCAAACTAATCTGTCTGGTGCATTTAATACACTTTTTAAGGCATTTCTTTGTATATTCTCCATGCCGAGTAGGACGGACCCTGGAATGTAGGCCGACGGACTCTCTGTCTCGGTGACCTTTTCGCCTTGCGCCGTACAGCAGGGAAATCTCTCTTTGTCCTGTCTGTCTGTCGCTTTCCCGGGGTTTATTTCGTTATGGCTCATCGATACATCGATGGTCATTGACGTGTTTTGCCAGCGTGTTTTCCGATTACTGCGACTGAAAATGGTTTCGCAGTTCATCCCTGCTGCTGCTGCCGCTGTTGACCGGTTGCAAGTGCACAATTGACGTCACTGAACTCACTGCCGGCACTGAACGGAGGAAGGAAGCAAGCCAACCGGCGCTAGATTGGGGGTTTTGTTGGACCGTTTGACTGACGTCTTTTCCGGACGGCGTGTGCATACATGCGATGTTTCGGGTTCTAGGACACACGGCAATAGTACATGAAGGAAGCCTCTGTTGCCGCTTTACGTGAGTGTACTTATTTGCTTTGTTTACTTACGCAGCTTAGTACACACTCTACTCCTTTGAGCACCTTTGGAGGTGTCATTGTAGTGTGCACAATTGGCTATTTATTCTCGTTTCCGACAGTGGCCGACGACTGTTGGATCTAGTTTGAAGTGGAGCTTAGTTTCGTTTTTGAAGTGTTTTTCTTTTTGCGTTCCGTCAATGAGACCGCCGTCTTATCAGCTGAGGAATGTTGTTGCTATTGACCTTGCAGGGGCTTCAAGTTTGAGATGCAACCGAGGTAACCTCGGGAATACCTCCCACATTCGGGAACTTTGTACAAGCTGAAGCTGGATTTTGTTTTTAAGGATTCTGAATTCACGGCTTTGAAAGGGGTTCGTATCAATCGAGAAAGCTAAAAATCAGGATCGATTTCAGCCAAGCTCCGGAAAATGCGAAATGGGATTCCATCTCGACCTTGACGCAACTCGAAAACCCTGTACACGTCATAAGCTGTGAAGGGTTCAGATGAAATTTAGGACTTTCCAACTAGACAACAGCAATTGCTATATTTTTATTGGAATGGCCAAAAGTAATTGAGCAGTAGTAACGTTTGTCTGCTGTTACTGTTTGGCAAATGGCTGGTATGATCTGGTTGATCGTTAAGCCCAGGAGAAGATTATTATTTAGTATTCAAATAAGTTATGAGGATTATTTATTTTAAATTACAACATCAAGGTAGGAATTAGGTAGCTAGGTAGTGCATAATAGTAGCGGTCTTTACACGAACGGACCGGAATCCCATCCGGACCAATCCCCTCATAGCAAGGACTGACTATCCGGGTTCGTGGTAAAATAAGTCGATACGTCCAGGAAGTTCTTACGAAATAATAAGGTAGGAATTAAACTTGGAAGTTAATTTGACTAATCTGTCTAGAGTTCTACGCCAATATGACTCTTAGAAGTCGAAAGACAATATAAGCCTCTGAATATGGACAGGATGAACGTATTGCAGCCAACCCAGCCATAGGAGGACATAGTTCCTACTCAAAGGGAAAAGCTGAAGATTTGGTGCAGAACAATGTGAATCAACTCTCTTTTTAGTCCCTTCAGCACAATTTTCGCTAAACTCCCGTAATATTAGTCACAATTAGTCGTTGAATATTTGTCACAAAATATATATAGAAGTATGCTGATGTCTTGTCCAATTGGTGAAATAAAACAAAAACACATAAAACTAAGCTAAATTACAAAGAGCAAACGGTGCAGCATATATCATTCTGTGTTGGTGTTCGTCCCGATAAAGCCAGCAGATGGCGAATAACAAGTATGTTTACGGCAAAAAGCACAAATAAAATCGTCTAATTACTAGCTTCGCGCAAGTAAACATCATGCGCACGGCTTACACCAGTAATTGCCAGATACAAACAGATGGGCGACAGCGAATGCCCGATATATATGCCTTCCCCGGTGCAATATCCCACTATCGAGCTACAAATCGGAAACACACCACGGTGCGGGGCGACAGTGTGATGATATTTCCAGACGGGTTTTTGTGTGAAAAAGGCGTGTGTTTGTGTGTACTTTATTTCGTTTATTGTATTATTCCACCGGAAGTGTTGTTTCGAGGGGGTGGTTTCGATGTGTTATCCCCTGTCGTCTCTCGTGTGCAAACAAATCGTTTTAATCGGGTTGTGACTTGTGCATGTACGCGTGAAACAAGCGTGCCGTAAATGGTGTTTGGTATTGAGGTTAGAGCGCTTGACTGTTTTGTGAGTCAAATTTTGTCCAAGCGATAATGGAGTTTTGGTTCTTAAATAAAAAAAGAAATAAGTTAAACTTCATAAAGAACTAGAGTTCTTCCAGTAAATATTTGATGATCGCTTTCAAAGCAATTTTAAAAAAGAAACAAATACCAAAACAGAACAAAATTTGATTTGTTTCGCTTTAAAGAGTCCCACGGTCAATGTTGGTTGGTTGAAGCGACGAACTTCAAACCAGTTTCATGGGAACTAACCTACTTTTTGAATGTATGTGTCCGATCGCTAGGGGTAGTCACAACTCCACCCAAAAAAAAAGCCCTTTGCTCTCCGATGCACTTGGTAGGGGATCGTCTGTAGGGTTTCTCGCCAGTTGAGGTCTAACGAATCTTCTCCACCGCGCCAAAGAATGTTGTTGTGCCTGTGTTGTGGTATTAAAGTGTGTCCAATAGGCAAACAAAGGGGTGTTGGGTGTCCATTCCACTCCACTGTCCAACTAACTTCCTGTAGTCGATTCTGGGGTTGCCTTGTGACGCCCGGACGCTACTAATCAGTATGCGGTTCATCGTTTGCGTGATGTGGTAAAGCGCGCTGTGTGTTGTGCCTCTTCGTGATTAATATTAATTTTGTGCCTGACCTGCCTGGTTAACAGGGCTTGAAGCTTCGAACAGAATGCAACACAACAGCACGACACACGACTCAAGGTGCGAGACCTTGGGGTTTCGCCCGAGAAAACTGATGCAAAGGTTCACGAACGAGCAGGAGAAGAACATACGGACAAAAACAAAATGGATGATGCTGCCGTGAAAGGTAGTAGGCGCATTGTTGCCATTGTTCAAGGTCACCAACACCTGTTGTTTGTGTGGTTGTGTGCATATTGCTGATTTGTTGGACTGGGCTGGGGCTGGGCTGGGGGCCCAAGGAAAGGTCGAATTACTTTATTCCCGGGCAAAACCCTACAGCTCGATCTGCTCTGCTGGGTTTAAATTGTATGTTTAATCGCTTCACCATTAGTTTACATTTCTCTCTCAACATCATCCTCATTCTCTTCTGTTCTTCGTTCACAGAGTCCTGGATCGAGCTGTCGTCCAACACGAGCCCGAATGGCGGTGGAGCAACCGGCACCGGAGCAGTGGGTAGCAGCGGTGCCGCCATCAACAATCTCACCGGTGCCACGACACTGTCCGGCACGGTTGGAACCAAGAGCCCAGACCGGACGGTGCCACCGTTGGCGTTTGCGTCGGTCGAAGAGTACATAAGACTGTTGCGGGAGGCTCAGCGCGAATCGAAGGAATCGAGCCGCATCCCATCACTGCGTTCAAGCCCCAAATCACCTCCAAACAGCCCGAACACGGAGCTGGCCGCCACCGAGGAAGATCTCCGAAATGTGTACATCAACTACGTGAACAAGGTAACGTAGCGGAGATCGTCCCTGAAACACAAACACACACACCAATACGAGCTAAGCCAAACACTAACAATCCAGCTCCGATACTGGGCTTCGATAGGATGCTGCTGCGTCCGGCTGTGTGGGCCATTCGGTCCAGGGTGAATGTGGCGATTTTTTAAAATGTCAAACGGAAACGTAACCCGCACCGCACACCGTAAACAACCGTCGCCTGTTGACGTAATGTGAGAAGCTTTCGGGTGGTTTGGCATTGTGGCTTGTTTTTGTGTTGTTGACGTTGTTTGCCGTGTGTTTTAGTTGAACTATTTTGTAACAACATCCGAGCCGAATTTGAGATGGGGTTTTGTGGTTAGCTTAGCGTAGCGAGCTGGAAAAGAGACACAATTTCAAATGCACCAGTGGACGCGCTGCTAATTATAGTGAGCTTTCGTATTATTGTATGTAATAGGAGCAATTTGATGACCTTCACAACTGTTGTAGGGACAGCGCAAGGATGGCCACAGAATTGTTTTTTTTGTTGTGTGTACATCTAAATCACACGCAAATTTTGTATTCAGTTCCCCGTTCCCGAGCAAGATGCAATCTATAGCTTCAATCGACAGCTTCTAATTGCTTTGCAATCTGTTGTTGTTTCGTATCGCTTGATATAAAAATGGCGCATGCTGTTGCGTCAATGTTGTATTATTTATCTACCTCTCCACTCTACTCCCCTGAGCGAGCAGCCCCCTAAAAATGAACCGAGAGATGGTCGTGTTTAGTGCTGTCCGGTAAATCGATTATCTTCCTAATTAGCTATGCATTTATTGTTAGAATTGCATAACCGACAGTATTGTGCTGTGTGATAGGACGTTGCGCTTCAAACGATAGCAGTGGAACGTTAGCAGATGAAGCGAGAGCTATTTCTTTTACGATAAAGCTAATGATTATTTTTCAACCTTTTTGCTTGTCTGTTTCGACCCCCCCATAGGATGGTGACATTGTGAAAGATAGCGATTGGATCTGGGACTGGAGCAGTCGGCCGGATCAGCAACCTCCGAAGTGAGTGACACGCATGCATGCAAAGCCGCCACCATCTGTGTTGCAAATATCTAACCGAAATGAAACCCCTTCTTCTCTTTGTGCGTCTCTCACACAGACTGTGGAAATTCGAACATCCCAATCAAACGCAGGAGGAAAGAAATAAACCTATCCACGCCGGCTATTCCATACGGCAGGTCCGTGTTGGCAAAAATTCCCTGTTCTCGCGGGAGTTTCTATACTCGATTGTCCTAACGAACGTATTGTCACTGTTGCTTGGTGCCGGCATTGGGTAAGTTGGCTTTTGTTGAAACTAATATGCAGTATAATGCGAGTTTTTTTTCATTCCTTTCCAGCGCTTGGCTACAAAAGCGGGGCCTGTTGCTAACCCGCATTTCCATTGAGTAAGATGCGGTAAAGATGATGCGCCCAATATAGAACCCACTTTGAAGGAGGGTGTCCCCCCGCACACGAATAGCTTGATACTCCCAAACAAGCGCTTATCCGATATGGCGTGTGCGAACGATAGAATTAATCTTTCCCAAAATTGGCTACTAGAAATCCGGACAACATCACACACACACAGACACTAGCTGCTGTGATTGTGTATGCAGTAGAAAGCATTTATCACTTTTTGGTGACGCGCATGGAACGGAGATTCATCGTATGGTTTTGTGTGTGTCAAAATTAAAGGGACTATCAAGGGGAAAGGATTAAGAGCCAGCGAAACGACTGACGGTGGGGCCCCAAATATTATGACGCAAAGGTGTGGTGAGAATGGCGAGCGAGCAAACGTGAACGCACTTTGGCGTTGGAAGAATCTTATGGTAGTAGAAAATGTGTGATCAAACCAAAACAAACGTATGAATTTGAACATGTTTAGGCAGAGGCGGGAAGGAGAACCGGAAGACGGAGACCAGACACTAGGTGTCTGCACATTTCATGTGACATTTAATCCTCGTTTTCATCAGGAGGGGCGCGAATAGGCGATCCCGATTTGCGGAACAGTCCAACGTATTTCTTTCGGTTAGGATTAAGCTTGGAAAACAGAAGGGGCGATTAATCGCTTTAGAGGAAAATGTTAGGGAATAGAGATGGGACGCTAGATTTAGGCAGAAATTGTCTGAAAAAAATAGAACGAGATTAAACAAAGAAATGGAGTGAAAAGGTTAGAGCGATCGCCCAATAGGTTAGTAGTAGCGGCACCTAATACGTGCACGCATCAATCGAGGGAACACAAAGTGGTAAGATTTCGAGCACGATTTCCGTCAACAAGGGCCAAGCGATGTGGGAGGACGAAAAACGCGCGACAGTAGATTTGATACGATCAGGGATTAATACGGAAGCAATGTAATTCACATTCGAGTAAATTCCATTTTTTCTTATAACATGTAGTCGGCAGTTTTACAGACGTGTGTGTCGAGAGACGAGTAAACATATTGTCCGGTACACAACGTTGTGCGCTTAAACAGAGAGAAAAAACACAGGCCAAGAAGATTAGAATTAAGAGCGTTTACAGATCAGAACACGCCAGACGTGCGCAGTGTCGTGATAAGATAGTTGCTTTTTTAAAAGATTCATAAATTTTGTAACCCGTTCGTTATACTTTATAATACCTTTTTTTAATGTAATTTCTTTCCAACCTTTTTTTTAAATGCATGTTTTGTTTCTTAGATTTGATTGCTTTTTCTTGTTAAATGTTAACGACAGCGCCATCTCGCGGCATGAAGTATACACCCTAGACACAAACCACATTCAGTGCGTGCGAGCGTCATCTAGCGAAAGGCTTTGGAAGCAAAGCAGCTGGATTCGAGCGGTTTTCGTGCAGCACATTAATTTAGCAACATGCGTGCGATGGCACTTTGCTTTACTTAGCATCATGGTTAGATGATAACGATGGTTTTTTTTTTAATATTTATGTCTATTTTGTTTTGCTATCGATTTTACTAGTAGCTTTGATTTGTTTCGCATATTACGTTTGCCAAATCAGCATTCACCCACATACACTGACTAACCTGTTTGAATCCTGCGATTAAAAAACCTACTACCCTTACACATCCCCAATACCGGCGGTGGAAACATTTGATGGCCATTTCGCTTGAAACTTGCTGGCGCACTCGAAAGGAGCCGCACGTTACAGCAAACGGAGTAAGCTGTGGGATCCCTACACTAATTGGTATTTGTAATTCAACGACCATTACTTTGTATTATTCCTTAAGCATTATACACATGAAATAATAAAATAAATATGAAAAAATGGAACCGAAGCGTTTTCTTTTATGGTAGAAGATTCGATTTTTGAAGCGGCGTGCTCAAAATGATAACGAGCTAGAAAATGGCGGTGCTTTCGTTATCGAATGTTAACTGATTCACGATGAGTGGTGGAATGTTTGTAAGCGTAAAAAAACGGGTGTTTCATCCCTCGATGGATATTTTCCGAATGCTATGCTATGCCCCTTTTGTTGCAATGGAATGTTTATCTTCTACGGTGAACAAAAATCTTCCCACTAATATCTAACCTCCCGTTCGCCTCGAGGAAAGGAAAGACGAAAAACGACGAAAGGAACTTATTGGGAATGTTTCATCGGTTGCTATTAGATACCGAAATTGAAACCGATTACGTTTCAGAAACCCATGATCAATGATTTCCCCGGACATTTCAACATGCGGGTTTCAGTGCTATCGGTTTCGGTGCAGCACGAAGCTCAACAGCCAACAGCGTAACTGGTTTTCGTGCGTCGTGCCAAAATTTCATTGCACTAGCAAAAAGAAAAAAAAAAGGACACGGGGGTGCTAGGTTTAACTAGCTTGTGTTAGCTGCGTCGAATAATTGAATTCGACCGAGCAGCGAACCATCCCCGACCGGTCCAGTGAAGTTGCACCAGGGAAAATGGCGCAGACGAACGAAATATTATCAACGCTAATCAAATATCTTTCAGTTTTCTCAAGAACAGCCCGCACACCGACGGAGGGCCACGGTTCGGGACACGGGGATTTTGCTATTCGGGGTACCCCATTCGATTGTGTTTTACTGGCATCGTAATGAAATTTCCCGACCCGACGACGACTAGCCCAAGAAACCCGGGCGACCTTTGGGCCACGGGAGCATGTGCAGCGAACCAGCGGTGGGAATGGGGAGCTTTGGGCCGGCGTGTTGGGGCCAGGGTGGTGAAATCTGTGCGAATGCTCCCGGTGTCCCGTATTATTATTATTATTATTATTATTATTGTAATTTATTTCTGTTTTCCTTAAGGATATACAAAAAAAAAAAGCTTAGAATTAAATTAGAATTAAGGGGAGGGGGAAAAGGAGAAACCAAACGTTAGACAGGATGGGAAAGGAAAATGGTTACAAAGAGGAAATATGAGTCCGAAGATGGTTTCGGTAAACAGAAAGAGGAGAACCGTAGTCGAAGAAAGTGGCAAACCCATTGAAAAGACGAATTGGCGAGAAAGGTTCGGCCCCTTGTTTGCGTCGCTCGTAAAGCTAATTATAAGGGACAATCAAATTTCGCCCGATCGTTGAGGTACATTTGGGGTTATTTTTAAACAACATTTCACCGGTGAAGGAAATTCCCTCACCGTTGCATGGAAAGGTAAAAAGGGGAGGGGTAAACTTTTTCCACCATTTGGGCGTTTGGTGAATAAAGTGTAGCAATATTTGCCCCGGGTATGTATCGCTACACAGCCTGCTATGATCGATTGGCTAGAAAACTGGCGCTCCATTGATGGTGTCTGTCAACCGGTTCCGACGTGGTGTGTGTGTGTGTGTGTGTGTATGGTGGTGCTCGTTTTGCAATCAGCCTTGATTACGCTTATTGACATGTAAATCATCGATAATTGACTACGCAAAGCAGCATGTGCAGTGCCGTTGCACAAATTAATCGATACACATAAATCAGCCGCCTTTCGCGAGAGCGGAATCCAACCACACTCACACACACTGCTCCGGGTGCGTCAAAGTTGAAACGTTTCAAGGATCGGGCCGAACGGTCCAACCGTCCGACGGTACGTGCGCTTTACACCGTTTGCTGCCTGCTCGATCACGAAGAAGCGCCACAAATTGATCAAACATTGGATGGAAATTAAATCCGGGCCCTGCAATTGCCACGCCGTACTGGGCGCCTCCACCCGAGCGGTTTGCGAGCGGAACCAAACGGGAGAATGGTGCAGCGGCACCACGATGGTTGATGCTTTGCGTGCAAGGAAGCTTGTAAGTGACCTCCTTATAGTCCCATATACATGGGAGTGTGTATGAGTGTGTGCTTGTTACGATGTATAGGGAGGGCCGTACGCTCGGTTGAAATGTTTGTGTGCTGCGTTGTTCATGTTTGCTTCGTTGATTTAACATCCCGAGCGCTATAAATCTCGTCTAATGAACGATAACGCCCTCTCTATCGATAAGAAATCAACCGGTGGAAGTAAGTAAATTTACATTACGGATACCGGGCGCTGGCGCTGGCAGCCAGGCGGCGGGCCAGCGGCTTAGTGGCCTATCCTTGCCGGCGAGCCGATTCACCGAGTACGACACGATGGCCCTCGAGCAGTGCGGCCCCGAACATCAACTAATGGCCAACGTGATCGTGAGCCTGGATGGATACCACCAACCCCCTCCCCGCTAGCAAACCGCGTAAACCCCAACCCCGAAGAGGATTCCTTATTGCTAATTAAAGCTACACTTATACGCGTTCGACCAGTGGCCGGATGTCAAATGGGGCATCGGGCTGGCGGCCAGCCCAGAAGATGGTGCTCGAACCTGCAATCGGTGGGAAAATTATGACTCGAACGATTTACGATCCGGATCCGGATCGGGGGGGTGGGGGGCGGTAAAAGATTTGCGGTGTAACTTGGTGGCTTGGTCGAGCCTGCGGAAGCTCCGGACGGAAGAGACATTAAAAGTTATGCAGATGGATAGTGTGGCCGGATCGTACGGCGGGAAGGGAGCATAATGAAAGTTAATGAATCGGAATGTTAGTAAGTCTGCAACGAGCCAGGGGGAGGCACACACACACAAACACATATACACTCGAAACATCGTTGGAATAAGAGCGGGGTCTTAAGCTTGGTAGAATGAATGGCAGTTAGCTGGGCATAATTCGGTTAATTCGCCCTTTAAAAAAAAGCGATCCCTCGCAGAAAGGAACGCATTTTGGGGGAAACTAATTAAACAATCGATTTTATTAGCACGAGGGTTACTTATGGGGTTACGTTTCCCTTTTGCGTTTCGTTCCATCTGTAATGAATTGCATAATACGGTAGTATGGTGTAACTAAGTTATATGATGTTATTGAAGGGCTGTAGCGGCTGAATCGTTATTTTAAAATTAACTGGCTAATCGGCCCGGTTACAGGGCCATGCAACAGAATTTTGTTTTGTAACTCAAAAATGTTTTAAAAAGTGCTTTCTTCCCAATTGGAGGAAGTTGTTAATTTTATTTAATTTAGTTTTTTTTTGTTTCGTTAGAACGGCCTGGCCGTATCGACATTTTATTTAGTTTAATAAATTATCAAATTTCTCACCTCGGGCCCCTTTGGCTCTCATAAAAAAAACTATTTGGCAAAGCATATTCCAAATCACATAGAGCTTTTGTTGTTGTTATTGGTTTTAACAGACCTTGAGCCTTGATGACTTCGTTCTTCTCTTAGTCTGATATAGCCATTCCTCTGATCTGTACATCTTGCGTCGTGTTTTAGATATTTGATCTTTGTGGTTGATAAGTCCCGAACTTTGGTCATTTATCACGAATGAAATGTATCGTAAAAATATACGACACGTCGTGTTTGCGTTCAGCTCCCATCTGGATCATATGCAACATATCATTTTAACATAAGTATTCCAAATTACAATGAAGCACTTCTTAATATTTTTGCGTCAGATCCCCAGTTGCTTGCTATGCATTTATGATTTTCGTAGGCATCGCACATAATTTCGTCGAAAGTCGACGTTTTTCACAATTAGATAAAAGCAGCTGATTGGATATATCTAAGGTTAAGTAGCCATCCACATTCAGGTACCACAGATTTCCCAAGTTTTTTTTCTAACTTTTTCCTCACAGACAGTATATTTGAGTCATGTCTTTCCAGTAACAGACACACACATGTTTAAATTTAATATGGTGCCGTTTAATCAGATGTAGCGGCGCCAGTCTTCTTTAGACAGGACCGGTACAAAATTACAACCGAACCAATCCCTCGTTCCCAAGAACAACTATCCAGGTTGAGGGTAAATAAAGTTAAAAAAGCCCAGAATTTGCTGGCCAATATCTCTTGATGTTGTGCTTGTGTCATGGGTTATTGAAATACAGAGGATTTGAAAAAAATTTTGATCCTACTAAAAATCTTCTCGGTTACCTGGTTTGATAAAAAATTCTCTATTTAAACTGAGAAGTAAACAACATAGCACAACAACAGCAATTACTCCTGAAACAATCTCGCATTTCTGTTAGTGAAAAATAAAACATGAAAAATTGCAGCGAATCAAGCAGTAAACAACTTTAAAATATGTATAAGCTACTGTAAAGCATGGTATTGTTTTAGAAAATAATGCTGCTATCTTCGTGGATTCAACGACCATTTCTGGTCTTCCTTGATTTGTATTAACCAGGATAGTGAGTCGCTCACTTGGCACTTGGAAGCGTTGGAGCGGTCCGGTGGTTTGATGGTAGCGACGCCGGTCTTCACACGATCGGACCTGACCAAAATCCCATCCGGATCAATCACCCGTACTCAGGACTGACTATCCAGCTTCGGGTAAATAAAGATACAGAAAGCCAGAAATGGCAGGTTCAGACCTCTTAGAAGAAGTGAGTGCTGCGTACGGGGGTACGGCTCGAATAGGTCGTTTAAGAAACCGTTCGCACTGTATTACCGACCAAAATTAAAATCTTTTTGAAAATCTTGTAAAGGATCCGATTGAAAATGCAAGAAAACGCGCGGATACCCAAGGACAACACATAAAAACATTCACAAATTGCGCGTCTGTGGATACGTGTAAAAACCATTTGCTAAAACCATAGTATACATGGAAAAATAAATTGTTGGCTAGAGGATCATAGAAGGCATAGCGAAAGAAAGAATTTTAAAGAAGAACAGTGAAATCAAAAATGCTCCACACAAAAAAATGATCCATGGATGTGGGAAATAATGTTACCATGGAAACGTTATGCGTCGCCTCCAACTAAAATTTGTATAGCGATAGAGCTTCAGGATATTAAACGATTCTGTTGCATCTGTGATCTGAAGCATTTGAAAACATGTTTAGATTTTTTTAGACTGCCATCATTTTAAGTTAACATTATTAAGCTTCTTGGTACAACATACAGGGTGCTCGGATGAAATTTGACATTTTTACTTTCCTTTCTTTACTCCTAGTGGAAAGTGGTGCGCGGTCACTGAGACATTTTCAAATTTGGAGTGTAAATACATCGAATTCAAGATATCAGAGAGGATGGACGAGTGGATCCCTTCCGAAATAGGGAACAGGATCACTAGTGTCATAATAATTCGCGATTGTCCTCACAATAAGGAAACAATGAGTGCGACCCAATGCTCACTGAATACGGTAAAACCCCATAAGGAAGCTAATGGTGTTTATTTAAATAAAATTTGTTTCTAATAGTATAATTCACTGTTCTTTGATGGCAGTAACGATCTTTTTATGATGATGTGTTGGTTTAGGTTTTAGTGGTTTTAGTTGGTTTTAGCAACTTTATTAAACTAGCTACAACAGAGATACACATCCGAACATTAGTTATTAGAATGGGCCTACTCCGCCTACCGTTTGATCCGCCGCTTGGGCGCCCCTAATCATCTTTTTCAAATGGTCCGCCAGGGCCATTATCATCTTCGAATACAATATCGAAACCGGCTATATCACCACTCGAGATGTGAGTGAGTGAGTTGAAACCTTCTAGAGAGTGAATGAGTATAAATCAGCATAAAGAGTTTTTATGACTTCTCTAACCATTCTTTTGCGTTTATACTCACTCTCACTGTCTGTGCCGATTAGAAACTCACTCAGGAGTGAGTAAAACTGTTTTATCACTCTTTTTGAATTGAAATGATTCTGTAGGTGTGATTAATAATTCGTTATAAATTTTTAATATATAATTTATTTTAATTGCAACATATTTTTTGTACATTTATGTTTCCGCTGGTTCTTTGGCCCATGTTAGCTGGGACTGATTTTGTTTGATCTGCGTTTAGATGTATATCCTTCTTCTGATCATACCAGCGGCGGATCAAACGGTAGGCGGAGTAGGCGGTCGCCTAGGGCCTCGCCGTGTTGGGGGCCCCAAAAAAATTGTGCCGATTGTGCGATTTTTGAAAATTTTACAACAAAGTTAATTTATAGCAAAAAAAATTAATTTACAAGGTAGAAAATTCATCAAAAATATCTTCCTTGGTTATATAAAACATTTGTTTCTATGTGATAAATTAAATGCAGAGAAGAATATCGACTTTGTGACTTTAAAGTATAAACGAAATTGCACCAGTACCAGGACACTAATTTTCCCGTTGGTCGAGAAAAATTTCTTCGAAAACTACCTGTTTCCGAATGCATAATACCAGGAGAGCATCCACGGAAGAGGTAGCACCTAGTACAGCAATTTTGGTCGAAAACCGCCGAAAAGTATGCAATGTTTAAACACTAACTTTCCCGTTGGTCGTGAAAAATTTCTTCGAAAACTACCAGTTTCCGAATGTATAGTACCAGGAGAGCATGCACGGAAGAGGTAGCTCCTGGTACTGCGCCGTAAGGTATGCAATGTTTATACTCTAACTTTGCAACCAACTTGCAATGCGCCGTCAGGTATGCAATGTTTATACACTACCTTTGTAACTAGTTTTCCGCCGTAAGGTATGCAATGTTTATACACTAACTTTTCATACAAACCAGCTGTTTTCAGATTTCCGATACCAGGAGAGCATGTTGTTCAAGAGGTAACATCTTCCATCCCCCTCCCCCCTTCCCCTAAAAGATAGCGGCCAAGATGGCGGCCAAGATGGCGGCCAAGATGGTGGACAAGATGGCGGACACAAGATGGCGGACAAGATGGCGGACAAGATGGCGGACAAGATGGCGGCCAAGATGGCGGACAAGATGGCGGCCAAGATGGCGGACAAGATGGCGGACAAGATGGCGGACAAGATGGTGGACAAGATGGTGGACAAGATGGTGGACAAGATGGCGGACAAGATGGCGGACAAGATGGCGGACAAGATGGCGGACAAGATGGCGGACAAGATGGCGGACAAGATGGCGGCCAAGATGGCGGACAAGATGGCGGACAAGATGGCGGCCAAGATGGCGGACAAGATGGCGAACAAGATGGCGGACAAGATGACGGACAAGATGGCGGACAAGATGGCGGCCAACATGGCGGACAAGATGGCGGCCAACATGGCGGGCAAGATGGCGGCCAAGATGGCGGACAAGATGGCGGCCAAGATGGCGGCCAAGATGGCGGACAAGATGGCGAATAAAATGGTGGACAAGATGGCGGACAAGATGGCGGACAAGATGGCGGACAAGATGGCGGACAAGATGGCGGACAAGATGGCGGCCAAGATGGTGGACAAGATGGCGGACAAGATGGCGGCCAAGATGGCGGACAAGATGGCGGCCAAGATGGCGGACAAGATGGCGGACAAGATGGCGGACAAGATGGCGGCCAAGATGGTGGACAAGATGGCGGACAAGATGGCGGACAAGATGGCGGCCAAGATGGCGGCCAAGATGGCGGCCAAAATGGCGGACAAGATGGCGGCCAAGATGGCGGACAAGATGGCGGAAAAGATGGCGGACAAGATGGCGGACAAGATGGCGGCCAAGATGGCGGCCAAGATGGCGGACAAGATGGCGGACAAGATGATGAACAAGATGGCGGACAAGATGGCGGACAAGATGGCGGACAAGATGGCGGACAAGATGGCGGACAAGATGGCGGACAAGATGGCGGACAAGATGGCGGACAAGATGGTGGACAAGATGGCAGCCAAGATGGCGGCCAAGATGGCGAACAAGATGGCGGACAAGATGGCGGACAAGATGGTGGCCAAGATGGCGGCCAAGATGGCGGCCAAGATGATGGACTAGATGGCGGACAAGATGGCAGACAAGATAGCGGACAAGATGGCGAACACAAGATGGCGGACAAGATGGCGGACAAGATGGTGGCCAAGATGGCGGCCAAGATGGCGGCCAAGATGGCGGCCAAGATGATGGACTAGATGGCGGCCAAGATGGCGGCCAAGATGGCGGACAAGATGGCGGCCAAGATGGCGGACTAGATGGCGGCCAAGATGGCGGTCAAGATGGTGACCAAGATGGCGGCCAAGATGGCGGACAAGATAGCCGACAAGATGGCGGACAAGATGGTTGACAAGATGGCGGACAAGATGGCGGACAAGATGGCGGACAAGATGGCGAACAAGATAGCGGACAAGATGGCGGACAAGATGGCGGACAAGATGGCGGCCAAGATGTCGGCCAAGATGATGGACTAGATGGCGGCCAAGATGGCGGCCAAGATGGCGGACAAGATGGCGGACAAGATGGCGGACAAGATGGCGGCCAAGATGGCGGCCAAGATGGCGGCCAAGATGGCGGCCAAGATGGCGGCCAAGATGGTGACCAAGATGGCGGCCAAGATGGCGGACAAGATAGCGGACAAGATGGCGGACAAGATGGTTGACAAGATGGCGGACAAGATGGTGGACAAGATGGCGGACAAGATGGCGGACAAGATGGCGAACAAGATAGCGGACAAGATGGCGGACAAGATGGTGGCCAAGATGGCGGCCAAGATGGCGGACAAGATGGCGGACAAGATGGCGGACAAGATGTCGGACAAGATGGCGGACAAGATGGCGGACAAGATGGCGGCCAAGATGGCGGACAAGATGGCGGACAAGATGGCGCACACAAGATGGCGGACAAGATGGCGGACAAGATGGCGGCCAAGATGGTGACCAAGATGGCGGCCAAGATGGCGGACAAGATAGCGGACAAGATGGCGGACAAGATGGTTGACAAGATGGCGGACAAGATGGCGGACAAGATGGCGGACAAGATGGCGGACAAGATGGCGAACAAGATAGCGGACAAGATGGCGGACAAGATGGCGGCCAAGATGGCGGCCAAGATGGCGGACAAGATGGCGGACAAGATGGTGGACAAGATGTCGGACAAGATGGTTGACAAGATGGCGGACAAGATGGCGGACAAGATGGCGGACAAGATGGCGGACAAGATGGCGAACAAGATAGCGGACAAGATGGCGGACAAGATGGCGGCCAAGATGGCGGCCAAGATGGCGGCCAAGATGGCGGACAAGATGGCGGACAAGATGTCGAACAAGATGGCGGACAAGATGGCGGACAAGATGGCGGCCAAGATGGCGGACAAGATGGCGGACAAGATGGCGCACACAAGATGGCGGACAAGATGGCGGACAAGATGGTGGACAAGATGGCGGACAAGATGGCGGACAAGATGGCGGACAAGATGGTGGACAAGATGGCAGCCAAGATGGCGGCCAAGATGGCGGACAAGATGGCGGACAAGATGGCGGACAAGATGGTGGCCAAGATGGCGGCCAAGATGGCGGCCAAGATGATGGACTAGATGGCGGACAAGATGGCAGACAAGATAGCGGACAAGATGGCGAACACAAGATGGCGGACAAGATGGCGGACAAGATGGTGGCCAAGATGGCGGCCAAGATGGCGGCCAAGATGATGGACTAGATGGCGGCCAAGATGGCGGCCAAGATGGCGGACAAGATGGCGGCCAAGATGGCGGACTAGATGGCGGCCAAGATGGCGGCCAAGATGGTGACCAAGATGGCGGCCAAGATGGCGGACAAGATAGCGGACAAGATGGCGGACAAGATGGTTAACAAGATGGCGGACAAGATGGCGGACAAGATGGCGGACAAGATGGCGGACAAGATGGCGAACAAGATAGCGGACAAGATGGCGGACAAGATGGTGGCCAAGATGGCGGACAAGATGGCGGCCAAGATGATGGACTAGATGGCGGCCAAGATGGCGGCCAAGATGGCGGACAAGATGGTGGACAAGATGGCGGACAAGATGGCGGCCAAGATGGCGGACAAGATGGCGGCCAAGATGGCGGACAAGATGGCGGACAAGATGGCGGACAAGATGGCGGCCAAGATGGTGGACAAGATGGCGGACAAGATGGCGCACACAAGATGGCGGACAAGATGGCGGACAAGATGGCGGCCAAGATGGCGGCCAAGATGGCGGACAAGATGGCGGCTAAGATGGCGGACAAGATGGCGAATAAGATGGCGGACAAGATGGCGGCCAAGATGGCGGCCAAGATGGCGGACAAGATGGCGGACAAGATGGCGGCCAAGATGGCGGACAAGATGGCGGACAAGATGGCGGACAAGATGGCGGACAAGATGGCGATTTAGATGGTGGCCAAGATGGCGGCCAAGATGGCGGACAAGATAGCGGACAAGATGGTGGCCAAGATGGCGGACAAGATGGTGGACAAGATGGCGGACAAGATGGCGGACAAGATGGTGGACAAGATGGCGGCCAAGATGGCGGACAAGATGGCGGACAAGATGGCGGACAAGATGGCGGCCAAGATGGCGGCCAAGATGGCGGACAAGATGGCGGACAAGATGGCGGACAAGATGGCGGCCAAGATGGCAGACAAGATGGCGGACAAGATGGCGGCTCAGATGGCGGACAAGATGGCGGACAAGATGGTTGACAAGATGGCGGACAAGATGGCCGAGAAGATGGCGGACAAGATGGCGGACAAGATGGCGGACAAGATGGCGGCCAAGATGGCGGACAAGATGGCGGACAAGATGGCGGACAAGATGGCGGACAAGATGGCGATTTAGATGGTGGCCAAGATGGCGGCCAAGATGGCGGACAAGATAGCGGACAAGATGGTGGCCAAGATGGCGGACAAGATGGTGGACAAGATGGCGGACAAGATGGCGGACAAGATGGTGGACAAGATGGCGGCCAAGATGGCGGACAAGATGGCGGACAAGATGGCGGACAAGATAGCGGACAAGATGGTGGCCAAGATGGCGGACAAGATGGTGGACAAGATGGCGGACAAGATGGCGGACAAGATGGCGGACAAGATGGCGGCCAAGATGGCGGACAAGATGGTGGACAAGATAGGCGATTTAGATGGCGGCCAAGATGGCGGCCAAGATGGCGGACAAGATAGCGGACAAGATGGCGGACAAGATGGCGGACAAGATGGCGGACAAGATGGCGGACAAGATGGCGGACAAGATGGCGGACAAGATGGTGGACAAGATGGCGGACAAGATGGCAGACAAGATGGTGGACAAGATGGCGGCCAAGATGGCGGACAAGATGGCGGAAAAGATGGCGGACAAGATGGCGGACAAGATGGCGGCCAAGATGGCGGACAAGATGGCGGACAAGATGGCGGCCAAGATGGCGGACAAGATGGCGGCCAAGATGGCGGACAAGATGGCGGCCAAGATGGCGGCCAAGATGGCGGCCAAGATGGCGGCCAAGATGGCGGACAAGTTGGCGGCCAAGATGGCGGCCAAAATGGCGGACAAGATGGCGGACAAGATGGCGGCCAAGATGGTGGACAAGTTGGCGGACAAGATGGCGGACAAGATGGCGGACAAGATGGCGGACAAGATGGCGGACAAGATGGCGGCCAAGATGGCGGCCAAGATGGCGGCCAAGATGGCGGACAAGATGGCGGACAAGATGGCGGACAAGATGGCGGCCAAGATGGCGGACAAGATGGCGGCCAAGATGGCGGACAAGATGGCGGACAAGATGGCGGCCAAGATGGCAGACAAGATGGCGGCCAAGATGGCGGCCAAAATGGCGGCCAAGATGGCGGACAAGATGGCGGCCAAGATGGCGGACAAGATGGCGGCCAAGATGGCGGACAAGATGGCGGCCTAGATGGCGGACAAGATGGCGGCCAAGATGGCGTACAAGATGGCGTACAAGATGGCGGACAAGATGGCGGCCAAGATGGCGGCCAAGATGGCGGACAAGATGGCGGACAAGATGGCGGTCAAGATGGCGGCCAAGATGGCGGACAAGATGGCGGACAAGATGGCGGCCAAGATGGCGGCCAAGATGGCGGACAAGATGGCGGAAAAGATGGCGGAAAAGATGGCGGACAAGATGGTGGACAAGATGGTGGACAAGATGGCGGACAAGATGGCGGACAAGTTGGCGGACAAGATGGCGGACAAGATAGGCGATTTAGATGGTGGCCAAGATGGCGGCCAAGATGGCGGACAAGATAGCGGACAAGATGGCGGACAAGATGGCGGCCAAGATGATGGGCTAGATGGTGGACAAGATGGCGGACAAGATGGCGGACAAGATGGCGGACAAGATGGCGGACAAGATGGTGGCCAAGATGGCTGCCAAGATGGCGGCCAAGATGATGGACTAGATGGCGGACAAGATGGCGGCCAAGATGGCGGACAAGATGGCGGCCAAGATGGCGGACAAGATGGCGGCCAAGATGGTGGACAAGATGGCGGACAAGATGGCGGACAAGATGGCGGACAAGATGGCGGCCACGATGGCGGCCAAGATGATGGACAAGATGGCGGACAAGATGGCGGCCAAGATGGCGGACAAGATGGCGGACAAGATGGCGGACAAGATGGCGAACAAGATGGCGGCCAAGATGGCGGACAAGATGGCGGACAAGATGGCGGACAAGATGGCGGCCAAGATGGCGGACAAGATGGCGGACAAGATGGCGGACAAGATGGCGGCCAAGATGGCGGACAAGATGGCGGACAAGATGGCGGACAAGATGGCGGACAAGATGGTGGACAAGATGGCGGCTCAGATGGCGGACAAGATGGCGGACAAGATGGCGGACAAGATGGCGACCAAGATGGCGGACAAGATGGCGGACAAGATGGCGGACAAGATGGCGGACAAGATGGCGGACAAGATGGCGGCCAAGATGGCGGACAAGATGGCGGACACGATGGCCGACAAGATGGCGGACAAGATGGCGGACAAGATGGCGGACAAGATGGCGGACAAGATGGCGGCCAAGATGGCGGCCAAGATGGCGGACAAGATGGCGGACAAGATGGCGGCCAAGATGGCGGACAAAATGGCGAATAAGCTGGCGGACAAGATGGCGGACAAAATGGCGGACAAGATGGCGGACAAGATGGCGAATAAGATGGCGGACAAGATGGCGGACAAGATGGCGGCCAAGATGGCGGCCAAGATGATGGACAAGATGGCGGCCAAAATGGCGGACAAGATGGTGGACAAGATGGCGGCCAAGATGGCGGCCAAGATGATGGACTAGATGGCGGACAAGATGGCGGCCAAGATGGCGGACAAGATGGCGGCCAAGATGGTGGACAAGATGGCGGACAAGATGGCGGCCAAGATGGCGGCCAAGATGATGGACAAGATGGCGGACAAGATGGCGGACAAGATGGCGGACAAGATGGCGGACAAGATGGCGGACAAGATGGCGGCCAAGATGGCGGCCAAGTTGGCGGACAAGATGGCGGACAAGATGGCGGACAAGATGGCGGACAAGATGGCGGACAAGATGGCGGCCAAGATGGCGGAAAAGATGGCGGACAAGATGGCGGACAAGATGGTGGACTAGATGGCGGACAAGATGGCGGACAAGATGGCGGACAAGATGGCGGCTCAGATGGCGGACAAGATGGCGGACAAGATGGCGGCCAAGATGGCGGACAAGATGGCGGACAAGATGGCGGACAAGATGGCGGACAAGATGGCGGACAAGATGGCGGACAAGATGGCGGCCAAGATGGCGGCCAAGATGGCGGACAAGATGGTGAATAAGATGGCGGACAAGATGGCGTACAAGATGGCGGCCAAGATGGCGGACAAGTTGGCGGCCAAGATGGCGGCCAAGATGGCGGACAAGATGGCGGACAAGATGGCGGACAAAATGGCGGACAAGATGGCGGACAAGATGGCGATTTAGATGGTGGCCAAGATGGCGGCCAAGATGGCGGCCAAGATGGCGGACAAGATGGCGGCCAAGATGGCGGACAAGATGGTGGACAAGATGGCGGACAAGATGGCGGACAAGATGGAGGACAAGATGGTGGACAAGATGGCGGCCAAGATGGCGGCCAAGATGGCGGACAAGATGGCGAATAAGATGGCGGACAAGATGGCGGACAAGATGGCGGCCAAGATGGTGGACAAGATGGCGGACAAGATGGCGGCCAAGATGGTGGACAAGATGGCGAACAAGATAGCGGACAAGATGGCGAACAAGATAGCGGACAAGATGGCGGACAAGATGGCGGACAAGATGGCGGACAAGATGGCGGCCAAGATGGCGGACAAGATGGCGGCCACGATGGCGGCCAAGATGGCGGCCAAGATTGCGGCCAAGATGGCGGACAAGATGGCGGACAAGATGGCGGCCAACATGGTGGACAAGATGGCGGCCAAAATGGCGGACAAGATGGCGGCCAAGTTTGCGGACAAGATGGCGAACAAGATGACGGACAAGATGGCGGACAAGATGGTGGCCAACATGGCGGCCAAGATGGCGGCCAAGATGGTGGCCAAGATGGCGGACAAGATGGCGAACAAGTTGGCGGCCAAGATGGCGGACAAGATGGCGGCCAAGATGGTGGACAAGATGGCGGACAAGATGGCGGCCAAGATGGCGCACAAGATGGCGGACAAGATGGCGGACAAGATGGCGGACAAGATGGCGGACAAGATGGCGGACAAGATGGCGGACAAGATTGCGGACAAGATGGCGGACAAGATGGCGGCTAAAATGGCGGACAAGATGGCGGACAAGATGGCGGCCGAGATGGCGGACAAGATGGCGGACAAGATGGCGGACAAGATGGCGGACAAGATGGCGGACAAGATGGCGGCCAAGATGGTGGATAAGATGGCGGACAAGATGGCGGACAAGATTGCGAACAAGATGGCGGACAAGATGGCGGACAAGATGGCGGACAAGATGGCGGACAAGATGGCGGCCAAGATGGCGGCCAAGATGGCGGACAAGATGGCGGACAAGATGGCGGACAAGATGGCGGACAAGATGGCGGACAAGATGGCGGCCAAGATTTTGGACAAGTTGGCGGACAAGTTGGCGGCCAAAATGGCGGACAAGATGGCGGACAAGATGGCGGACAAGATGGCGGACAAGATGGCGGACAAGATGGCGGCCAAGATGGCGGACAAGATGGTGGACAAGATGGCGGACAAGATGGCGGACAAGATTGCGAACAAGATGGCGGCCAAGATGGCGGACAAGATGGCGGACAAGATGGCGGCCAAGATGGCGGACAAGATGGCGGCCAAGATGGCGGACAAGATGGCGGACAAGATGGCGGACAAGATGGCGGACAAGATGGCGGCCAAGATGGCGGACAAGATGGCGGACAAGATGGCGGCCAAGATGGCGGCCAAGATGGCGGACAAGATGGCGGACAAGATGGCGGACAAGATGGCGGACAAGATGGCGGCCAAGATGGCGGCCAAGATGGCGGACAAGATGGCGGACAAGATGGCGGACAAGATGGCGGACAAGATGGCGGACAAGATGGCGGCCAAGATTTTGGACAAGTTGGCGGACAAGATGGCGGCCAAGATTTTGGACAAGTTGGCGGACAAGTTGGCGGCCAAAATGGCGGACAAGATGGCGGACAAGATGGCGCACACAAGATGGCGGACAAGATGGCGGACAAGATGGCGGCCAAGATGGTGACCAAGATGGCGGCCAAGATGGCGGACAAGATGGCGGACAAGATGGCGGACAAGATGGCGGACAAGATGGCGGACAAGATGGCGGCCAAGATTTTGGACAAGTTGGCGGACAAGTTGGCGGCCAAAATGGCGGACAAGATGGCGGACAAGATGGCGGACAAGATGGCGGACAAGATGGCGGACAAGATGGCGGCCAAGATGGCGGACAAGATGGTGGACAAGATGGCGGACAAGATGGCGGACAAGATTGCGAACAAGATGGCGGCCAAGATGGCGGACAAGATGGCGGACAAGATGGCGGCCAAGATGGCGGACAAGATGGCGGCCAAGATGGCGGACAAGATGGCGGACAAGATGGCGGACAAGATGGCGGACAAGATGGCGGCCAAGATGGCGGACAAGATGGCGGACAAGATGGCGGCCAAGATGGCGGCCAAGATGGCGGACAAGATGGCGGACAAGATGGCGGACAAGATGGCGGACAAGATGGCGGCCAAGATGGCGGCCAAGATGGCGGACAAGATGGCGGACAAGATGGCGGACAAGATGGCGGACAAGATGGCGGACAAGATGGCGGCCAAGATTTTGGACAAGTTGGCGGACAAGATGGCGGCCAAGATTTTGGACAAGTTGGCGGACAAGTTGGCGGCCAAAATGGCGGACAAGATGGCGGACAAGATGGCGCACACAAGATGGCGGACAAGATGGCGGACAAGATGGCGGCCAAGATGGTGACCAAGATGGCGGCCAAGATGGCGGACAAGATAGCGGACAAGATGGCGGACAAGATGGTTGACAAGATGGCGGACAAGATGGCGGACAAGATGGCGGACAAGATGGCGGACAAGATGGCGAACAAGATAGCGGACAAGATGGCGGACAAGATGGCGGCCAAGATGGCGGCCAAGATGGCGGACAAGATGGCGGACAAGATGGTGGACAAGATGTCGGACAAGATGGTTGACAAGATGGCGGCCAAGATGGTGGACAAGATGGCGGCCAAGATGGTGGACAAGATGGCGGACAAGATGGCGGACAAGATGGCGGACAAGATGGCGGACAAGATGGTGGAAAAGATGGCGGACAAGATGGCGGACAAGATGGTGGACAAGATGGCGGCCAAGATGGCGGACAAGATGGCGGCCAAGATGGCGGACAAGATGGCGGTCAAGATGGCGGACAAGATGGCGGCCAAGATGGCGGACAAGATGGCGAACAAGATGGCGGCCAAGATGGCGGACAAGATGGCGGACAAGATGGCGGACAAGATGGCGAACAAGATGGAGGACAAGATGGCGGACAAGATGGCGGACAAGATGGCGGGCAAGATGGCGGACAAGATGGTGGAAAAGATGGCGGACAAGATGGCGGACAAGATGGCGGCCAAGATGGTGGACAAGATGGCGGCCAAGATGGCGGCCAAGATGGCGGCCAAGATGGCGGACAAGATGGCGGACAAGATGGCGGACAAGATGGCGGACAAGATGGCGGACAAGATGGCGGACAAGATGGCGGCCAAGATGGCGGACAAGATGGCGGGCAAGATGGCGGACAAGATGGCGGCCAAGATGGCGGCCAAGATGGCGGCCAAGATGGCGGCCAAGATGGTGGACAAGATGGCGGCCAAGATGGCGGACAAGATGGCGGCCAAGATGGCGGACAAGATGGCGGCCAAGATGGCGGACAAGATGGCGGACAAGATGGCGGACAAGATGGCGGCCAAGATGGCGGCCAAGATGGCGGCCAAGATGGCGGACAAGATGGCGGTCAAGATGGCGGACAAGATGGCGGCCAAGATGGCGGACAAGATGGCGGCCAAGATGGCGGCCAAGATGGCGGCCAAGATGGCGGACAAGATGGTGGACAAGATGGCGGACAAGATGGCGGACAAGATGGCGGACAAGATGGCGGACAAGATGGCGGCCAAGATGGCGGACAAGATGGCGGACAAGATGGCGGACAAGATGGCGGACAAGATAGTGGACAAGATGGCGGACAAGATGGCGGCCAAGATGGTGGACAAGTTGGCGGCCAAGATGGCGGCCAAGATGGCGGACAAGATGGCGGCCAAGATGGCGGACAAGATGGCGGTCAAGATGGCGGACAAGATGGCGGCCAAGATGGCGGACAAGATGGCGAACAAGATGGCGGCCAAGATGGCGGACAAGATGGCGGACAAGATGGCGAACAAGATGGAGGACAAGATGGCGGACAAGATGGCGGGCAAGATGGCGGACAAGATGGTGGAAAAGATGGCGGACAAGATGGCGGACAAGATGGCGGCCAAGATGGTGGACAAGATGGCGGCCAAGATGGCGGCCAAGATGGCGGCCAAGATGGCGGACAAGATGGCGGCCAAGATGGCGGCCAAGATGGCGGCCAAGATGGCGGACAAGATGGCGGCCAAGATGGCGGCCAAGATGGCGGACAAGATGGCGGACAAGATGGCGAACAAGATGGTGGACAAGATGGTGGACAAGATGGCGGCCAAGATGGCGGACAAGATGGCGGACAAGATGGCGGACAAGATGGCGGACAAGATGGCGGCCAAGATTTTGGACAAGTTGGCGGACAAGATGGCGGCCAAGATGGCGGACAAGATGGCGGACAAGATGGCGAACAAGATGGTGGACAAGATGGTGGACAAGATGGCGGCCAAGATGGCGGACAAGATGGCGGACAAGATGGCGGACAAGATGGCGGACAAGATGGCGGACAAGATGGCGGACAAGATGGCGGACAAGATGGCGGACAAGATGGCGGACAAGATGGCGGACAAGATGGCGGACAAGATGGCGGACAAGATGGCGGACAAGATGGCGGCCAAGATGGCGGACAAGATGGCGGACAAGATGGCGGACAAGATGGTGGACAAGATGGCGAACAAGATAGTAGACAAGATGGCGGCCAAGATGGCGGACAAGATGGCGGACAAGATGGCGGACAAGATGGCGGACAAGATGGCGGACAAGATGGCGAACAAGATGGCGGACAAGATGGCGGACAAGATGGCGGACAAGATGGCGGACAAGATGGCGGACAAGATGGCGGCCAAGATGGCGGACAAGATGGCGGGCAAGATGGCGGACAAGATGGCGGCCAAGATGGCGGCCAAGATGGCGGCCAAGATGGCGGCCAAGATGGTGGACAAGATGGCGGCCAAGATGGCGGACAAGATGGCGGCCAAGATGGCGGACAAGATGGCGGCCAAGATGGCGGACAAGATGGCGGACAAGATGGCGGACAAGATGGCGGCCAAGATGGCGGCCAAGATGGCGGCCAAGATGGCGGACAAGATGGCGGTCAAGATGGCGGACAAGATGGCGGCCAAGATGGCGGACAAGATGGCGGCCAAGATGGCGGCCAAGATGGCGGCCAAGATGGCGGACAAGATGGTGGACAAGATGGCGGACAAGATGGCGGACAAGATGGCGGACAAGATGGCGGACAAGATGGCGGCCAAGATGGCGGACAAGATGGCGGACAAGATGGCGGACAAGATGGCGGACAAGATAGTGGACAAGATGGCGGACAAGATGGCGGCCAAGATGGTGGACAAGTTGGCGGCCAAGATGGCGGCCAAGATGGCGGACAAGATGGCGGTCAAGATGGCGGACAAGATGGCGGCCAAGATGGCGGACAAGATGGCGAACAAGATGGCGGCCAAGATGGCGGACAAGATGGCGGACAAGATGGCGGACAAGATGGCGAACAAGATGGAGGACAAGATGGCGGACAAGATGGCGGACAAGATGGCGGGCAAGATGGCGGGCAAGATGGCGGCCAAGATGGCGGCCAAGATGGCGGCCAAGATGGCGGCCAAGATGGCGGCCAAGATGGTGGACAAGATGGCGGCCAAGATGGCGGACAAGATGGCGGCCAAGATGGCGGCCAAGATGGCGGCCAAGATGGCGGCCAAGATGGTGGACAAGATGGCGGCCAAGATGGCGGACAAGATGGCGGCCAAGATGGCGGACAAGATGGCGGCCAAGATGGCGGCCAAGATGGCGGCCAAGATGGCGGACAAGATGGTGGACAAGATGGCGGACAAGATGGCGGACAAGATGGCGGACAAGATGGCGGACAAGATGGCGGCCAAGATGGCGGACAAGATGGCGGACAAGATGGCGGCCAAGATGGTGGACAAGTTGGCGGCCAAGATGGCGGCCAAGATGGCGGACAAGATGGCGGTCAAGATGGCGGACAAGATGGCGGCCAAGATGGCGGACAAGATGGCGAACAAGATGGCGGCCAAGATGGCGGACAAGATGGCGGACAAGATGGCGGACAAGATGGCGAACAAGATGGAGGACAAGATGGCGGACAAGATGGCGGACAAGATGGCGGACAAGATGGCGGGCAAGATGGCGGACAAGATGGCGGCCAAGATGGCGGCCAAGATGGCGGCCAAGATGGCGGACAAGATGGCGGCCAAGATGGCGGCCAAGATGGCGGCCAAGATGGCGGACAAGATGGTGGACAAGATGGCGGACAAGATGGCGGACAAGATGGCGGACAAGATGGCGGACAAGATGGCGGCCAAGATGGCGGACAAGATGGCGGACAAGATGGCGGACAAGATGGCGGACAAGATAGTGGACAAGATGGCGGACAAGATGGCGGCCAAGATGGTGGACAAGTTGGCGGCCAAGATGGCGGCCAAGATGGCGGACAAGATGGCGGTCAAGATGGCGGACAAGATGGCGGCCAAGATGGCGGACAAGATGGCGAACAAGATGGCGGCCAAGATGGCGGACAAGATGGCGGACAAGATGGCGGACAAGATGGCGAACAAGATGGAGGACAAGATGGCGGACAAGATGGCGGACAAGATGGCGGGCAAGATGGCGGACAAGATGGTGGAAAAGATGGCGGACAAGATGGCGGCCAAGATGGCGGCCAAGATGGCGGCCAAGATGGCGGCCAAGATGGCGGCCAAGATGGCGGCCAAGATGGCGGCCAAGATGGCGGCCAAGATGGCGGACAAGATGGCGGCCAAGATGGCGGCCAAGATGGCGGCCAAGATGGCGGACAAGATGGCGGACAAGATGGCGAACAAGATGGTGGACAAGATGGTGGACAAGATGGCGGCCAAGATGGCGGACAAGATGGCGGACAAGATGGCGGACAAGATGGCGGACAAGATGGCGGACAAGATGGCGGACAAGATGGCGGACAAGATGGCGGACAAGATGGCGGACAAGATGGCGGACAAGATGGCGGACAAGATGGCGGACAAGATGGCGGCCAAGATGGCGGACAAGATGGCGGACAAGATGGCGGACAAGATGGTGGACAAGATGGCGAACAAGATAGTAGACAAGATGGCGGCCAAGATGGCGGACAAGATGGCGGACAAGATGGCGGACAAGATGGCGGACAAGATGGCGGACAAGATGGCGAACAAGATGGCGGACAAGATGGCGGACAAGATGGCGGACAAGATGGCGGACAAGATGGCGGACAAGATGGCGGACAAGATGGCGGCCAAGATGGCGGACAAGATGGCGGGCAAGATGGCGGACAAGATGGCGGCCAAGATGGCGGCCAAGATGGCGGCCAAGATGGCGGCCAAGATGGTGGACAAGATGGCGGCCAAGATGGCGGACAAGATGGCGGCCAAGATGGCGGACAAGATGGCGGCCAAGATGGCGGACAAGATGGCGGACAAGATGGCGGACAAGATGGCGGCCAAGATGGCGGCCAAGATGGCGGCCAAGATGGCGGACAAGATGGCGGTCAAGATGGCGGACAAGATGGCGGCCAAGATGGCGGACAAGATGGCGGCCAAGATGGCGGCCAAGATGGCGGCCAAGATGGCGGACAAGATGGTGGACAAGATGGCGGACAAGATGGCGGACAAGATGGCGGACAAGATGGCGGACAAGATGGCGGCCAAGATGGCGGACAAGATGGCGGACAAGATGGCGGACAAGATGGCGGACAAGATAGTGGACAAGATGGCGGACAAGATGGCGGCCAAGATGGTGGACAAGTTGGCGGCCAAGATGGCGGCCAAGATGGCGGACAAGATGGCGGTCAAGATGGCGGACAAGATGGCGGCCAAGATGGCGGACAAGATGGCGAACAAGATGGCGGCCAAGATGGCGGACAAGATGGCGGACAAGATGGCGGACAAGATGGCGGACAAGATGGCGGACAAGATGGCGAACAAGATGGCGGACAAGATGGCGGCCAAGATGGCGGACAAGATGGCGAACAAGATGGCGGCCAAGATGGCGGACAAGATGGCGGACAAGATGGCGGACAAGATGGCGAACAAGATGGAGGACAAGATGGCGGACAAGATGGCGGACAAGATGGCGGGCAAGATGGCGGACAAGATGGTGGAAAAGATGGCGGACAAGATGGCGGACAAGATGGCGGCCAAGATGGTGGACAAGATGGCGGCCAAGATGGCGGCCAAGATGGCGGCCAAGATGGCGGACAAGATGGCGGCCAAGATGGCGGCCAAGATGGCGGCCAAGATGGCGGACAAGATGGCGAACAAGATGGTGGACAAGATGGTGGACAAGATGGCGGCCAAGATGGCGGACAAGATGGCGGACAAGATGGCGGACAAGATGGCGGACAAGATGGCGGACAAGATGGCGGACAAGATGGCGGACAAGATGGCGGACAAGATGGCGGACAAGATGGCGGACAAGATGGCGGCCAAGATGGCGGACAAGATGGCGGACAAGATGGCGGACAAGATGGCGGCCAAGATGGTGGACAAGATGGCGAACAAGATAGTAGACAAGATGGCGGACAAGATGGCGGACAAGATGGCGGCCAAGATGGCGGACAAGATGGCGGACAAGATGGCGGACAAGATGGCGAACAAGATGGCGGACAAGATGGCGGACAAGATGGCGGACAAGATGGCGGGCAAGATGGCGGACAAGATGGTGGAAAAGATGGCGGACAAGATGGCGGACAAGATGGCGGCCAAGATGGTGGACAAGATGGCGGCCAAGATGGCGGCCAAGATGGCGGCCAAGATGGCGGACAAGATGCCGGACAAGATGGCGGACAAGATGGTGGCCAAGATGGCGGACAAGATGGTGGACAAGACGGCGGACAAGATGGCGGACAAGATGGCGGACAAGATGGTGGACAAGATGGCGGCCAAGATGGCGGACAAGATGGCGGCCAAGATGGCGGACAAGATGGCGGACAAGATGGCGGACAAGATGGCGGACAAGATGGCGGCCAAGATGGCGGACAAGATGGCGGCCAAGATGGCGGCCAAGATGGCGGACAAGATGGCGGACAAGATGGCGGACAAGATGGCGGACAAGATGGCGGACAAGATGGCGGACAAGATGGCGGCCAAGATGGCGGACAAGATGGCGGACAAGATGGCGGCCAAGATGGTGGACAAGTTGGCGGACAAGATGGCGGCCAAGATGGCGGCCAAGATGGCGGCCAAGATGGCGGCCAAGATGGCGGACAAGATGGTGGACAAGATGGTGGACAAGATGGCGGACAAGATGGCGGACAAGATGGCGGACAAGATGGCGGACAAGATGGCGGACAAGTTGGCGGACAAGATGGCGGCCAAGATGGCGGCCAAGATGGCGGACAAGATGGCGGACAAGATGGCGGACAAGATGGCGGACAAGATGGCGGACAAGATGGCGGCCAAGATGGCGGACAAGATGGCGGCCAAGATGGCGGACAAGATGGCGGACAAGATGGCGGACAAGATGGCGGACAAGATGGCGGACAAGATGGCGGACAAGATGGCGGCCAAGATGGCGGACAAGATGGCGGACAAGATGGCGGACAAGATGGCGGACAAGATGGCGGACAAGATGGCGGACAAGATGGCGGACAAAATGGCGGACAAGATGGCGGACAAGATGGCGGACAAGATGGCGGCCAAGATGGCAGCCAAGATGGCGGCGAAGATGGCGGACAAGATGGCGGCAAACATGGCGGACAAGATGGCGGACAAGATGGCGGCCAAGATGGCGGACAAGATGGCGGCCAAGATGGCGGCCAAGATGGCGGACAAGATGGCGGTCAAGATGGCGGACAAGATGGCGGCCAAGATGGCGGACAAGATGGCGGCCAAGATGGCGGACAAGATGGCGAACAAGATGGCGGACAAGATGGCGGACAAGATGGCGGACAAGATGGTGGACAAGATGGCGGATAAGATGGCGGACAAGATGGCGGCCAAGATGGCGCACAAGATGGCGGACAAGATGGCGGACAAGATGGCGGACAAAATGGCGGACAAGATGGCGGACAAGATGGCGGACAAGATGGCGGCCAAGATGGCAGCCAAGATGGCGGCGAAGATGGCGGACAAGATGGCGGCAAACATGGCGGACAAGATGGCGGACAAGATGGCGGCCAAGATGGCGGACAAGATGGCGGCCAAGATGGCGGACAAGATGGCAGCCAAGATGGCTGCCAAGATGGCGGACAAGATGGCAGCCAAGACGGCAGACAAGATGGCGGCCAAGATGGCGGACAAGATGGCGACCAAGATGGTGGACAAGATGGCGGACAAGATGGCCGCCATCTTGGCCGCTATCTTGTCCGCCATCTTGTCCGCCATCTTGGCCGCCATCTTGTCCGCCATCCTGGCCGCCATCTTGTCCGCCATTTTGGCCGTTAACTTGTCCACCATTTTGGCCGCCAACTTGTCCACCATCTTGGCCGCCATCTTTTCCGCCATCGTTTCCACCATCTTGTCCGCCATCTTGGCCGCCATCTTGTCCGCCATCTTGTCCGCCATCTTGGCCGCCATCTTGTCCGCCATCTTGGCCGCCATCTTGTCCGCCATCTTGTCCGCCATCTTGGTCGCCATCTTGGCCGCCATCTTGTCCACCATCTTGTCCGCCATCTTGTCCACCATCTTGTCCGCCATCTTGGCCGCCATCTTGTCCGCCATCTTGGCCGCCATCTTGTCCGCCATCTTGGCCGCCATCTTGTCCGCTATCTTGTCCGCCATCTTGTCCGCCATCTTGTCCGCCATCTTGTCCACCATCTTGTCCGCCATCTTGTCCACCATCTTGTCCGCCATCTTGGCCGCCATCTTGTCCGCCATCTTGTCCGCCATCTTGTCCGCCATCTTGTCCGCCATCTCGGCCGCCATCTTGTCCGCCATATTGTCCGCCATCTTGTCCGCCATCTTGTCCGCCATCTTGTCCGCCATCTTGTCCGCCATCTTGTCCGCCATCTTGTCCGCCATTTTGTCCGCCATCTTGGCCGCCATCTTGTCCGCCATCTTGTGCGCCATCTTGGCCGCCATCTTGTCCGCCATCTTATCCGCCATCTTGTCCACCATCTTGTCCGCCATCTTGTCCGCCATCTTGTCCGCCATCTTGGCCGCCATCTTGTCCGCCATCTTGGCCGCCATCTTGTCCGCCATCTTGTCCGCCATCTTGTCCACCATCTTGTCCGCCATCTTGTCCACCATCTTGTCCGCCATCTTGTTCGCCATCTTGTCCGCCGTCTTGGCCGCCATCTTGTGCGCCATCTTGTCCACCATCTAGTCAGCCATCTTGTCCACCATCTAGTCCGCCATCTTGTCCGCCATCTTGTCCACCATCTTGTCCGCCATCTTGTCCGCCATCTTGGCCGCCGTCTTGTCCGCCATCTTGTCCGCCATCTTGTCCGCCATCTTGTCCGCCATCTTGTCCGCCATCTTGTCACCCATCTTGTCCGCCATCTTGTCCACCATCTTGTCCACCATCTTGTCCGCCATTTTGTCCGCCATCTTGTCCGCCATCTTGGCCGCCATCTTGTCCGCCATCTTGTCCGCCATCTTGGCCGCCATCTTGGCCGCCATCTTGTCCGCCATCTTGTCCGCCATCTTGTCCGCCATCTTGTCCGCCATCTTGTCCGCCATCTTGTCCGCCATCTTGTCCGCCATCTTGTCCGCCATCTTGTCCGCCGTCTTGGCCGCCATCTTGTGCGCCTTCTTGTCCACCATCTAGTCCGCCATTTTGTCCACCATATTGTCCGCCATCTTGTCCGCCATCTTGTCCACCATCTTGTCCGCCACCTTGTCCGCCATCTTGGCCGCCGTCTTGTCCGCCATCTTGTCCGCCATCTTGTCCGCCATCTTGTCCACCATCTTGTCCGCCATCTTGGCCACCATCTTGTCCGCCATCTTGTCCGCCATCTTGGCCGCCATCTTGTCCGCCATCTTGTCTACTATCTTGTTCGCCATCTTGTCCACCATCTTGGCCGCCATCTTGTCCGCCATCTTGTCCGCCATCTTGTTCGCCATCTTGTCCGCCATCTTGTCCGCCATCTTGTCCACCATCTTGTCCGCCATCTTGGCCACCATCTTGTCCGCCATCTTGTCCGCCATCTTGGCCGCCATCTTGGCCGCCATCTTGTCCGCCATCTTGTCCACCATCTTGTCCGCCATCTTGGCCACCATCTTGTCCGCCATCTTGTCCGCCATCTTGGCCGCCATCTTGGCCGCCATCTTGGCCGCCATCTTGTCCGCCATCTTGTCCACCATCTTGTCCACCATCTTGTCCGCCATCTTGGCCACCATCTTGTCCGCCATCTTGTCCGCCATCTTGTTCGCCATCTTGTCCGCCATCTTGTCCGCCATCTTGGCCGCCATCTTGGCCGCCATCTTGTCCGCCATCTTGTCCGTCATCTTGTCCGCCATCTTGTCCGCCATCTTGTCCGCCATCTTGGCCGCCATCTTGTCCGCCATCTTGTCCGCCATCTTGTCCGCCATCTTGTCCGCCATCTTGTCCGCCATCTTGTCCGCCATCTTGGCCGCCATCTTGTCCGCCAACTTGTCCACCATCTTGGCCGCCATCTTGTCCGCCATCTTGTTCACCATCTTGTCCGCCATCTTGTCCGCCATCTTGTCCACCATCTTGGCCGCCATCTTGTCCACCATCTTGTCCACCATTTTGGCCGCCATCTTGTCCGCCATCTTGTCTGCCATCTTGTCCGCCATCTTGTCCACCATCTTGGCCGCCATCTTGGCCGCCATCTTGGCCGCCATCTTGGCCGCCATCTTGGTTGCCATCTTGTCCGCCATCTTGTCCGCCATCTTGTCCGCCATCTTGTCCGCCATCTTGTCCGCCATCTTGTCCGCCATCTTGTCCGCCATCTTGGCCGCCATCTTGTCCGCCATCTTGTCCGCCATCTTGGCCGCCATCTTGTCCGCCATCTTGTCCGCCATCTTGTTCGCCATCTTGTCCGCCATCTTGTCCGCCATCTTGGCCGCCAACTTGGCCGCCATCTTGGCCGCCATCTTGTCCGCCATCTTGTCCGCCATCTTGGCCGCCATCTTGGCCGCCATCTTGTCCGCCATCTTGTCCGCCATTTTGGCCGCCATCTTGTCCGCCATCTTGTCCGCCATCTTGGCCGCCATCTTGTCCGCCATTTTGGCCGCCATCTTGGCCGCCATCTTGGCCGCTATCTTGGCCGCCATCTTGGCCGCCATCTTGTCCGCCATCTTGTCCGCCATCTTGTCCGCCATCTTGGCCGCCATCTTGGCCGCCATCTTGGCCGCCATCTTGGCCGCCATCTTGTCCGCCATCTTGTCCGTCATCTTGTCCGCCATCTTGGCCGCCATCTTGTCCGCCATCTTGTCCGCCATCTTGTCCGCCATCTTGTCCGCTATCTTGTTCGCCATCTTGTCCACCATCTTGGCCGCCATCTTGTCCACCATCTTGGCCGCCATCTTGTCCGCCATCTTGTTCGCCATCTTGTCCGCCATCTTGTCCGCCATCTTGGCCGCCATCTTGGCCGCCATCTTGTCCGCCATCTTGTCCGTCATCTTGTCCGCCATCTTGTCCGCCATCTTGTCCGCCATCTTGGCCGCCATCTTGTCCGCCATCTTGTCCGCCATCTTGTCCGCCATCTTGTCCGCCATCTTGTCCGCCATCTTGGCCGCCATCTTGTCCGCCAACTTGTCCACCATCTTGGCCGCCATCTTGTCCGCCATCTTGTTCACCATCTTGTCCGCCATCTTGTCCGCCATCTTGTCCACCATCTTGGCCGCCATCTTGTCCACCATCTTGTCCACCATTTTGGCCGCCATCTTGTCCGCCATCTTGTCTGCCATCTTGTCCGCCATCTTGTCCACCATCTTGGCCGCCATCTTGGCCGCCATCTTGGCCGCCATCTTGGCCGCCATCTTGGTTGCCATCTTGTCCGCCATCTTGTCCGCCATCTTGTCCGCCATCTTGTCCGCCATCTTGTCCGCCATCTTGTCCGCCATCTTGTCCGCCATCTTGGCCGCCATCTTGTCCGCCATCTTGTCCGCCATCTTGGCCGCCATCTTGTCCGCCATCTTGTCCGCCATCTTGTTCGCCATCTTGTCCGCCATCTTGTCCGCCATCTTGGCCGCCAACTTGGCCGCCATCTTGGCCGCCATCTTGTCCGCCATCTTGTCCGCCATCTTGGCCGCCATCTTGGCCGCCATCTTGGCCGCCATCTTGGCCGCCATCTTGGCCGCCATCTTGTCCGCCATCTTGTCCGCCATCTTTTCCACCATCTTGTCCGCCATCTTGCCCGCCATCTTGTCCGCCATCTTGTCCGCCATCTTGTCCTCCATCTTGTCCGCCATCTTGTCCGCCATCTTGTCCGCCATCTTGGCCGCCATCTTGTTCGCCATCTTGTCCGCCATCTTGTCCGCCATCTTGTCCGCCATCTTGTCCGCCATTTTGTCCGCCATCTTGTCCGCCATCTTGTCCGCCATCTTGTGCGCCATCTTGGCCGCCATCTTGTCCGCCATCTTATCCGCCATCTTGTCCGCCATATTGTCCGCCATCTTGTCCGCCATCTTGTCCGCCATCTTGTCCACCATCTTGTCCGCCATCTTGTCCGCCATCTTGTCCGCCATCTTGTCCGCCATCTTGTCCGCCATCTTGTCCACCATCTTGTCCGCCATCTTGTCCGCCATCTTGTCCGCCATCTTGTCCGCCATCTTGGCCGCCATCTTGGCCGCCATCTTGGCCGCCATCTTGTCCGCCATCTTGGTCGCCATCTTGGCCGCCATCTTGTCCGCCATCTTGTCCGCCATCTTGTCCGCCATCTTGTCCGCCATCTTGTCCACCATCTTGTCCGCCATCTTGGCCGCCATCTTGTCCGCCATCTTGGCCGCCATCTTGGCCGCCATCTTGGCTGCCATCTTGTCCGCCATCTTGTCCGCCATCTTGTCCGCCATCTTGTCCGCCATCTTGTCCGCCATCTTGTCCGCCATCTTGTCCGCCATCTTGTCCGCCATCTTGTCCACCATCTTGTCCGCCATCTTGGCCGCCATCTTGTCCGCCATCTTGTCCACCATCTTGTCCGCCATCCTGGCCGCCTTCTTGGCCGCCATCTTGTCCGCCATCTTGGCCGCCATCTTGTCCGCCATCTTGACCGCCATCTTGTCCGCCATCTTGTCCGCCATCTTAGCCGCCATCTTGTCCGCCATCTTGTCCGCCATCTTGGCCGCCATCTTGTCCACCATCTTGGCCTCCATCTTAGCCGCCATTTTGTTCACTATCTTGGCCGCCATCTTGTCTGCCATCTTGTCCGCCATCTTGGCCGCCATTTTGTCCGCCATCTTGTCCGCCATGTTGGCCGCCATCTTGTCCGCCATCTTCGCCGCCATCTTGGCTGCCATCTTGGCCGCCATCTTGTCCGCCATCTTGTCCGCCATCTTGTCCGCCATCTTGTCCGCCATCTTGTCCGCCATCTTGTCCGCCATCTTGTCCGCCATCTTGTCCGCCATTTTGTCCGCCATCTTGTCCGCCATCTTGTCCGCCATCTTGTGCGCCATCTTGGCCGCCATCTTGTCCGCCATCTTATCCGCCATCTTGTCCACCATCTTGTCCGCCATCTTGTCCGCCATCTTGTCCGCCATCTTGGCCGCCATCTTGTCCGCCATCTTGGCCGCCATCTTGTCCGCCATCTTGTCCGCCATCTTGTCCACCATCTTGTCCGCCATCTTGTCCACCATCTTGTCCGCCATCTTGTTCGCCATCTTGGCCGCCATCTTGGCCGCCATCTTGTCCGCCATCTTGTCCGCCATCTTGTGCGCCATCTTGGCCGCCATCTTGTCCGCCATCTTATCCGCCATCTTGTCCACCATCTTGTCCGTCATCTTGTCCGCCATCTTGTCCGCCATCTTGGCCGCCATCTTGGCCGCCATCTTGTCCGCCATCTTGTCCGCCATCTTGTCCGCCATCTTGTCCGCCATCTTGTCCGCCATCTTGTCCGCCATCTTGTCCGGCATCTTGGCCGCCATCTTGGCCGCCATCTTGTCCACCATCTTGTCCGCCATCTTGTCCGCCATCTTGTTCGCCATCTTGGCCGCCATCTTGGCCGCCATCTTGTCCGCCATCTTGTCCGCCATCTTGTGCGCCATCTTGGCCGCCATCTTGTCCGCCATCTTATCCGCCATCTTGTCCACCATCTTGTCCGCCATCTTGTCCGCCATCTTGTCCGCCATCTTGTCCGCCATCTTGGCCGCCATCTTGGCCGCCATCTTGTCCGCCATCTTGGCCGCCATCTTGTCCGCCATCTTGTCCGCCATCTTGTCCGGCATCTTGGCCGCCATCTTGGCCGCCATCTTGTCCGCCATCTTGTCCGCCATCTTGTCCGCCATCTTGTCCACCATCTTGTCCGCCATCTTGGCCGCCATCTTGTCCGCCATCTTGTCCACCATCTTGTCCGCCATCCTGGCCGCCTTCTTGGCCGCCATCTTGGCCGCCATCTTGTCCGCCATCTTGACCGCCATCTTGTCCGCCATCTTGTCCGCCATCTTAGCCGCCATCTTGTCCGCCATCTTGGCCGCCATCTTGGCCGCCATCTTGGCCGCCATCTTGTCCGCCATCTTGGTCGCCATCTTGGCCGCCATCTTGTCCGCCATCTTGTCCGCCATCTTGTCCGGCATCTTGGCCGCCATCTTGGCCGCCATCTTGTCCGCCATCTTGTCCGCCATCTTGGCCGCCATCTTGTCCGCCATTTTGGCCGCCATCTTAGCCGCCATCTTGGCCGCTATCTTGGCCGCCATCTTGGCCGCCATCTTGTCCGCCATCTTGTCCGCCATCTTATCCGCCATCTTGTGCGCCATCTTGGCCGCCATCTTGTCCGCCATCTTATCCGCCATCTTGTCCACCATCTTGTCCGCCATCTTGTCCGCCATCTTGTCCGCCATCTTGTCCGCCATCTTGGCCGCCATCTTGGCCGCCATCTTGTCCGCCATCTTGGCCGCCATCTTGTCCGCCATCTTGTCCGCCATCTTATCCGCCATCTTGTCCACCATCTTGTCCGCCATCTTGTCCGCCATCTTGTCCGCCATCTTGTCCGCCATCTTGTCCACCATCTTGTCCGCCATCTTGGCCGCCATCTTGTCCGCCATCTTGTCCACCATCTTGTCCGCCATCCTGGCCGCCTTCTTGGCCGCCATCTTGGCCGCCATCTTGTCCGCCATCTTGACCGCCATCTTGTCCGCCATCTTGTCCGCCATCTTAGCCGCCATCTTGTCCGCCATCTTGGCCGCCATCTTGGCCGCCATCTTGGCCGCCATCTTGTCCGCCATCTTGGTCGCCATCTTGGCCGCCATCTTGTCCGCCATCTTGTCCGCCATCTTGTCCGGCATCTTGGCCGCCATCTTGGCCGCCATCTTGTCCGCCATCTTGTCCGCCATCTTGGCCGCCATCTTGTCCGCCATTTTGGCCGCCATCTTAGCCGCCATCTTGGCCGCTATCTTGGCCGCCATCTTGGCCGCCATCTTGTCCGCCATCTTGTCCGCCATCTTGTCCGCCATCTTGGCCGCCATCTTGGCCGCCATCTTGGCCGCCATCTTGTCCGCCATCTTGTCCGTCATCTTGTCCGCCATCTTGGCCGCCATCTTGTCCGCCATCTTGTCCGCCATCTTGTCCGCTATCTTGTTCGCCATCTTGTCCACCATCTTGGCCGCCATCTTGTCCACCATCTTGGCCGCCATCTTGTCCGCCATCTTGTTCGCCATCTTGTCCGCCATCTTGTCCGCCATCTTGTCCGCCATCTTGGCCGCCATCTTGGCCGCCATCTTGTCCGCCATCTTGTCCGTCATCTTGTCCGCCATCTTGTCCGCCATCTTGTCCGCCATCTTGGCCGCCATCTTGGCCGCCATCTTGTCCGCCATCTTGTCCGCCATTTTGTCCGCCATCTTGTCCGCCATCTTGTCCGCCATCTTGGCCGCCATCTTGTCCGCCAACTTGTCCACCATCTTGGCCGCCATCTTGTCCGCCATCTTGTTCACCATCTTGTCCGCCATCTTGTCCGCCATCTTGTCCACCATCTTGGCCGCCATCTTGTCCACCATCTTGTCCACCATTTTGGCCGCCATCTTGTCCGCCATCTTGTCCGCCATCTTGTCCGCCATCTTGTCCACCATCTTGGCCGCCATCTTGGCCGCCATCTTGGCCGCCATCTTGGCCGCCATCTTGGTTGCCATCTTGTCCGCCATCTTGTCCGCCATCTTGTCCGCCATCTTGTCCGCCATCTTGTCCGCCATCTTGTCCGCCATCTTGGCCGCCATCTTGTCCGCCATCTTGTCCGCCATCTTGGCCGCCATCTTGTCCGCCATCTTGTCCGCCATCTTGTTCGCCATCTTGTCCGCCATCTTGTCCGCCATCTTGGCCGCCATCTTGGCCGCCATCTTGTCCGCCATCTTGTCCGCCATCTTGGCCGCCATCTTGGCCGCCATCTTGGCCGCCATCTTGGCCGCCATCTTGTCCACCATCTTGGCCGCCATCTTGTCCGCCATCTTGTCCGCCATCTTTTCCACCATCTTGTCCGCCATCTTGCCCGCCATCTTGTCCGCCATCTTGTCCGCCATCTTGTCCTCCATCTTGTTCGCCATCTTGTCCGCCATCTTGTCCGCCATCTTGTCCGCCATCTTGGCCGCCATCTTGTTCGCCATCTTGTCCGCCATCTTGTCCGCCATCTTGTCCGCCATCTTGTCCGCCATTTTGTCCGCCATCTTGTCCGCCATCTTGTCCGCCATCTTGTGCGCCATCTTTTCCACCATCTTGTCCGCCATCTTATCCGCCATCTTGTCCACCATCTTGTCCGCCATCTTGTCCGCCATCTTGTCCGCCATCTTGGCCGCCATCTTGGCCGCCATCTTGTCCGCCATCTTGGCCGCCATCTTGTCCGCCATCTTGTCCGCCATCTTGTCCGCCATCTTGTCCGCCATCTTGTCCGGCATCTTGGCCGCCATCTTGGCCGCCATCTTGTCCGCCATCTTGTCCGCCATCTTGTCCGCCATCTTGTCCGCCATCTTGTCCGCCATCTTGTCCGCCATCTTGTCCGCCATTTTGTCCGCCATCTTGTCCGCCATCTTGTCCGCCATCTTGTGCGCCATCTTGGCCGCCATCTTGTCCGCCATCTTGTCCGCCATCTTGGCCGCCATCTTGGCCGCCATCTTGTCCGCCATCTTGGTCGCCATCTTGGCCGCCATCTTGTCCGCCATCTTGTCCGCCATCTTGTCCGCCATCTTGTCCGCCATCTTGTCCGCCATCTTGGCCGCCATCTTGTCCGCCATCTTGGCCGCCATCTTGGCCGCCATCTTGGCTGCCATCTTGTCCGCCATCTTGTCCGCCATCTTGTCCGCCATCTTGTCCGCCATCTTGTCCGCCATCTTGTCCGCCATCTTGTCCGCCATCTTGTCCACCATCTTGTCCGCCATCTTAGCCGCCATCTTGTCCGCCATCTTGTCCACCATCTTGTCCGCCATCCTGGCCGCCTTCTTGGCCGCCATCTTGTCCGCCATCTTGGCCGCCATCTTGTCCGCCATCTTGACCGCCATCTTGTCCGCCATCTTAGCCGCCATCTTGTCCGCCATCTTGTCCGCCATCTTGTCCGCCATCTTGGCCGCCATCTTGTCCACCATCTTGGCCTCCATCTTGGCCGCTATCTTGGCCGCCATCTTGGCCGCCATCTTGTCCGCCATCTTGTCCGCCATCTTGGCCGCCATTTTGTCCGCCATCTTGTCCGCCATGTTGGCCGCCATCTTGTCCGCCATCTTCGCCGCCATCTTGGCTGCCATCTTGGCCGCCATCTTGTCCGCCATCTTGTCCGCCATCTTGTCCGCCATCTTGTCCGCCATCTTGTCCGCCATTTTGTCCGCCATCTTGTCCGCCATCTTGTCCGCCATCTTGTGCGCCATCTTGGCCGCCATCTTGTCCGCCATCTTATCCGCCATCTTGTCCACCATCTTGTCCGCCATCTTGTCCGCCATCTTGTCCGCCATCTTGGCCGCCATCTTGTCCGCCATCTTGGCCGCCATCTTGTCCGCCATCTTGTCCGCCATCTTGTCCACCATCTTGTCCGCCATCTTGTCCACCATCTTGTCCGCCATCTTGTTCGCCATCTTGTCCGCCGTCTTGGCCGCCATCTTGTGCGCCATCTTGTCCACCATCTAGTCAGCCATCTTGTCCACCATCTAGTCCGCCATCTTGTCCGCCATCTTGTCCACCATCTTGTCCGCCATCTTGTCCGCCATCTTGTCCGCCATCTTGTCCGCCATCTTGTCCGCCATCTTGTCCGCCATCTTGTCCGCCATCTTGTCACCCATCTTGTCCGCCATCTTGTCCACCATCTTGTCCACCATCTTGTCCGCCATTTTGTCCGCCATCTTGTCCGCCATCTTGGCCGCCATCTTGTCCGCCATCTTGTCCGCCATCTTGGCCGCCATCTTGGCCGCCATCTTGTCCGCCATCTTGTCCGCCATCTTGTCCGCCATCTTGTCCGCCATCTTGTCCGCCATCTTGTCCGCCATCTTGTCCGCCATCTTGTCCGCCGTCTTGGCCGCCATCTTGTGCGCCTTCTTGTCCACCATCTAGTCCGCCATCTTGTCCACCATCTTGTCCGCCATCTTGTCCGCCATCTTGTCCACCATCTTGTCCGCCACCTTGTCCGCCATCTTGGCCGCCGTCTTGTCCGCCATCTTGTCCGCCATCTTGTCCGCCATCTTGTCCACCATCTTGTCCGCCATCTTGGCCACCATCTTGTCCGCCATCTTGTCCGCCATCTTGGCCGCCATCTTGTCCGCCATCTTGTCCGCCATCTTGTCTACTATCTTGTTCGCCATCTTGTCCACCATCTTGGCCGCCATCTTGTCCGCCATCTTGTCCGCCATCTTGTTCGCCATCTTGTCCGCCATCTTGTCCGCCATCTTGTCCACCATCTTGTCCGCCATCTTGGCCACCATCTTGTCCGCCATCTTGTCCGCCATCTTGGCCGCCATCTTGGCCGCCATCTTGTCCGCCATCTTGTCCACCATCTTGTCCGCCATCTTGGCCACCATCTTGTCCGCCATCTTGTCCGCCATCTTGGCCGCCATCTTGGCCGCCATCTTGGCCGCCATCTTGTCCGCCATCTTGTCCACCATCTTGTCCACCATCTTGTCCGCCATCTTGTCCGCCATCTTGGCCGCCATCTTGGCCGCCATCTTGGCCGCCATCTTGTCCGCCATCTTGTCCGCCATTTTGGCCGCCATCTTGTCCGCCATCTTGTCCGCCATCTTGGCCGCCATCTTGTCCGCCATTTTGGCCGCCATCTTGGCCGCCATCTTGGCCGCTATCTTGGCCGCCATCTTGGCCGCCATCTTGTCCGCCATCTTGTCCGCCATCTTGTCCGCCATCTTGTCCGCCATCTTGGCTGCCATCTTGGCCGCCATCTTGTCCGCCATATTGTCCGCCATCTTGTCCGCCATCTTGTCCGCCATCTTGTCCGCCATCTTGTCCGCCATCTTGTCCGCCATCTTGTCCGCCATCTTGTCCGCCATCTTGTCCGCCATCTTGTCCGCCATTTTGTCCGCCATCTTGTCCGCCATCTTGTCCGCCATCTTGTGCGCCATCTTGGCCGCCATCTTGTCCGCCATCTTATCCGCCATCTTGTCCACCATCTTGTCCGCCATCTTATCCGCCATCTTGTCCGCCATCTTGGCCGCCATCTTGTCCGCCATCTTGGCCGCCATCTTGTCCGCCATCTTGTCCGCCATCTTGTCCACCATCTTGTCCGCCATCTTGTCCACCATCTTGTCCGCCATCTTGTTCGCCATCTTGTCCGCCGTCTTGGCCGCCATCTTGTGCGCCATCTTGTCCACCATCTTGTCCGCCATCTTGTCCGCCATCTTGTCCGCCATCTTGTCCGCCATCTTGTCCGCCATCTTGTCCGCCATTTTGTCCGCCATCTTGTCCGCCATCTTGTCCGCCATCTTGTGCGCCATCTTGGCCGCCATCTTGTCCGCCATCTTATCCGCCATCTTGTCCACCATCTTGTCCGCCATCTTGTCCGCCATCTTGTCCGCCATCTTGGCCGCCATCTTGTCCGCCATCTTGTCCGCCATCTTGGCCGCCGTCTTGTCCGCCATCTTGTCCGCCATCTTGTCCGCCATCTTGTCCGCCATCTTGTCCGCCATCTTGTCACCCATCTTGTCCGCCATCTTGTCCGCCATCTTGTCCGCCATCTTGTCCGCCATCTTGTCCGCCATCTTGTCCGCCATTTTGTCCGCCATCTTGTCCGCCATCTTGTCCGCCATCTTGTGCGCCATCTTGGCCGCCATCTTGTCCGCCATCTTATCCGCCATCTTGTCCACCATCTTGTCCGCCATCTTGTCCGCCATCTTGTCCGCCATCTTGGCCGCCATCTTGTCCGCCATCTTGGCCGCCATCTTGTCCGCCATCTTGTCCGCCATCTTGTCCGCCATCTTGTCCACCATCTAGTCCGCCATCTTGTCCGCCATCTTGTCCACCATCTTGTCCGCCATCTTGTCCGCCATCTTGGCCGCCGTCGTGTCCGCCGTCTTGTCCGCCATCTTGTCCGCCATCTTGTCCGCCATCTTGTCCGCCATCTTGTCCGCCATCTTGTCACCCATCTTGTCCGCCATCTTGTCCACCATATTGTCCACCATCTTGTCCGCCATTTTGTCCGCCATCTTGTCCGCCATCTTGGCCGCCATCTTGTCCGCCATCTTGTCCGCCATCTTGGCCGCCATCTTGGCCGCCATCTTGTCCGCCATCTTGTCCGCCATCTTGTCCGCCATCTTGTCCGCCATCTTGTCCGCCATCTTGTCCGCCATCTTGTCCGCCATCTTGTCCGCCATCTTGTCCGCCGTCTTGGCCGCCATCTTGTGCGCCTTCTTGTCCACCATCTAGTCCGCCATCTTGTCCACCATCTTGTCCGCCATCTTGTCCGCCATCTTGTCCACCATCTTGGCCGCCGTCTTGTCCGCCATCTTGTCCGCCATCTTGTCCGCCATCTTGTCCACCATCTTGTCCGCCATCTTGGCCACCATCTTGTCCGCCATCTTGTCCGCCATCTTGGCCGCCATCTTGTCCGCCATCTTGTCCGCCATCTTGTCTACTATCTTGTTCGCCATCTTGTCCACCATCTTGGCCGCCATCTTGTCCGCCATCTTGTCCGCCATCTTGTTCGCCATCTTGTCCGCCATCTTGTCCGCCATCTTGTCCACCATCTTGTCCGCCATCTTGGCCACCATCTTGTCCGCCATCTTGTCCGCCATCTTGGCCGCCATCTTGGCCGCCATCTTGTCCGCCATCTTGTCCACCATCTTGTCCGCCATCTTGTCCGCCATCTTGTCCGCCATCTTGTCCGCCATCTTGTCACCCATCTTGTCCGCCATCTTGTCCACCATCTTGTCCACCATCTTGTCCGCCATTTTGTCCGCCATCTTGTCCGCCATCTTGTTCGCCATCTTGTCCGCCATCTTGTCCGCCATCTTGTCCACCATCTTGTCCGCCATCTTGGCCACCATCTTGTCCGCCATCTTGGCCACCATCTTGTCCGCCATCTTGGCCGCCATCTTGTCCGCCATCTTGTCCGCCATCTTGTCCACCATCTTGTCCGCCATCTTGTCCACCATCTTGTCCGCCATCTTGTTCGCCATCTTGTCCGCCGTCTTGGCCGCCATCTTGTGCGCCATCTTGTCCACCATCTAGTCAGCCATCTTGTCCACCATCTAGTCCGCCATCTTGTCCGCCATCTTGTCCACCATCTTGTCCGCCATCTTGTCCGCCATCTTGGCCGCCGTCTTGTCCGCCATCTTGTCCGCCATCTTGTCCGCCATCTTGTCCGCCATCTTGTCCGCCATCTTGTCACCCATCTTGTCCGCCATCTTGTCCACCATCTTGTCCACCATCTTGTCCGCCATTTTGTCCGCCATCTTGTCCGCCATCTTGGCCGCCATCTTGTCCGCCATCTTGTCCGCCATCTTGGCCGCCATCTTGGCCGCCATCTTGTCCGCCATCTTGTCCGCCATCTTGTCCGCCATCTTGTCCGCCATCTTGTCCGCCATCTTGTCCGCCATCTTGTCCGCCATCTTGTCCGCCATCTTGTCCGCCGTCTTGGCCGCCATCTTGTGCGCCTTCTTGTCCACCATCTAGTCCGCCATCTTGTCCACCATCTTGTCCGCCATCTTGTCCGCCATCTTGTCCACCATCTTGTCCGCCACCTTGTCCGCCATCTTGGCCGCCGTCTTGTCCGCCATCTTGTCCGCCATCTTGTCCGCCATCTTGTCCACCATCTTGTCCGCCATCTTGGCCACCATCTTGTCCGCCATCTTGTCCGCCATCTTGGCCGCCATCTTGTCCGCCATCTTGTCCGCCATCTTGTCTACTATCTTGTTCGCCATCTTGTCCACCATCTTGGCCGCCATCTTGTCCGCCATCTTGTCCGCCATCTTGTTCGCCATCTTGTCCGCCATCTTGTCCGCCATCTTGTCCACCATCTTGTCCGCCATCTTGGCCACCATCTTGTCCGCCATCTTGTCCGCCATCTTGGCCGCCATCTTGTCCGCCATCTTGTCCACCATCTTGTCCGCCATCTTGGCCACCATCTTGTCCGCCATCTTGTCCGCCATCTTGGCCGCCATCTTGGCCGCCATCTTGGCCGCCATCTTGTCCGCCATCTTGTCCACCATCTTGTCCACCATCTTGTCCGCCATCTTGTCCGCCATCTTGGCCGCCATCTTGGCCGCCATCTTGGCCGCCATCTTGTCCGCCATCTTGTCCGCAATTTTGGCCGCCATCTTGTCCGCCATCTTGTCCGCCATCTTGGCCGCCATCTTGTCCGCCATTTTGGCCGCCATCTTGGCCGCCATCTTGGCCGCTATCTTGGCCGCCATCTTGGCCGCCATCTTGTCCGCCATCTTGTCCGCCATCTTGTCCGCCATCTTGTCCGCCATCTTGGCTGCCATCTTGGCCGCCATCTTGTCCGCCATATTGTCCGCCATCTTGTCCGCCATCTTGTCCGCCATCTTGTCCGCCATCTTGTCCGCCATCTTGTCCGCCATCTTGTCCGCCATCTTGTCCGCCATCTTGTCCGCCATCTTGTCCGCCATTTTGTCCGCCATCTTGTCCGCCATCTTGTCCGCCATCTTGTGCGCCATCTTGGCCGCCATCTTGTCCGCCATCTTATCCGCCATCTTGTCCACCATCTTGTCCGCCATCTTGTCCGCCATCTTGTCCGCCATCTTGGCCGCCATCTTGTCCGCCATCTTGGCCGCCATCTTGTCCGCCATCTTGTCCGCCATCTTGTCCACCATCTTGTCCGCCATCTTGTCCACCATCTTGTCCGCCATCTTGTTCGCCATCTTGTCCGCCGTCTTGGCCGCCATCTTGTGCGCCATCTTGTCCACCATCTTGTCCGCCATCTTGTCCGCCATCTTGTCCGCCATCTTGTCCGCCATCTTGTCCGCCATCTTGTCCGCCATTTTGTCCGCCATCTTGTCCGCCATCTTGTCCGCCATCTTGTGCGCCATCTTGGCCGCCATCTTGTCCGCCATCTTATCCGCCATCTTGTCCACCATCTTGTCCGCCATCTTGTCCGCCATCTTGTCCGCCATCTTGTCCGCCATCTTGTCCGCCATCTTGTCCGCCATCTTGGCCGCCGTCTTGTCCGCCATCTTGTCCGCCATCTTGTCCGCCATCTTGTCCGCCATCTTGTCCGCCATCTTGTCACCCATCTTGTCCGCCATCTTGTCCGCCATCTTGTCCGCCATCTTGTCCGCCATCTTGTCCGCCATTTTGTCCGCCATCTTGTCCGCCATCTTGTCCGCCATCTTGTGCGCCATCTTGGCCGCCATCTTGTCCGCCATCTTATCCGCCATCTTGTCCACCATCTTGTCCGCCATCTTGTCCGCCATCTTGTCCGCCATCTTGGCCGCCATCTTGTCCGCCATCTTGGCCGCCATCTTGTCCGCCATCTTGTCCGCCATCTTGTCCGCCATCTTGTCCACCATCTAGTCCGCCATCTTGTCCGCCATCTTGTCCACCATCTTGTCCGCCATCTTGTCCGCCATCTTGGCCGCCGTCGTGTCCGCCGTCTTGTCCGCCATCTTGTCCGCCATCTTGTCCGCCATCTTGTCCGCCATCTTGTCCGCCATCTTGTCACCCATCTTGTCCGCCATCTTGTCCACCATATTGTCCACCATCTTGTCCGCCATTTTGTCCGCCATCTTGTCCGCCATCTTGGCCGCCATCTTGTCCGCCATCTTGTCCGCCATCTTGGCCGCCATCTTGGCCGCCATCTTGTCCGCCATCTTGTCCGCCATCTTGTCCGCCATCTTGTCCGCCATCTTGTCCGCCATCTTGTCCGCCATCTTGTCCGCCATCTTGTCCGCCATCTTGTCCGCCGTCTTGGCCGCCATGTTGTGCGCCTTCTTGTCCACCATCTAGTCCGCCATCTTGTCCACCATCTTGTCCGCCATCTTGTCCGCCATCTTGTCCACCATCTTGGCCGCCGTCTTGTCCGCCATCTTGTCCGCCATCTTGTCCGCCATCTTGTCCACCATCTTGTCCGCCATCTTGGCCACCATCTTGTCCGCCATCTTGTCCGCCATCTTGGCCGCCATCTTGTCCGCCATCTTGTCCGCCATCTTGTCTACTATCTTGTTCGCCATCTTGTCCACCATCTTGGCCGCCATCTTGTCCGCCATCTTGTCCGCCATCTTGTTCGCCATCTTGTCCGCCATCTTGTCCGCCATCTTGTCCACCATCTTGTCCGCCATCTTGGCCACCATCTTGTCCGCCATCTTGTCCGCCATCTTGGCCGCCATCTTGGCCGCCATCTTGTCCGCCATCTTGTCCACCATCTTGTCCGCCATCTTGGCCACCATCTTGTCCGCCATCTTGTCCGCCATCTTGTCCGCCATCTTGTCCGCCATTTTGTCCGCCATCTTGTCCGCCATCTTGTCCGCCATCTTGTGCGCCATCTTGGCCGCCATCTTGTCCGCCATCTTATCCGCCATCTTGTCCACCATCTTGTCCGCCATCTTGTCCGCCATCTTGTCCGCCATCTTGGCCGCCATCTTGTCCGCCATCTTGGCCGCCATCTTGTCCGCCATCTTGTCCGCCATCTTGTCCGCCATCTTGGCCGCCATCTTGTCCGCCATCTTGTCCGCCATCTTGTCCGCCATCTTATCCGCCATCTTGTCCACCATCTTGTCCGCCATCTTGTCCGCCATCTTGTCCGCCATCTTGGCCGCCATCTTGTCCGCCATCTTGGCCGCCATCTTGTCCGCCATCTTGTCCGCCATCTTGTCCGCCATCTTGTCCACCATCTAGTCCGCCATCTTGTCCGCCATCTTGTCCACCATCTTGTCCGCCATGTTGTCCGCCATCTTGGCCGCCGTCTTGTCCGCCATCTTGTCCGCCATCTTGTCCGCCATCTTGTCCGCCATCTTGTCCGCCATCTTGTCACCCATCTTGTCCGCCATCTTGTCCACCATCTTGTCCACCATCTTGTCCGCCATTTTGTCCGCCATCTTGTCCGCCATCTTGGCCGCCATCTTGTCCGCCATCTTGTCCGCCATCTTGGCCGCCATCTTGGCCGCCATCTTGTCCGCCATCTTGTCCGCCATCTTGTCCACCATCTTGTCCGCCATCTTGTCCACCATCTTGTCCGCCATCTTGTTCGCCATCTTGTCCGCCGTCTTGGCCGCCATCTTGTGCGCCATCTTGTCCACCATCTTGTCCGCCATCTTGTCCGCCATCTTGTCCGCCATCTTGTCCGCCATCTTGTCCGCCATCTTGTCCGCCATTTTGTCCGCCATCTTGTCCGCCATCTTGTCCGCCATCTTGTGCGCCATCTTGGCCGCCATCTTGTCCGCCATCTTATCCGCCATCTTGTCCACCATCTTGTCCGCCATCTTGTCCACCATTTTGGCCGCCATCTTGTCCGCCATCTTGTCCGCCATCTTGTCCGCCATCTTGTCCACCATCTTGGCCGCCATCTTGGCCGCCATCTTGGCCGCCATCTTGGCCGCCATCTTGGTTGCCATCTTGTCCGCCATCTTGTCCGCCATCTTGTCCGCCATCTTGTCCGCCATCTTGTCCGCCATCTTGTCCACCATCTTGTCCGCCATCTTGTCCGCCATCTTGTCCGCCATCTTGTCCGCCATCTTGGCCGCCATCTTGTCCGCCATCTTGTCCGCCATCTTGTTCGCCATCTTGTCCGCCATCTTGTCCGCCATCTTGGCCGCCATCTTGGCCGCCATCTTGGCCGCCATCTTGTCCGCCATCTTGGCCGCCATCTTGGCCGCCATCTTGGCCGCCATCTTGTCCACCATCTTGGCCGCCATCTTGTCCGCCATCTTGTCCGCCATCTTTTCCACCATCTTGTCCGCCATCTTGTCCGCCATCTTGTCCGCCATCTTGTCCGCCATCTTGTCCTCCATCTTGTTCACCATCTTGTCCGCCATCTTGTCCGCCATTTTGGCCGCCATCTTGGCCGCCATCTTGTTCGCCATCTTGTCCGCCATCTTGTCCGCCATCTTGTCCGCCATCTTGTCCGCCATTTTGTCCGCCATCTTGTCCGCCATCTTGTCCGCCATCTTGTGCGCCATCTTGGCCGCCATCTTGTCCGCCATCTTATCCGCCATCTTGTCCACCATCTTGTCCGCCATCTTGTCCGCCATCTTGTCCGCCATCTTGGCCGCCATCTTGGCCGCCATCTTGTCCGCCATCTTGGCCGCCATCTTGGCCGCCATCTTGTCCGCCATCTTGTCCGCCATCTTGTCCGCCATCTTGTCCGCCATCTTGTCCGGCATCTTGGCCGCCATCTTGGCCGCCATCTTGTCCGCCATCTTGTCCGCCATCTTGTCCGCCATCTTGTCCGCCATCTTGTCCGCCATCTTGTCCGCCATCTTGTCCGCCATCTTGTCCGCCATCTTGTCCGCCATCTTGTCCGCCATCTTGTCCGCCATCTTGTCCGCCATCTTGGCCGCCATCTTGGCCGCCATCTTGTCCGCCATCTTGTCCGCCATCTTGTCCGCCATCTTGTCCGCCATCTTGTCCGCCATCTTGTCCGCCATCTTGTCCGCCATCTTGTCCGCCATCTTGGCCGCCATCTTGTCCGCCATCTTGGCCGCCATCTTGGCCGCCATCTTGGCTGCCATCTTGTCCGCCATCTTGTCCGCCATCTTGTCCGCCATCTTGTCCGCCATCTTGTCCGCCATCTTGTCCGCCATCTTGTCCGCCATCTTGTCCACCATCTTGTCCGCCATCTTGGCCGCCATCTTGTCCGCCATCTTGTCCACCATCTTGTCCGCCATCCTGGCCGCCTTCTTGGCCGCCATCTTGTCCGCCATCTTGGCCGCCATCTTGTCCGCCATCTTGACCGCCATCTTGTCCGCCATCTTGTCCGCCATCTTAGCCGCCATCTTGTCCGCCATCTTGTTCGCCATCTTGGCCGCCATCTTGTCCACCATCTTGGCCTCCATCTTGGCCGCCATTTTGTTCACTATCTTGTCCGCCATCTTGTCCGCCATCTTGTCCGCCATCTTGTCCACCATCTTGTCCGCCATCTTGTCCACCATCTTGTCCGCCATCTTGGCCGCCATCTTGTCCGCCATCTTGTCCGCCATCTTGTCCGCCATCTTGTCCGCCATCTCGGCCGCCATCTTGTCCGCCATATTGTCCGCCATCTTGTCCGCCATCTTGTCCGCCATCTTGTCCGCCATCTTGTCCGCCATCTTGTCCGCCATCTTGTCCGCCATCTTGTCCGCCATCTTGGCCGCCATTTTGTCCGCCATCTTGTCCGCCATCTTGTCCGCCATCTTGTGCGCCATCTTGGCCGCCATCTTGTCCGCCATCTTATCCGCCATCTTGTCCACCATCTTGTCCGCCATCTTGTCCGCCATCTTGTCCGCCATCTTGGCCGCCATCTTGTCCGCCATCTTGGCCGCCATCTTGTCCGCCATCTTGTCCGCCATCTTGTCCACCATCTTGTCCGCCATCTTGTCCACCATCTTGTCCGCTATCTTGTTCGCCATCTTGTCCGCCGTCTTGGCCGCCATCTTGTGCGCCATCTTGTCCACCATCTAGTCAGCCATCTTGTCCACCATCTAGTCCGCCATCTTGTCCGCCATCTTGTCCACCATCTTGTCCGCCATCTTGTCCGCCATCTTGGCCGCCGTCTTGTCCGCCATCTTGTCCGCCATCTTGTCCGCCATCTTGTCCGCCATCTTGTCCGCCATCTTGTCACCCATCTTGTCCGCCATCTTGTCCACCATCTTGTCCACCATCTTGTCCGCCATTTTGTCCGCCATCTTGTCCGCCATCTTGGCCGCCATCTTGTCCGCCATCTTGTCCGCCATCTTGGCCGCCATCTTGTCCGCCATCTTGTCCGCCATCTTGTCCGCCATCTTGTCCGCCATCTTGTCCGCCATCTTGTCCGCCATCTTGTCCGCCATCTTGTCCGCCATCTTGTCCGCCATCTTGTCCGCCGTCTTGGCCGCCATCTTGTGCGCCTTCTTGTCCACCATCTAGTCCGCCATCTTGTCCACCATCTTGTCCGCCATCTTGTCCGCCATCTTGTCCACCATCTTGTCCGCCACCTTGTCCGCCATCTTGGCCGCCGTCTTGTCCGCCATCTTGTCCGCCATCTTGTCCGCCATCTTGTCCACCATCTTGTCCGCCATCTTGGCCACCATCTTGTCCGCCATCTTGTCCGCCATCTTGGCCGCCATCTTGTCCGCCATCTTGTCCGCCATCTTGTCTACTATCTTGTTCGCCATCTTGTCCACCATCTTGGCCGCCATCTTGTCCGCCATCTTGTCCGCCATCTTGTTCGCCATCTTGTCCGCCATCTTGTCCGCCATCTTGTCCACCATCTTGTCCGCCATCTTGGCCACCATCTTGTCCGCCATCTTGTCCGCCATCTTGGCCGCCATCTTGGCCGCCATCTTGGCCGCCATCTTGTCCGCCATCTTGTCCACCATCTTGTCCGCCATCTTGGCCACCATCTTGTCCGCCATCTTGTCCGCCATCTTGGCCGCCATCTTGGCCGCCATCTTGTCCGCCATCTTGTCCACCATCTTGTCCGCCATCTTGGCCACCATCTTGGCCGCCATCTTGTCCGCCATCTTGGCCGCCATCTTGGCCGCCATCTTGGCCGCCATCTTGTCCGCCATCTTGTCCGCCATTTTGGCCGCCATCTTGTCCGCCATCTTGTCCGCCATCTTGTCCGCCATTTTGGCCGCCATCTTGGCCGCCATCTTGGCCGCCATCTTGGCCGCCATCTTGTCCGCCATCTTGTCCGCCATCTTGTCCGCCATCTTGTCCGCCATCTTGGCCGCCATCTTGGCCGCCATCTTGGCCGCCATCTTGGCCGCCATCTTGTCCGCCATCTTGTCCGTCATCTTGTCCGCCATCTTGGCCGCCATCTTGTCCGCCATCTTGTCCGCCATCTTGTCCGCTATCTTGTTCGCCATCTTGTCCACCATCTTGGCCGCCATCTTGTCCACCATCTTGGCCGCCATCTTGTCCGCCATCTTGTTCGCCATCTTGTCCGCCATCTTGTCCGCCATCTTGTCCGCCATCTTGTCCGCCATCTTGGCCGCCATCTTGTCCGCCATCTTGTCCGTCATCTTGTCCGCCATCTTGTCCGCCATCTTGTCCGCCATCTTGGCCGCCATCTTGGCCGCCATCTTGTCCGCCATCTTGTCCGCCATTTTGTCCGCCATCTTGTCCGCCATCTTGTCCGCCATCTTGTCCGCCATCTTGGCCGCCATCTTGTCCGCCACCTTGTCCGCCATCTTGTCCGCCATCTTGTCCGCCATCTTGTCCGCCATCTTGGCCGTTATCTTTTAGGGGAAGGGGGGAGGGGGATGGAAGATGTTACCTCTTGAACAACATGCTCTCCTGGTATCGGAAATCTGAAAACAGCTGGTTTGTATGAAAAGTTAGTGTATAAACATTGCATACCTTACGGCGGAAAACTGGTTGCAAAGTTAGTGTATAAACATTGCATACCTTACGGCGGAAAGTTGGTTGCAAAGTTAGTGTATAAACATTTGCATACCTGAAGGCGCAGTACCAGGAGCTACCTCTTCCGTGGATGCTCTCCTGGTACTACACATTCGAAAACTGGTAGTTTTCGAAGGAATTTTTCTCGACCAACGGGAAAGTTAGTGTTTAAACATTGCATACTTTTCGGCGGTTTTCGAGCAAAATTGCTGCAAAATTTTACTCGACCAACGGGAAAGTTAGTGTTTAAATATTGCATACCTTTCGGCGGTTTTCGACCAAAATTGCTGTACAAGGTGCTACCTCTTCCGTGGATGCTCTCCTGGTATCGGAAATCGGAAAACAGCTGGTTTTGTATGGAATTTCCTACCAACCGACGGAAAGTTTGAGCGAGATGAAGGATGCTTTCCGTTTTATTGATATTACTTATTAGCGATCGTTCTCACGTGTTTGATAGTATGCAATAGCAATTGTGATGGGCAAATTTGTCCCAAGCTGCAGATGTCACCTCTGGGAAACCATGCTCTCCTGGTATCGGAAATCTGAAAACAATTGTGTGCGCGGCTACGGCATAGTGGTTTTCACAGTTGCCCAGCTGATTCTGTCATTGGGCAAATTTGTCAGCATTTTGTCAACTCTAATGGAACATATTAATGTGAATTTCGATCGTTCGCTTGATTTTCGCGTATTAAGTTTGATGCTCCAATTTTAGGTCGGTTGTCCGTGCGTCAAAAAATCCAAGAATTTCTGGGCCGATCTCTTCGCTCATTGTGAAGACACTTGTGATCATTTCGTCACATTTACACTTGCAAATTTACATCAGTATGAAACACACTATGTGCTCCTCAGGCACAATTTGATAGTCAGTAGCAAATTATAGGGATACAACACCACAAAGCACTCACTAATTTTTCTCAAACAAACTGAGTTTTCAATGCAAAAAACGAGACCGCTTTCAGCACGCACGACAATGTTTTAGCAAGACTATTATGATAGGTTCTTCACTGAACACATCGTTTTTATATCAATGCATACTTGATTTTTTCAAGTATCTTTTTTCGGTTTCTTTTTTTAATTTAGATCAACGATTTCGCGGCGATGATCTTCAACCGTATGGATTTCGAATTGGAAATTTTAAAACAATTTCAGTCTAACAACGATGCAAATGTTTCCGAGATTACAATAATGTAGTTTGAACAGTATTCTACACGGGGTATGATGAAGTGTTTGGACAGTTTGGGATGGATTGACAAAAGCTGGACCTACAGTCCAGCTTCGATTAAGTAATAATCAAGAAAGACATAAATGGTATTCCAAGAATCATGAGGTATGAAATATCAAACGGAAAAGAGAGTTCTAATGATTGTAATATGATTTTATTCATATTCTATGACAATGCTAGCTATTTCGTAGTACACTGACAGATTGTGTCGGTTATAACATCATTACCAGCTGCAAGTTTGCAGAAATTGTGACAATCAGAATACTAAACACAATACTCCACCACAATACTGTTTCGAAACATGAATGCTGGACATTTTCACGGTTCAATCGGTGAGAGAAAACAATACCACACCACGAGAATCGCAATGGCAAAAGCTTGCGAATATTGCGGAAGTGAAAACAAGCATGGTTTCTATTCTAGCATCTAACGGTAGAATCATTTACGAACAGATGAAAAAATCCCGTTCAAGAAATAGAATACATGAATAGGTTGAAGTAAAAGGGCATATAAGGGTTCACGGGGCGGCCAGATGGTGTATTGGTAGCGCAGTCGGTCTGCACAAGACAGGACCACGGAAAAATTTCATTTGGACCACCAAACCTACGTACACAGCACTAACTATCCTACGGGTAAATAAAGTAAAAATAAAAATAGAAATGGTAGGCTTAAACATCCTTAAGATGTCGTGCCGATAACGAAGAAGGAGTTTGAATACACTGCATACTTCTCTTGCGTAGCCGTGTAACCGAGCCGGTAAAGCTAATAAAATAGAAACAAATGTTTCATATAACCAAAGATATATAAATCCAAAGATATTTTCGAACACATTTTTACCTTTTAATTAGATTTTGTGCTATGAATTAACTCTGCTGCTAAATTTTAAAAAAATCGCCCAATCGACACAAGTTGTTTTGGCCCCCAACACGGCGAGGCCCTAGGCGACCGCCTACTCCGCTTACCGTTTGATCCGCCGCTGATCGAGACAGAAAACTCGCCAAAAATGACCAGTTTTTCAAGCACCTGATACCAGGAGAGCATGCAACGCAGGAGGATGCTTTTCCGTGTCAATCGAGACAGAAAACTCGCCAAAAATGACCAGTTTTTCAAGCTCCTGATACCAGGAGAGCATGCAACGCAGGAGGATGCTTTTCCGTGTCAATCGAGACAGAAAACTCGCCAAAAATGACCAGTTTTTCAAGCTCCTGATACCAGGAGAGCATGCAACGCAGGAGGATGCTTTTCCGTGTCAATCGAGACAGAAAACTCGCCAAAAATGACCAGGTTTTCAAGCTCCTGATACCAGGAGAGCATGCAACGCAGGAGGATGCTTTTCGGACCTTAGCAATCGCCTTGGGAGTAACCATCTACGCGGATCAGTCACGACCGTAAAGTCGAACTACGGTACGTTGGTCGCGTTCTTCGGTTGCCCAGAGGTGGCCGCGACGGAAGAGGTGCTGCAGACGCAGCACGTCATCGGGCTAAGTCGGTGCTGCAGACTCCGGAAGGTGGAGACGAAGCGCCAGTGCTACCGATGCTATGAGTTTGGCCACATCGCCACCAACTGCCGCGGCAAGGATCGGTCCAGCAGATGCCTTCGATGTGCTGAGCCTAAGCACTCTGGGACCGTGCACTAAGGAGCGGAAATGTCTCGTCTGCAAGGGCCCCGGACGCAATCGGACACTCGTTCGGCCAGCGCAACTGCCGCCAAGTAGGAGGAGGGGTCATCAGCCGGCCCTGCAATGGTTAAGGTACTCCAGCAGAACCCTCAACCACAGCCGCTGGCCCAGGACATGCTGCTGCAAACGGCCCGATCGGAAGGCTGCGACATAGTGCTGATCTCGGACCCATACCGGATCCCCGAGAACAACGGCAACTGGGTTGCGGATCCGACGGGCAACGTGGCAGCAGTATCGACAGGAAGGTACCCCATCCAACGCATTATCGAGAATCGACGGGATCGCTTCGTCGTGGTCGAGATGCGTGGCATCGTTTCTGCTCCGTGTACCTACCACCAGTGGGTCCCGATTCGACTGTAGAGGATTTCCGGCGCAAATGGACAGAGATTGCGTCGGTGATACCGCGGAACCGGGACACCGTGATTGGCGGCGACGTCAACGCGCTGGTCAAGAGCGTGGGGCATGGAACGCAGAAGCAACGATGGAGAGCGGGTGCACAGGGGCGCGGTGGTGATGGACGCAGCGGCGTCGCTGGGACTGGTCCTGTTGAATCGGGGCAACCATCCAACATGGAGCGGGTCACAGTGGTCGCAGCTCCATCGTCGACGTATCCTTGCTGCAGCCCGTCGCTCATGGGAGACAACGACTGGCGGCGTCTGTGACGGAAAATCCGAGCGACCACAACACCATCAAGTTCACGGTCGAGCGGACGACGGCACAACAGAACCTGGGACAGAGGGAGCAGCAAACGGCGGAGTGTAGGTGGGCGACCCGATTCTTCAACAAGGACCTCTTCGTTGAAGTCATGGGCTCGCTGGACATCCACAACCACACCCTCTTGGCGGACGAGCTGACGCAGGCCATGACAACCGCCTGCGACGCGACGATGCCGAGATTGCCTGCGGCCCGAGGAAGACGACGATCGGTGTACTGGTGGAACGAGGAGATTGCCCAGCTACGCCGCAACTACATCGGGATGCGGAGACGGCTCAGGAGAGCACGGACGGACGACCAGCGAGAGGAACGACGGCCGGCCTGTACAGCAGCCAGAGCAGCATTGGAGCAAGCGGTCAGCGAAGCAAGAGGGAATACGGCGAACAGCTACCTGAACAGCTAGGGCCCCACGGATTCGGGCCGGTTACAAGATCAGGAAGCAGCAGTGGACTGGAGCGCTCGTACCGATGGAACGGGACCCGCGAAGCTCCAGCACATCGTCGGCGAACTTTTTCCGGAGCGACCGCCCATGGGATTGGCCCACAGCGGCCAGATTGTCAGAAGAGGACATCGACCGGGATCCCGTCACCGAGGGGGAGCTGTTGAGCATTGCAAAATCGCTCAACCCGCAGCGAGCCCCGGGCGACGACAATATCCCGAACGTGGCCCTGATAGCGGCGATGACGGCCTTTCCCGGTGTCTTCAGGAGAACGTTCCAGCACTACATACGGACAGGCTACTTCCCGGACGAATGGAAGAGGCAACGGTTAGTGCTGTTCTCCAAGACGGGGAAACCACCCGGGGAACCGTCGTCGTACCGGCCAATCTGCCTACTGAGCGTCCTGGGGAAAGTACTGGAGCGACTCATTCAGCGCAGACTCACGGAGCATCTTGACGCGACGGGTGGTCTGTCTGACGCCCAGTACGGATTTCGAAAGGGACGCTCTACGATGGACGCCATCGACAGGGTGCTCGCCAACGGAAAGATCGCGCTCGACAAGAAGGGCAAGGGCGACCGACTGTGTGCGATGGTGACAATCGACGTGAAGAACGCCTTCAACACGGCCAACTGGACAGCGATCGGAGAGGCTCTGCAGCGAAGGAACACGCCACCGTACCTCCTGGCGATGCTGCGGAACTACTTCGAGAATCGCACGCTCCACTACGAGACGGACGAAGGATTGGTCTCGCTACCAGTGTCGGCGGGCGTGCCTCAGGGTTCGGTTCTAGGGCCAACACTGTGGAACGTCATGTACGACGACCTTCTCCGTCTGGAGCTGTTCGGGAAGCGTGCGGACATCATCGGGTTTGCTGACGACGTGACGTTCACCCTCGTTGGACGGGACACGCAGGACATCAGCGCCCTTGCTACGAGGAACCTGGAGACGATCGAGCGTTGGATGGGAGGAGTGGGATTGCAGCTGGCCCATCACAAGACCGGCTACATGATCTTCTGCACCCATCACACCCCGCAGATAGGCCAACTACGAGCGGGGACACACACGATCGAATCCACGGAAACGCTCAAGTACCTCGGGGTTGAGCTCTGCCGCAAACAGCACCACGGTCGACATCTAGAGGAGGTTTGCAACAAGGCGACTCGTATCACGAACGTCTTGACCGCCCTGATGCCGAACAAGTGTGGCCCAAAAAGCAGCAGAAGGAGACCCCTGGTGAACGTCGGGAATAGCATTGTCCGCTACGCTGCGCCAGCGTGGGGACGGAAGCTTCTACAGAGGAACACTCACCGCACCACAGTCCAGAGGTCGCATCGCACCGGAGTGCTTCGAGTGGCCAGCGCATTCCAAACGGTTTCATACGACGCCGCCTGCGTGGTTGCAAGCACCATCCCGTTAGTTCTCCTCCTAGAGGAGGACATCCGCTGCCACGACGAAAAGGCAGCGAGGGGAGGTCCAGCACCAGACATACGGAAGCGGCAGCGAGAAGAGACCATGGAGCGCTGGCAACGCCAGTGGACAGCCGGCGCAGAGCAGCAGAGTTCGCCAGGTTTGAAGACAAGGAGGCTGATCCCGAACATCAGTTCATGGGTTGGCCGCAAGCACGGGGAAATAGATTTCTATCTTACCCAAGTCCTAACGGGACACGGGTTCCTGCGGAGCTACTTCGTCAACAAAGGTATCCTGGAGGGCTCGCCTAACTGCCCGGTGTGTGAGCATGACGTGGAAGACGTCGACCACGTGATGTTCCATTGTCCACGGTTCGCCCGAACACAACACGAGATGCAGCAACAGAGCCACACCCGCTTGACGATGGACAACCTTGCCACGGAAATGTGTGCCAGCCGCAGCACATGGGAAGCAGTCCGGACGGCCGCACGGACAATCTTCAAAAGCCTCCAAGTGAGGTGGAATGAGGAGAGTCCGCCGACGGTCAGAAGACGACGGCAGCAGCGACGAAGGAACGCGGATCAACGGAGGCAGCAATAGCGGCTCCCCGCCACCAACAACACCAGGACAACGGAAAACAGAAGCAGCAGCGGTAGCGACGAGTAACCAGAGCAGCAGCAGGAGCTAGGACCCACCCGAGAGTGGCGGCCACGGACGGGTGGATTCTGAACAACAGCAGCAGCAGCAGACGGAAGACACGAAGCGGCAGCAGCAGCGAGGACAACTAGGAAGGACGACGCAGCAGTGCGCAACAGCAAGGGTGCTACGCACACACGACCCCGCATGGAGTACTACGCACATCAGCGCATCGGCAGGGTTCGGATCAGGTCGAGGAGTGGTTTAGTGCGGTCGCATCGGTTGCTTGACTCGCTTCACGGGTCAAGCTTCATGATGAATCCCACATAACCCATCTCGAGGGGCGGTGTCTAGCCGCGATATGCCCCTCTAGGTGGGTACCTTTTGAAGGTTCCCTTCCCTGTTAACAAAAAAAAAAAAAAAAAAAAAAAAAAAAAAAAAAAAAAAAAAAAAAAAAAAAAAAAAAAAAAAAAAAAAAAGGATGCTTTTCCGTGTCAATCGAGACAGAAAACTCGCCAAAAATGACCAGTTTTTCAAGCTCCTGATACCAGGAGAGCATGCAACGCAGGAGGATGCTTTTCCGTGTCAATCGAGACAGAAAACTCGCCAAAAATGATCAGTTTTTCAAGCTCCTGATGCCAGGAGAGCATGCAACGCAGGAGGATGCTTTTCCGTGTCAACCGAGACAGAAAACTCGCCAAAAATGACCAGTTTTTCAAGCTCCTGATACCAGGAGAGCATGCAACGCAGGAGGATGCTTTTCCGTGTCAATCGATACAGAAAACTCGCCAAAAATGATCAGTTTTTCAAGCTCCTGATGCCAGGAGAGCATGCAACGCAGGAGGATGCTTTTCCGTGTCAATCGAGACAGAAAACTCGCCAAAAATGACCAGTTTTTCAAGCTCCTGATGCCAGGAGAGCATGCAACGCAGGAGGATGCTTTTCCGTGTCAATCGAGCCAGAAAACTCGCCAAAAATGGCCAGTTTTTCAAGCTCTTGATGCCAGGAGAGCATGCAATGCAGGAGGATGCTTTTCCGTGTCAATCGAGACAGAAAACTCGCCAAAAATGACCAGTTTTTCAAGCTCCTGATACCAGGAGAGCATGCAACGCAGGAGGATGCTTTTCCGTGTCAATCGAGACAGAAAACTCGCCAAAAATGACCAGTTTTTCAAGCTCCGTGTCAAGTTTTTCAAGCTGCATTTAATTTATCAAACAGAAACAATTGTTTTACATAACCAAGGAAGGTATTTTCGATTAATTTTTTACCTTTTTAATTAGATTTTGTGCTATAAATTAACTCTGCTGTAACTTTTCCAAAAATCGCACAATCGGCACAATTTGTTTGGGGCCTCCAACACGGCGAGGCCCTGGGCGACTGCCTACTGCGCCTACCGTTTGATCGGCCGCTGTGCATTCAAGTTATTCAATGTCCAAACCAATACATAATGAAGTTAAAATAGCAAAGCATTAATGCCCGCTGCGATCTGCAGAGGTCAATGCAAGCTTTTGTTCTTGGTGCGTGTTTGTGTTGCGACAATAAAGTGCTATTTGATAGTTGCTGATAACCTCAAGCGTAATGCACTGTCGACCTTAATTCGTATTCGGGTATTCGACATCGTACCATGTACAACGTGGTTCTTGGAATGGCGCAGGACATTACGCTCCACATAGCTGCATGGGTTTTGTGTAATCCCAATCCCACGCTGCCAGATCCACGCGAAGCCAACGCTGAATAATGGAGCAAGATGAAATTATAATACTCTGACTGAGCATATCTCGTCTCAGCAGCCAGCGACCGCAGGAAACCGTACGTTGATGCATCTTGTGTGCCTGTCGCGTTTGGCCTGTCCCCGTCATTGCCCCATCAAAAACGTCATGTCACGAGTGAACCAATGTGCCCGACACGGAATGGTACCGGTGCGCAAAACGGCAAATAACTTCACGTGTCGATCCGTGTCGTCTGCACACCTTACACTGCGAGGGATTTTGCATTCGTCGGGGCGAGCTCAGTCTTAGGCGCTGCTAAACTGGCAGGATGATGGTCACACGAAAAGGGCCACGACAAAACCGGCAATGGACGTTGTGTGTGGGGGGGGGGGCCCCCACGTTGTGTGTGGTTTTGTCCATGGAGGGGACACGAGCAACAGCATCCGGTTGCGGTTAGCAAGATGTCAAATCAAATTGACGGCACATTCGCGAACGATGCGCCCGGGTATTGGGCTGCGCATGATCGTCTGCCATGCTGCCAAGCCGACAGCATCCGGATGGCCTTAGAACCGTCCAGGCATGGTTCGTGCATGTTTTATGTAACTCGCGGTTGTTTTTCCTGTGGCATAATCGTAGCTCTTTCGTGTACTGCGCTGTCTGTTTGGATTATGAGTCTTGAGAAGGTGGAAGAATGCCTATTGCGGGTGGACTTACATCATTATTATTTCAAACTAAATTCAAGAAACCGGTTTTGATTTTTTTATTTTATTTAGATAACCATTCTAATGATGTTTAACTGTTCGTTGCGTTTCAGAATTTTCTGGAATGTTACCAAGCTTGAAAGATCTCCATCTGATTTGCATCATTGTTCGACTATATATGATTTGGTATAGATCAAATCAGTTGCGGAACACAGTGACGAAGCAGACGTACATGCTTTGCTTATTATGTGACGCAAACCCATGGTGATGTGCCACAGCATTCAGTCTAGTACACAGAAGGCTTTAGATCGGATATCATATAAACCTTCCACGGGAACAGGGTGAAAATAAATATTGCATGAAAATGGATATCATTGTCTACCGAGTATGCCCCGGGCTAAGGCATTATTTGCTAGGAGGAAATAACTTGTAAAATTTTTAAATAACGGTGTTTATAATAAGAAAAAAAGCAGATAATTGTGTAGTCGTTTGTTTTGGATGATAGAGCCATTCATAATTCATAGTTTGGATGATGAAGATGGGACTTTCATATTGTATAATTGAATTAGAATCAAAATTAAAATAAAACAATTACCGAATAATTATTAGAAACTCGAGATGCACGATCGGCATTTCAAAACACAGGGACTTAGGGTGCTTTTCAAGTGAAGAAATGTGTGTAACTCAAAGCAGCTCATCCTGGTCAGCAATTATTGTGAAGAAACGCGTGAAATGCGTTCCTCTTAAGCCAATTTAAGATTTACAAGTATTGTAGCGATCATTGGTATGGTTCCGTTGGCTACATAAGATACTGAAAACTTATTTACTGAATCTCTTTGTCTTGTCTTAGACACTTAGACCAGTAGACAAATAACTTCTTGGAGTGAAGAGCTAAATAACATAAAAATAAACATGGGATAACTTTTAAAGAAGCAAAACATGAAATTTGGTACCTAGATTTAATGTTGTGTGGCAAAACTTTAGAGTATATTGTACATTACATCCGAAGATGTTTAGCAAATCATTAACAGGTTCAACTCCAGTATAAGGGCTCATTCAATTATTACGTAACGCAAAAATTGTCAATTTTCGATCCTCTCCCCCCCTGTTGTAACAAAACGTAACACTGGACGTAACCCCCCTCCATTAATTACGTAACATTTCGTTGACCCCCCCCCCCCTCCCCCTTCGTTTAAAAAAAAGAAATTTTCTTAAGTAATCCATGTAATTCCATCGTATTTCGACTACTGCAAAAAGAAACAAACATACTGCCTAATAAATATACTACTCACGCCAGGCTGACTTGCTTGATCGTTGCTAATAATTTGAAGCAGTTTTAGAACCTACTTCAATCTATACAGCTACGATAATGCATATCATACCCAATGCAATGCATTAACTATGTTTGTTTTCAGGCTGTCCGTATCTTTCATCAATATAATCATTGATAGCATTGGCATGTACCAAGTTAACTAAATCAAGGTTGGATAGGTTCTGGATAAAGATATCAATTTCCGGAAAACGCTTCGTATACAAGTCTTCGTATACAATGCATTTGTTGGTAAAATAGATTTAGTGAATAATTTTCAGTTGAACGAAGCTGGGAGTATATAGAATTTATATAGTTCTACTACTTACATACGCCTGTGAGACATGGACTTGACCAAAACTGACGAAACCTTCTTAGCCGCGTTCAAGAGGAAGATGCTCAAAAGGTTTTTTGGCCCCGTATGTGTGGAAGGACAATGGAGCCACTATAAAGATGAGCTCTATGAGTTGTACGGTGAACCTACAGTCGTACAGCGGATTAGACCAGCCTGGGCCCCGGTGGGCTGGTCACGTCTTGAAAATGACACCGGACGACCCTGTCCAAAAAGTCGTTTTTGGACGTCGTCAGATGGACAGAGGAGGTTCGGTAGGCCCAAATTAAGATAGAGGGATGCCGTTGATGAGTCCAACAGACAGATCGGGATTATGGATTGGCTAACGACGGCGCTTGTCCGTAGGTGGTTTAGAGGACTCCTACAGCAGGTCAAGACCACGACGTGCCGGAAAACTCAAAACTCAAACCCATTGTTATCATTTAACACCCAGTTGAACATCATTAGTTTAGAATGTCAATTGAAAAATTGCATTTGGTTAGAAAAAACGATTAAATTGAATTGATATGCATCGTAAAATTCATCACCATTAAAATCAACTATTTTAGCTGGTATGCTGAGTTTAAACACGGCCATACAAACACCAATCACGATGTTGCACGATCTAGTTGGCAAAAGTTATTCATTGTACCGTAAATGAGCTTCCGAACACTAAATGATATTCAATAATTAACTGATGTATGGTTAATGATTGATGTATGATTGTATGAAGCTCTTTACGATAGTGGATAACTTAGATGCATCATTCTGAGTCTGTTTAGAGCTCTTCAATGTAAGAGTCGACGATACTTGCTATGTGACAATGGATGCAAACTGGATCCACTACAACACACAGGAATCCAAAATCACCATCTGATTGGACATCAGAAGTCATCAATGAGTGGGTATCAAAAGATACCATGAGACTTGACAATTAGATAGATAACATGGAATTTGTATAAAAATCCCTTAAATAAGTTAATTTTTCATACATAGTCTATGAAGCGGGAATCTTAGTATCATCTTATTGTATGTTACGTAACAAAAAGTTAAACCCCCCCTCCCCCCTATGTAACAAAACGTAACGCTGGTACTGACCCCCCCCCCCTTTCAGCGTTACGTAATAATTGAATGAGCCCTAAGGTTCAATTCTAGCTAGACGTAGTGATAGAATTTGTACAAGCTTTACTTGGGATTAATCATATTCGACGAAGAGCCACAATGAAGGCTCCAAAAACCTCCATGCGGTCCGTGAACCATACTTGACCCGACCACTGATTCTGGCTAACACAGATTATGGATGCACAAAAGGTGGAATCCGTTCGTTAAAATTGCGAAAAAACACATGATTCTTCAAATTTAAAACAACCCCAACCGACAGATTCAATTATCCGGCATGATGGGAACAACAAAGTACAGCACGGTAAGTTTATTTTTTTTTCAGTAAATACAACAATAGGGTAGCAACATTTTTACATTGTCTACTCGTTCACACTGGAAGCCCGGTCCCACGTCTATTAAACAACCACACGTTCTTCTTTCAACAGTTAATAAGCGCATTATGTGCGTAATCCCCAATCCACGATCATACATCACCAAAGTGCTCGGTATTTGGTGAACTGGCATCAACACATCCTGCACACCCTGGATATGGTGGTATCAGCACCTGCGGCAACTGGGAAGCGTGGTAGCAGATTCGAATCGAAGACAATTTTCTACCTTATTTCACACCATTTCCTTCACACCTGCTGCATGTGCGAAAGGTTCGTCCCGGGGCGATTGATTCATCCCGAGTTGTGTGCCAAGGTGTCGTTGGTGGTCAATTTCAATTTTCATACCGAAAACGGTCCATTACTTAATGATTTCCTCAAATTTATTTACGACCAATATTTCCTGCCTGCCTACCTTTGCCATCTACGGTCGAACGATGGACACGGGAGCTGTCCTTCCCGTGTTGTATGTCCGAGCAAACCTAATCTTCGGTTGTAGTTTTCATCTGTTTACATTATATTCCCATACGTCACCGGATTACGGGTCAGTCATCGTCGTGGCGATGGCTGCACAGCGTGTTTGTGTGGCAAAGCTGACTCAGTGCATATGCATTGCGGCATCGGTAAAACGGGACGATGGTGGCACACATCACTGGCGGCAGCAAAATATCACACCGGGAGCAGTGTCCGTCCCACCGCTCACTCTCGCTAGCGATAAGTGTGACCGTATCTGGGGACAGGAAATAAACCGGAAAACTGATACGCTTTGCTTGGATTCCGTTTTTTGGTGCGAAGTGCAGTGCAGAGCCGGGCAGGACGAGTATGATCCTGTGGGAAGGTTGTAGCGATGTATCAGAACTGCACAACAGTCGGAACACTACAGCAGACATCCTTCTCCCCCATTGCAAGGGATGCGGACCTGGGTCGATGGAACCGGTGGCTCGACAGTGTACACCTTTATTTCGATTGGTCGTCTCTGCGGACGATGGCAAACTTGTCCGATGGAGGTCCCGCCGTACGGAGCATAGAGCTCGGAGCCGGTGGAAGCGAAAGACGCTACACGATAATGTCCGCTCGTGTTGTTACCATCGAACCGGAACCGTAAGTGTCGGGTCGGCGGTAAGATTATCGAAGCAAGAACGTCTCGAAACGTCGGACGATGGTCGGTCGAGATCGTGGTACTACGCGGGGGAGGTGTATTGAACGGTAAGTAAACCACTCAGTGGCGAAGGATTATGGTGTGCAGGAGAGCGATGGATGGAGTGAGCCTGATGTTGATACGAAGGTACGGAACGCGCACGGACGCTCACGTGCCAATAAATGTACGTAACGGTGGCAATGATGAGCCCAATGATGGTGGCTGGTGTGACCATGGGATCGTGCGAGGCGGCGCACACAAGAGGTTGACGATGGATGACGTTAATGACGACGATGACGACCAGGACGAAGGGCAACGGCGACCGGTGCAATGGAGAGCGTTCCGGGCTCCACGATGCTTGTGGAGATTCTGGACAAGCTCTTGAGTAAACATTGTTGTTACATTTACGAGCGCATCTGTCAACAATCCCGTGCCCTAAACCCTCCCCCTCCAGCCACCGACGACCGAATGCCATGGAAGTAGCGCACCGGAAAACTCGTGCTCGTGCGGGAAGTGTTTGTGTTTCCTGTGGTTGGGTTGATTTTTCGCTTCGGTTTTGATGATTCATTGAAGCGGCCCAGCAGGGCACTTTATATCGTGCCCCGGCGATCAAATAATCCACAGCGTGTGCCGTGGCCACCGCTACCGGGTTTAATCCGATTGAAAATCGATAAGTAAACTCTGGAGCCGGTTATTTGGCGGCGGAACATGCTCACTGGCTCGTGCTGACTGGGGCGGCTACTTTGGGCCACAAATGGACCGTGGCGACCGTCTCGAATGGCCGACGGCTTCAACTTGGATGGTTCTTGGGATGGTAGAAGGATGCTTTTAACAAGCTTATGCAATGGTTGCATAACAAACAAACGGTTAGCCATTGAACACGTGTTGCGATCGTTCAAATGGTGACTTCGTTGCTACATTCTCCAATCTATGAGCAAACTATAAATCTTTTAATTTTAATTTCATCACTATACTTCTTGTGTAAATTCATCTAGCTTCATGTTTCACCACGTCCAGGTTGTATTATTAATTTATAGTAACTGACTTACAACATTTCACATTGGTTGCGAAACTTTTCCTTCTCCAAACTGAGAAATGATCTTATCTGTTACCTCGATCTTACTTTTACAAGCATGAGTACGGTTTGATACGATTATTTTGTTTAGCAAAACGATACCGTTGTTAAGGAATACTATTCTTCATCAGAATAAATCTTCGCATTACAAATAGGTTCGAAAACGAGAACTCATCCCATCCCATTCTATCATATATCGCCCCTAGTGCGATTGGTTTCGTTTGATCTTCGAATTTATTTTACAAATGATAGTGCATGTAATAGCTATTCTGCACCAGCCAGCAGGGTGGCAGCACTGAGAAAATAACTGTGCGCTGCATCAGTGTCCACCGGCAGACGGATGCACAGTAATCAATCACTGTCCGACATGTCCGACATGGGTCGGCTCTCCCGGTACCCAAACCCGGCGAAGGGAAAAGGCGCTGTTCGCAATCCATGCTCCACGCTCTGGGATATTTAATGAAAAAGGGGTTTTCAGCATTGTGTTGCTTTACTGTGATTGCTGCGAGATGACCTCGGGCCGTACGACCGGTGGGTGTACTTTGGACGGAACTGCACTTAGCCCCCAGGGGCGACAGAAGCGATTGTGATCGAAAATGGACAAGATAATGAAACAAAAGCACTGCCGACGTGCAGTGGGCGGTTGGCGCATCGATGATGGGGAAATAAATGTGTTTAAATTTGGAGCTCCAGTGCTGGAGTGAATGCAATATGTAATTAAAATGCTTGCTCAGATGTGATTTTAATAGCTGAATGCACAGGAATGGTCAGGTATACGTTACTGTTACTGTAATGTATACGAAGATTGAAAGATTCAGAGCATGATGTTACCCAAGAATTACCTCAGTGTCTGCAACCAACCTGATTCAAATCCAATCCAGGTCTTTGTATCACGCTATGAGCGCTTGGAGCAATTATATTAATATAAAATTAACTGTTTGATAACTAAGAATAGTTAGAAGAGTCGTAGCTGAAATTAATTCTTTAATTTCTTATTTCTTTCTTACCATACGTGCAGCTTTAGTTAATTCCAAGTTACCTAAACAAAGTTCTACAATAGTTTACCCTGTAAGTTACGAAAATCTCCTCTTAATCGCAAGCATCTCAAATATCAAAAGCTTGGATTGAAGTTCATATCAGTAATAGTTCGATTTTAAGTAAACTACATCAGGGAAGGTTTAAAAAAAAACTCGAAGACTTAGTAAGAAAGAGGTCAAAACTTGACTATGGTTGAATAGTTGAACGGAATTTAATTGAAATGGTTCCGTTTGTCCACAAAACGCGTATCTTGTCAGATGGATTGACAAAAAGCGGTAGAACAAATTAAAACTGATAGAGTCACGAAGGTTTTGGACACAACTTTAAAGTAAGCTCCAATCTAAAAAGAGCGAAAGAACGCAGTTCCACTGCTGGAACTTGAATCACTGCGATACCGAAAAAAGATTAGAAACGGAAAATTTACAAAAGTAGAACTTTATTATGAAACTTTACATTTGTCCCAATAAGAAGCAAGAATGTTATTGTTGATGCTATTTTTGTTAAAATATTTTAGTGTTGATACAAGTTATTTTTTTTTGTAATATATTTGACCTTTTCTTGATTTTTTTAAATTTATTTACGTACTTATCTATTTACTTATTTTGTGTTTAATTATCTTTACAGATTTATTTATTAAATAAATTAAATCAGTTCAACAGACTAACCTCATATTGAACAGCTATGTCATGAAGATTGCTAGGGTTGAAAGTTTTACAAAATGGCAATCTGTGTATTTTCAAAACTGTTATAAAACTTCAACAATCCAATACCACGTGATAGAGGAGTATGTGTCCAAGCAAAGATCAATACACCGCTAAAGGAGCAAATCGTACAGCTACTCCTGTTATTGTTTTAAGTTTGTGAAAAGATCAGCCAGTAAAAGCAAAAAAAAATGAATTCCAATGCAATTGTCTGCATTAGAGCATACGTTTTCAAATGCGGTTTTCTGATCGGATGGATCGGATCGGATGGTGTGCCGGTGGCATACTTTTGGTGGATGTGGTTTTTTTTTGCGCTCTGTCGGTTCTGCCACAATTTATGGTACTTCTTTCCGATGATTGTTTCACCCGTTGTCGGAATCTTTGCGGGACGATTTATTGTCTGCCGGTGTCGGGAGTAGCGGCAGCCAGAGATACAGACCGTCCGTGGGCACTCAACAACGAGCAGACGACCAATCGACGGAAGCCGGGGGCAGAGAAAACCGAAACACATCCCAATAAATTTGCTCACTATCACATAAATAATCGATACGCTTTTTTTTCTAACCTAACTTTCATTCCACCTCGTTGTTGTTCTAGAGTTGATTCGTTCTTTTTTTTTTCAAAAACCAAACAGTTTCCCTTCCTTCCATACGCGTGCGTAAGTTTTAGTGAAGTGTAGCTTAGTGGAACCGCTTACAAATTTATTTATGGCCCTTCGCAACACCGGCTGCAGATGAAGCCCAACCTCCCCTTTCTCCGACGCAGCAGGCCGCGAGCGGCACGGAACGCCACATTGTCGGCGCCTACTGTCGAATTTCTGCTTGCGGGATGCGTTTTTGGGGAAACTTTTCTAAAACTCATTTATCATGCTGATGGGAAAGGATGTGTCGGGCTGGAGAAAAACAAAGTTGTCTTGGCGCACGTCGCACGCGAGAGGCAGTACCGTACCGGACCGGATCCGTTTGCAGCTGACGCACGACAACCAACCGGGCCGGCGAATGGAATTGTGTGCTGGGGTCGCCGGTTTCATTGTGTCTATAATTTGATTAACCCGTAACAAATCGACCATTTACCCAGAACAAGTGTTTTGAAGTGTAATGGAGGGGATAGGCACCCGGAAAAGGTGAACTGGTTGGGTGGTTGGACGATTCACGGATGGGGGACCGTGCGCACTCGTGATCACGGCGAGCCGGTAATGGTGGACGTATCGTTTGATGTTCACTAACGAGGTGTTTAGTTTTGCTGTCATTGTTTTTTACGATTATAATGGCGACACGAACATGATGTGGCGAACAATAAAACTCTTGCTTACAGTATACGAATCAATTTAAAACACAGAAGGAATGGAATAACATAAATTCATGCGATGAATTGCAAATGTTTTACACAATTTACTAAGTTTAAAAAAAAACCACATTCCCTCCCACAAATACAGAAATGGAGAACCGCACGTTTGGCTAGATGTTTATGCCAATACCAGCGCAAAATGCGGCACAACTTTCGTTAGTGACTTTTAAGTTAATACCACTCACAGCTCGAGCACCTTTACTCTGGATAGTTCTGTGCGAAATGGAAGCAATCGTGCCCCGAAGCAACTTGCCAGCCAAAGCGGTACTGCTTGCTAGTGAGCTAAAACGGAAACGTACCACCTTCTGCCTCGGTTACAGCACGTGTTTCGTCTTTTCGGCGTTCTACAAGGATAGCGTTGGGGGAAAAAAAGCTTTCCTTAAACTCTTCCCACCTTTCTACATCACCCTCCATCCCTCTCTCTCTATCTTTCTCTGTCTCCCACATAGCCGATCCGAGATATCGTGGAGGTGAAGACAAAAAAGAACGCAGGTAAGGAAGCTGCAAGATCGCAAGATGAAATTGAGCTGCGCCCGCGGCAAAGTTATAATGAATTTACAGAAAGTTTAATGAGCTGCATGAAAGGCACACGCGTCCTGAAAAGCCGCACAAACAGTGGTAAGCAGCTTTTCCGGTTGCGTTTTATTTCGCTCGGTCGGTTATGCTGTGTGTTTTCTGTTTCCGTACTACTATGTGTCTTGCCGTGTTTCGTTTTTTTTTTGTCTTGCCACAATCGCATGTCGTGGTGGCACGTCTGGGTGTAGGATGAGCTCGCAGCGACGGATGCTTTACTGGTGCGAACAGATGTATCAGTTTCCGCTAAATACGGGTATCCTTTTTTCTAATTAAGTTTATTTTTCGATAGCTAATGTGATGTGTTCATTAATTACAGGGTGTCGAATCAAACAAAGGAATATTTCAACCGTTCGGGGGAAAATTTCAATCGATTGGGGGATATTTTCAGTCAATGAAGAGAAATCTGGAGAACAATCTGTTAACTGTCATCGTTTAGTTTTGGTTGCATAGTTTTCAGTTTGCTCAAATTACAGCAATATTTTATAATATAAATTAGTTTAATTAAATAATTGTTAATTAGTTAAAATACATCGCGAGGTCATAACCATCTAAATGTTACAAAATGCAGATGGTAAAGGAGCGTTGTAGTTTAACTAACCAGGAATTATTTAAAATACATTTTTAAAAAGAAATGTTACAAAATTTAAAAATAATCGCAGTCGGAACCTTTTCTGCAATCAATTACACTTTTTAGATTTTGTTTCAGGAGCAACTCTCAAAAGATTCATCCTCAGAGATTTATGAATCCTATTGAATCTTAAGGATTCAGGAAATATTGGAATAAAGATTTAGATGCATACATTCAGTTCAAAGATTTATGCCGATTCATGAATTGTCAAACACTACTTGCTTCTATTTAAAGATGCTTGAACTGTAAAAGCTAGAGCTTTCCGACATTGGTTTCAAATGAATAGATTCGAGGTGAAGTTGCAATTCTTTGCCTTGTCAAGATTTTCATCGGTTACAAATTTTTAATTATGCCAATGCAAGATATGAATTAAATAAATAAAAAGCTTAATAAAAAAAAAATTAATTAAATAAATAAATAGATAACTGAAATAATGATTAATGCAACGAATAAGCCAACTCCTGTTTCAGCTTTTTTAAGGATGCTGGAATCGAGAAGTTTCTTAGACTTAGACAAAATTATAGTTAAAAAAATATATTCTAGTTTATTCGTTATTTCTAATTTGCAATTTATTTGAACATTGTTTGCCTAATCGACTATACAACAAATCTCAATTAAGAAACAATATTAAACTAAAATAAAAACTTAAATGAAATGTGTCTATTATTAATATATGCAGGCAAAACTGTGCAGGTGACATTAACAGGCGTAAAATTTATGTCACCCCGAAACATCCCCTGATATGTGAGATTCAAATTGCGTGCAATCAGATAAATAAACTCCACTCACACACTGGTGGAAGGAAAATGGTACTCAAAAAGATTCACTGCACCGCTAATATGGCAGGCGTTCTGTGTTTGAAACAAAAAATAACAACCAAACAAAAACCAAGCTAAATGCTAAAATGTAAATCTGATTGGGCGCAACCGGAACAGTTCCGAATGCAAAACAAAGAACGCTCCGTCCCGAGCAAGTCGGACGGAGTGTGTCGGTGCCTGTCAGAAACAATCCAGCGACAACACGTCACATCGTACTGCCGGCTGCCAACAGTACCGCATAATGGCATCAAGGCAAGGATTGAAGGAGTCCAACCAGTCAAAGTCACTGTCGCAACGGTGCCACGGTTGGGGAATTAAAAGCGAAAAGATTTAATGCACCGCACACTCCAAACACCAAAAGCCAGTTCAAGCCCCAAACTGTCTGGTGGAAGTTGATGTGTGTAGAGAGAGAACGAGAGAAACAGGGCGAAAAAAGAATTCCACCGGAATGTGTGACAGGAGAATGCGGCACATGGTTTGGTGAAGGGGTTGATCAAGGGAAAATGCAAACAAACGAAACCTCCCCCCCCCCCACACACACACACACACACGCAGCAAAGAAACTAAAATTATGCCATGTTGTGTAAGATCAGTAAAGCGATTCTGCTTCGAACGATAGCACTGTGGAAGCGAAGCAGCGAAAGCACGGCAGCAAGATTCATGGCCGCATAGTTCTGCTGCATAAATCCAGTTAGAAGCTTTTGTACTTACTCCGTCACATGCATTTGCTGTCTGCATGTATTAACCGACCTTCGACCGGGCGGGGGTCCAAGGAAGAGGGTTCTGCTGGCGGTGTCTCCTCTGGCAGAGTTTGTTTTTGTGCATTGCATTCCGTTTCCGTATTAAGGGGTCGAGCGGTGAGCTGGAATTGACCTCACGGTTCCTTTCCTGACACCGAGCAGATGGCCAAATAGAGGAAAGGAAGAAAAAAAACATCTGATCCACATGCACCAAGTGACCACCGGATGGGTAGGGGTTTGTCTTAACGCAGTGCAAAGGGTTTCGCATGTGATGCAAATAAATTTTAAAGTCAAATAAGGATGCGACGGGCTTTGGGTTTGAGCTGCGCTGCGCAGTTTTGCAAATAAAAACCGATTGCAGGTTGAAGTAAAGTGCCTTAGGTTGATATATCCGTTCATGGAATCTGTACCCAGCCCAACGTTTGTGGGGTAAGTTTGTTCTGCATCCCCCAGCGTCGGTGAGTGATTGGTAGACACAGTAATGGGCTAAGGAACAGGGGAGGAAATTCGAAAAGATTTACGGTATGTGACCTATTCGCATTCCATAAAAGTTAGAGATTTACCGTTTACTTCTTTAAAATCCATTAGCCATATGATGTGTTTGAAGGCAGATTGTAGAAAGAATCGAATTGCTCATAGTGATCAACTTCTTTTTTATCTCACCATAGGGACTTGCTTCTCTTAACCGTTTGTTTTTCAAGTTCTTCGTAAAGAACCGTCACACATCCTAACCAACTTTAAAATATCAGTTCTGTGACATCAAAAATAATTACCGCATTGGAACTTTGGCACTCTATATCGGGATCTTCTTGTTGCACGAAGAAAATTTTAATCAGGTCATACTTAGAAGCGGAATTTTGCAACAGTGTTGAAAGTTATTTAATGTGCCGTATCATCACTAACCGAGTAGTGGCTATTTATTCACCTTTCGATTAGAGGGGCTACAAAGTGTCTACATGCTTACTTTTTTATCAGGAGCTACGACCGTTTCTCGATCATGGCCTACTGTGAGTGTTTATGTCGGCAGCAGGGCAGCATTAATTAACAACGTGCTTTTCCTGGTGCATTAATTGTCGTTCTACTACTGATCCTCACACACGAGGTTCCTACCTCTTCTTCCTTTTCTCGTACGGTCCTTGTCGGATTGCTTTGAGATTCCTCTAAACAGCTCTCAATCGAGCGACTACATCTGCCTCTCAATCTGCTACATCTCCATCTCAATTTGAACCTTCCATGTCGATGAACGACCTATCAGCTTTACGTTCTGTGACGTCCGGTGTCTTTCTCATGAGCTGACCAGGTACCTAATCCTAAACTAATCCGGTTTACAATAGTGAGTTCATTGTCCCTATACCCATACGGGGTCAAAAATGCTTCTGGATATCTTCCTCTCGATCGCAGCTAAGTGAGTTTCATCAATTTTGGATAAAGTCCATGTATCTCAGGCGTAAAGCAAAGTGTCTATTTCTGGTAGTTCATTGTGGAGCAGCAAATATTTAACTAACCCATCTAATCGAGCACGGTGATTTCTTCCACCCAAATCCTCCCTATAAAGAGCTTTCCCATGGTTGTGGGAAAAAGTTTCTAATACGGTAGTTAAATCGAACGGTGACTGTGTGAACGGTGGTGATCGAGACGAATCCTAATGCAGTAACTTAGAGGCAATTATGAAATGCCCTTTATATAAAATATATAACGCTCAACCTAGTGATAAGAGGTTTTTCTGTACATTATTGTTATACTGCAATGGAACAGCATCAGCTGCAAGCAGTCCATCGATTAAGAGCTTACAGTTTGGTTGCAGAGCAAAGTAAAACTTTCCAGTAGCGTCCATAGTTTAAGCTTCCCAAAAACCACATCCTGACAGTAGGGTAAGTTGGTCTGCCCGGGTTAGCACGGCACGGCACAGCAACCGAGTAACGAGCTTGCTGATGGCCCATCATCAAGGGACCCTCAACCGTCGACACAACTTCCGAGCGCATTAAAATTAATGAAAGGTACAACAATTTCCGGCCCTGTGTCACGTTCGCAAGTCCCCGACCAACCCACCGGCCGGTGGCAACCGTGCTCGGGCTGTTGCCACGCCGGCAAGTTATGTTTTGAAACACAAACGTGTGGGTCTATTTGTGAGGTTTAATTTCCAAACATTTCTTTTTGAGTAATTGCTGTACACTGGCGAGGCAAGAATTGATTTTCGTTGGTTGGATGTTTCTGTTGACGTTGGGCGAACAATTAGACGTCCCACGCTGCGGTGCGAATCTTTAGCCACATTTCATCATCCTTCCGGGTGGGCGCGTACAGGTACGCCCCACCCATTCCAACCCGGCATCCCACCCATTCCAACCCGGCGCCCCGGGGGGAGCGTTCCCTCCGCGCAATGCGAAGTTGGTAATTAAAAGCATGAAAATTAAAAACAAATAATCACTTCTTTTCCAATTTATTTATTTATCTTTCTGCCCGGGGAAGGGCAAGGCCCGTCAAGCCAGGCCGAGATCCATCAGCAGCGCTCCGAGTTGAGTGGCCGATAGGGGTAGGTCCCGGGTGGGGGGGATGGGATCGGTGGAGGTCGCGGGCATGTGCGTGTTTCGGTTTCGCGAGAAAGATTTATTGCTCGACGCAGGTGATCACCACCAATCTGGTAAAGTCAAATGTCCGGAGGCGAAGTAGCGAAAATAAATTAGCAGCATCTTGGATGGTTGGGCGGGATGCTTTCGCTGGGTGTGTCGTTGTGTGTCATTTTTTTTCTTATTGCAAACTTTGCCACTGATGCTGTGTTTGATGAGCTCAAGCTATAGGACGGTAAAAGTGCTAAGTGTGTGCGTGTTTTTTTTTCCATAATAGAACTCCGTTCCCGTACCTTGGCCTGGACATGTAATGCAAACTGTTTCGTAGTGTAGAACAAGTGTAATAAAACGCACCCGCCGTCGGGTTGCAGAACGGTCCGGTAGAAAAAGCTGCTAAAAGAGTCTTTCTGTCTACCCCGCAAAGTGCACTATTGACTACTTTACACCTGATGCACTGGGTAAATAGGAAACGATCTGTTCCTTGCACCACTTCGACTATTGCTTGCTGGATTGCCTTCCCGAATGGTTAAAAGTATCTAAATTTACAAGCAAACTCCCCCGATTCATTTGCGTAAAATATATCAATTTGCACCGATCCGTACCGACAAACAACTCGAAACGCTTCGGTCCGGTTGGACCGTTCCGAGCCGCAAGTGTGGGCGAGGATGAAGACAAACCTACCCGAGCCCGGGATTTGTCCTGCAACAAGGACCTGGTAGACTGGTACCGTATTTTGGCCGGATTGCGTTGATCCAAGGCCCTGGCAAGGATGTGTGGAGCAGTAAACAAATGCAAATGCAGTCCGATGCCATCGTGTCACTGGACACAATGGTTTCCTGCTGGTGGTGGGCTACGGGACCGGCATTTCGATCGAATGTGTGTTGCCGGTGCCTGCTGGTGGTACGTTCCGAATGCGTTGCAATTGCAGTGGCACGAACTACACCCTCAGGACAGTGGAGATGCCATCCGTGCCTTCGGTTAGTGCAGAATGCTGTAGCATTTCATTAGGAACTCCCCGGCACTTGCATGTGCCGTTGCGGTCTTTTTCCCCATGGCGAACCGGACCCCTTCCCAAGTGTCTGGATCTCGCACAGTCCTTCACAACACTGTCCGGTTCGGTACTGCTCACCGTCTGTGCCTTGTGACGTGAGAATACATGGGAAAAAGATGCTTGCCGCACTGGGAAGCTACGCACATGCATCCATCGGTGCCTGAGTCACCGGTACTGGCCCGATTGTTGGAAGGTCGGGGAAATTTGCTAAAACAATTATCGTGATTTCTTCGTCCACTGGTGCAGGAGTTGGCTGCCAAGGTGGAATGGCAAGTTGGGCGCAAAATCAAACAAAGCATTTAGAGTAAGCGCCACTGGCCGAAGAGTGGCGGAAGAAATAAACCGGTAGGCAAACGTCTGATCCAATGGCCGTACGGACCAATTGAAACTGACATTAATTCTGTTAAGAAGGCAGAGATGTAACTGTGATACTGATAAATCCTTTCGGATCGTACCGAAGGAGAAGCGTTTTTTCTTTGTTGGGGCCTTTTGTAGAGCAAACAGGAGCCAGCCCACTCCACCGAGGTTAAGAAGTTAGGAGCATGAGTTGCAAATTAATTGGAAGCTTACGAGTCCACCGCTCTCTTGCTTCGGGCTGTGATGATTTTGGGCGTCATTGTGAATTATTATTCTCGTCCAGTGTTTGCTGTGAGTAAGCACGAGAACAATAAAACCGAATTAAGGCTATTCATTGATTTTAAAACGAAAATAAATCCTTCATCCATGGATCAACCATCTGGACCCGGTTCCGTCTCATGGCCGTGCCGTGTTCAACATGGCGTAAATCATATCTAAACAAACAATTATCCTGCCAATGTATTCAAAGCACCCGGCACCCGGAATTGGGTTTTATCGGCACCGTTTTCGGCAATCGTAACACGATCAGCCCCGGTAATGGATGGACAAGTCAATAGTTGACCCTTTGCCCCGTTCATTCGAAACCGTTTCATCGTCTTTTTTTCTAACACCGTTGCTGCTTGGATGACTTCATCATCCGTCCCATCCGTCTGTTTGCGTGCGTGCGTGTTAAGCAACGCAGGGGGAGGGGAAAGAAATTCGCGCCACCGATCCGATCCACACAATCCGGCACGGCATAAATCACATATCCTTATCGCAAGATGACACCCACAATGGGCACCACGTGACCTGCGTTTCAAATCGAACCTTTATCGGCCACACGGTGCACGCTGGTTCCGTCTCCGACAGCTTCCTGCGCACACATTATTCGTTGTGACCGATTGTGACAGTAAATCTCGTTCCGAAAAAAAGGAAACATCAAGAAAAATATGATGAAAATAAATCAGCTCCGTTTGGCTCTGTTTGGCCCTTTCTGCCTGCTGGTGCTGTTTTGCTCCGTGCGAAACCGGTTCCGGCCACCGACTGTCCCTAGGGGTTTGTGTATATTATTGATCATCAACTGTGGGAACTCCTTGCTGCCCTGGGCAGCACGGGAGAGGATACGGATGAGTTGCACAGATTCGTTTCCGGTATCGTGACAAATCAACTGCTGCCGGTGCCGGGGCTGGGGGTCGGATACTGATGCGTGATGCGCAGAGCAAATGGGTGACATAAAAATGGCGTACCTCTGCCCCATAATCCTCCCTCGACATTCCAGGGATGAGTGCCAGGCACAGCTAGGGCAGGCAGGTTAAAGAGGGTTGAAAAAAGACACACAAAAAAAAAACGCCAAATGAACGAACGAACGCAAAAAAAACGGAGCGAAAGCTCGGTAAATTCAACCATAAAATAAAGGGCGCTATAAATGAGACCACGACAGCTGGCGGTAATGAGGTTCCGCCGATGACCTTTCGGAGCATCGTTTCGGTCAAGGGTGCAAACCCGTCTCGGAGCAGAACGGAACCGGTGCGGTGGACGATCATTGAAACTTTACCTTCCCCCTTCCTCCGGTTCCACCCTGCCCTTCCTGCCCGAGCATGGGAAGTGGTCCGTTTTTGAACCTTTCGATCCCGAAATGGCACGGGAGGTCAAAATGGCGCCATACCCCGGCCGAGTCTCGGCCCCCCCGATTGACGGTCGTTAGTCAAACTTGTGGCCAAGCCAAACCTCCGGGATTCAGTGCTAGGATAATAAATTCCAAATGACGCAATAATGATGTGTCTGACCGTTGCATCAGCTGTTGTGTGTGAGGGGGGGAATGTGTTGTAGTACGAATAAGGTGGGTTGATCCGCGCCAGTACCAATCGATTGGAATGAGTGTGTGTGTGTGTGTGTCGCAGTGTGACGCTGTTAACGGATTTATCAATAATAATTTGCCCCAAAACGAATAGGTTTCGGGTGGTTTATGATTAGAAAGTTCTTCCCTCACCCGGGTGGGAATGAGCCTTAAGCTACGCTTCGATCCTCAAAAACGAAGAGGCATTAGTAGGTGAAGTTTTACTCGCCAAAAACTATCTGCTCGGAACCCATTTGCCATGGCTTTGTCTTTCAATAGTTACGATCGGTAAGATGGTGGCTGTGCGAAGAGTTAGCAGCTTAACCGAAAGTTTGTGGGAATGGTTCCAGCCGGTGGCTGGTGGTGGCTTCAACCGTCCGGAAGTTATAATAGGTCGGTTCCCCACCGACGTGCCCTATTCCTTACCCTTGCAGCTCGTTTCGGTCCCGATTGTTCCGGGACTCCACAGTTCGGGTTGTCCGGTTTGCAGCTGCAGCAACAGCGCCTTGCGCATGCACCCGAAAAACCAATGCACAAGTGTGGTGCAACCGCATCATAAATCTCATAATGACACTGTGTGCTACAACACCAGTGTTAACGGTTTGCTTTAAGCACACCAACTTCCACACACACACACACACACACAAGGGCGCGCGCGGGGGTTTGGGGTCTGAAATGCATTCACCTATTGTCCGACAGATATTGGGTCAAACAATGGCCCGGAATGGTTTGGAATGGAAGACAGAAGGAGCAAAGTGGACGGGAGTGGAAGTCTAGTGGCTGGTGGAAGGGGGCACTGGGATGGGCATCCCCATTGTCTATTGTACATTTCCGGCAAATTAAGCTCCGGATGCACAATGAACTCCGGATGCACTTTTCGGCAGGGATGCACAAAAGGGCCGCCTACCGGCACTGAAAAACGATTGAAGCGTTTGCGTTGGTGTGTAATGCCGTTTTGCCGTGCTGAGCTTTACCGGGTGATTGTGTCTTCATTTTAATGTTTTAATGAGATTTTTGTTTGTTTGCGGTCCGCACGCTGTTGGGTGTGTGTGTGTGCGTGTGCGTAAGAACCAATTAATGCCGTTTTGGGTGAAACGCTATTTTAAACAAGTGGGGGTTTTCGCATCTCTTTACAAAAAAATTTAAGCTTATCAGTAATGAAATACGTTCAGGACTTCCGTGCTAACTACAAACAAGTTGGTGAACAGAACACAAGTAATAAAAAGCTTAAAATCGATCTTTTTTATCAGCAAATTGCATTACTAAAAATATTAGGTGTTCAAGAAAGTTTGTGACCTTTTGTTCAACCAGCATTTGAGGGCTTAGGATAAAAAAGTTCTACATACTAATCGAAGAATAGAGCATCACAAATACATCTTTTCACAACCTGCTATTAATGTATGAATTCCACCACTAAATGTTTATTGATCTCTTAAGCACCAAAAACAAATTCTTCGACCAAACATAAGCGTATTCTAGTAAAAATGTTCTGTATTGATCGAAATCAGTGATGTGACTCCTCAAATAGTTTTTGATTCGAACAGGATCATGCGATCGAGCATGGTTGTGAAGGAAATTTACTGTCTGGTGTCTATTTTAATATTCTAATCCTATAATCACCCATGTTCAGTTTATTATGCCGTGTTGATCCTGCCAGTGAACTTTCCGATTTGGCGTTCATTGGACTCGCTCTCATGGGAAAGACACTGCCAGGATTTTTTGAAATAAGTTAAAAAAGTTTTTAATAATATTTGAATTATTAAGTAGATGCTATTTACTAATTATTTGTTTAAAGTAAGCGATTTGATAGATTTTATTACACAACTACACCGTTAGCCTGAATTGAATTTAAGTAATTTAAAGAGGTTTTAAAAAATGGAATTGTCACTACTGTATTAGTCAAGAGCCAAGTTATTTGTTGTAGTATTGTATTATTAAGCAATTGAATAATTTTAAAATGGCTACAATTATACATTCCGTACTGATAAAAGATAAGCCCCGCTGCTATTAGTTTACGCACAAACCCATCGGAATTAATTAACTCTCGTTCTAAAGAAGAAAAAAACGACGACATCACACGAACCAATGCGTTTAAGTACCTTTTCAATCGATTGCCGGGATTAAAAACTTCAATTCCATCATAATACGGGCTCGATGCTGATCCCGATATCCTGCCCTGGTTAGTTCATGGTTCGGGAAAAGCAAACACGCAAAAGAAAACGTACGACAAAACCGGGAACAAGTACTAGGGATCTGCCACCCCTCCCAACGCCCGAAATGGTCGGAATCGGATTATTGGAGTTGCGCTGCAGCTTGTTCGATGTCGCCATTGCATCACCGCGCACCCTGCCCACCACCATCATCGATCGAAACGAACCTAATTGTGTCAGCTATGGGGCGCTTTATCTGCGCTACTCATGGACCCATCGCTCCACCCGCCCGGTATCGGTTTAATTACGGACAGCCTCGTCTTTACCCGAAGGATCAGCCGGCTCCGTGGCTATTGTGCTTTCGGCTTAAAGAAACAAAACGCACCGGATACATTAAAAGGTGCTCAATACAAAGAGAAAGGATAAAGAGAGAGAGAGAGAGAGAGAGAGCGAGAGAAAGAAAGATAGGAAAGGGATACAACAACAAAAAAATGCAAAACTTTACCAAAGCTGTATCGAAATGTGCAATTCGGTCGGTTGCAAGGGAATGGGCGCAGAGTTTGCAAGCTGTCTTAATTCTTAGTCACTTGCCGCACTCGTGCGGAAGCAAAATGGCTACGCAGTTGAGCAGAGCAGTAGTGGGGAGCTGCAACAGAAGCGGAGGAAGGGAATGCGTCCTTGCTCCGTTCCTCAGCGCCTCCCAGCACTCCGATGGCCCTTCCGAAACGCGAACGATCCGGTGTGGCGAAACTTATAATAAAGCCTCTCACAAATGATGATAGGAAAAGTCTCCCGCACCTGTCAAACCCCGTCACGCCGTCCACTCCGCCACGCAACCATTCTGCTGACGATAGTTTATTTATTGGAGAAATACCGGAACGGCAATACCGGTGGATCGGTACGATCGGAAAGGCGAAAGGCTTCGCCGTAGCCTTGCAAACGGGGAAAAAGTTGCTCCTTTCATCCGTATTCAATTAAGATCCACGCGTTTTAGACCGAGCAGGGCAGCAGCATCCAGCGGCGATAGGAGCAGGTTTTAGCAAAAAGGGAAACATTTCCTCGAAGCAACAGCAATAGAGCGCTAGAGTGTCGCTGAGATTTTGGTACCGGTTCGATACCGATAGCAGCGACAGGATATTGCCGGGTTTTGTTCGAAGGATGCGCCATCCACGCGCTCTTGCATGCGGCCCGTCCAGTTCCCCCATTCCCGGCGCGTCGCTTCGAGGTGGCTTCGCACGGCAAAGATGGACGTTGTATAGTTTAATTAAATTTATTATGTTCCTTAATTTCTTCATATTCGCCACCGGCACCGAACGGGCTGCAAATACTGCTCGAAACGGCAAACGGCTTCAAATCTGTCGGCTTTCTTCAAGCGAGAGATGGTTAGTCTCGAGTTTCTTTTCTCTTGTTATCTATTTTTCCGGATTTTCTAGATGCTTCTCCCGTTCGCATGGTGGCCGTTTGGCAGTTTCTCTGCTCTGTTTCACTTTATCCTTTTGCTTTCCTTCCAGGCCACAAGAAAGCTCGGCAGTGCAGTGAAGCAATTTTCGAACTGTCGCCTTCCGGGGGTTCGCGTCTATGCTCCGTTGGCCAATTACTCGTTGGCAACCGACTACGCCAAAAGCATGGGACACAAAGATGGGTAGTTGTACGTGTTCTTCTGCCGGAATGCTACATAATAGACACCGTCAATGACTGGCTGAAGCATGCTGGTAGTCGCCTCCCTGTTCTACAGTGCTGTGTGGAGTGTTTCGTTTTTTTGCTGTTTGTTTTGTTTGTTTGCGATGTAGAAATCGGAAAGAACGGATGTGTTTTTTTTACATTCCTTTCAATTTTCTTTTCTATGACTGACTGAAAATGAACTGATCGGTTAGAATGCAAGCTAGAACAAACAGCCACCGAGGAACGGCGCGTTGATCCAATTTTAGTGTCGTTGATGAGTGGATCGGGTCCTTAGGTGCACGGTCAGGAGATAGGAAGCAGGTTTTTCGTTGTGTGCCATTCTAGCGCTTTTAATTAAACACGCAAATCAGTTGAAGCTTACCGTGTAGCATCATCTGCTGTTGCGGGATTTCGAACTGTTTTTTTTTTTTGCACTCAGGACAGTTCTTCTTAGTCGATTTTGAAGGATAGCAAATTTGATACGGTTGAAGTGTATCAAACAGAAGCGAGTCTTGGAGCAGAGTTGCTGAAGATGCAGTAGTACACAGTTACATTGCAAGTATAACTTCAGCAACATTTTCCAACTCTCATTTTCAGCGGCCGATCAAACGGTACGCGAAGTAGGCGGTTGCCTAGGGCCTCGCCGTGTTGGAGGCCCCAAAAAAAAAATTGGGCCGATTGTGCGATTTTTGGAAATTTAAAAGAAGAGTTAATTTATAGCACAAAATCTAATTAAAAAGGTAAAAAATTGATCCAAAATATCTTCCTTGGTTATATAATACATTTGTTTCTATTTGATAAATTAAATGCAGAGAAGCATATCGACTCTATGGCTTTAAAGTATAAACGAACTTGCACCAGGATTACCGAATGTATAGTACCAGGAGAGCATCCACGGAAGAGGTAGCTCTTGGTACTGCGCTGTAAGGTATGCAATGTTTATACACTAACTTTGCAACCAACTTGCAATGCAATGCGCCGTAAGGTATGCAATATATATACACTAACTTTGCAACCAACTTGCAATGCAAGTTTGGTGCATGCAAGAAACTTGCATGTACCAGCCGAGCAAGATGGCGCCCAACTTCGTACTTCGGCGCAGTACCAGGAGCTACCTCTGCCGTCGGATGCTCTCCTGGTACTATACATTCGGAAACTGGTAGTTTTCGAAGAAATTTTTCTCGATCAACGGGTTGTGTTAGTGTTTAAAAATTGCATACCTTTAGGCGATTTTTGAGCAAAATTGTTGTACAAGTGCTACCTCTTCCGTGGATGCTATTCTGGAGAGTTAGCAAAAGACAGAGATCACTATATGAATGTCAGCATTTGGTTCAGCTTTTTTGTTGCTTCAAGGATCCACGGCCCTCTTTCTAGTCTTGGAGTTAAAGGAGTAGTATAAAATTGATGGGAATTATGTTTATTAATTTAGCATCACCTTAGCTAATGCTCGATATTCTTGGTAAAATATCTTTTCACTTAAAATTAAATTTGCGAGCTACAAATTAAATAATAAATAAATGTCGACTTTGTAGCGTTCCATGAAGCACTATTGTGCGGACTTCTCTGCGCGTGTGTGCCGCATATTGATAGTAAATCACTCGTGCCACTACATACGAATTAACACCGTGCGACACTTGATCTTCGTCCCACTGCAATCAAAATGGTTCCACTTAGCAAACACTCAAACGCCCACACACACACACACCTCATCCACATGTGCTATAAATTATGTCTCACGTTCATACTGTGCCATAGCTAACCTCAAACTCGACACGCTAAAAACCGTAGCACCGTATTTTGGGTCGTTCGGATGTACATTTATTCGAGTTGTGAAATGATTTTTATCAATTTAATTACAGTCACGTAGCTGCTAGCAGCATCAGCAGCAGGTTCATGTTTTGTGCGCGATATCATTCCACTCCAGCCCGGTCTCGTCGTACAATAATGAAGTACACTTGCCGGCGAGTGGTACTTGCCGCGGTATTGGGTGAGAAGATGCACAAAAAAGAACTGTGCGCTCGAAATTAACGATGCATTTTCTAGCACCCATTTTTCCGTCGGTTGAACGCGCGGTTATTTTCCACGGCCCATTGGAGGTGCACCGTTGGTGGTAAAGTTTCGCTATTTAATGTGGAACAAATTTTTTTTATCGCTCGCACCGCGTTGTTGCCAGCCCAGTGTAGTTTGCCGATACAGTGACATGGTGCTTCACGGAACGGTGCAACAAGAATGCACCTCTCGAAAACTTCCAAACGCGTTCAAGTAACTCCGACGACAGCCGGTACTCGAACAGTTTACGATTATTGGATTGAGCTTGTGCAGCGAAAGGGAGTTAAAAGACGGTGAGAGTGGCCAGTCATTTTGGGATGCTGTCATTAACGTCTTTATGGTAAACATCAAACGCGCACTATTCTTGTCGGATTTTAACAACTCTTTGGTAGTGGGGGGGGGGGGGGGTTTCGTCACCCAACATCTTCTCCCCGTTGCCATCACGTGTGCGGTTGGTTCGGTTTTATTAGTTGCAACCTTCCAGAACAATTCCAAAGTGGCAACATAAATGGGCCACGATGCGATTCACCGGTAATCTCGCTGATGATGAAGATGATGTTTGGTTCTTGCGGATCATCCGACCCGAAAAGGATGGCGTTTTGATGGACGGTCGGTGGAATCGTTTCAGTGCGCATTTGTCAGATTTAGTGCGAGTCAAGTCAAGGGCGATAATCGGTTGGCGTGCAAATTAATCGCACAGCCAGCGTCTGACACGCTCCCGACCCCTATAGCTGTCGGCTTGTATTATCGTTAGCGTCGTTTCCCGGTCGGGCTATCTATCGGTCAGTTCCGCGTGCCGCTTCAATTTCTTTTCCAACCGCAGCTCACCTTTGCAACCTGAACTCATCTCATTAGCGGTGCCACGACTTAATCATCTTCACTCTTGTTTGACGTGCTTTTGACGGTAAATTGACCGAGTCGGACCGGCGATTCGACCGGCGAGGATCGCCCGCAACGAGCCGAAGAACGTCAAATTTGTAGACAAGAAATTAAAAGCGAAATTGGTAGCATCAACTTCAGACCTTCAGACCTGATGAATGAAAGCGAAAACGGTGAGAAATCGCTACACAAAACCGCAGCATCGGAGGGAATAGAATGCTACAAGGGCGAGGGTAACCTCAATCAAACAGTTGCAAACGATGCTGAAGAGGAGATGAAGCGAGGAAGTTTTTGTGGCACGAGGTGCTGGCTACAGTTCATCCCAAAGCTCGGGACGCTTGGCTAATCCGAACGATGATTTACAAGTCGCTGACTGTTGCAAGGGCACGAAGCCAGTAACGAGCGGAAGGCAAACACACCCTTCTCGAGGAGGGTTTTGCTGATATGGTGGAATTTTGAGAGCATTTATAATTACTTACAAAGTTCTATTCAATCGTGACCCGCCTGTGCGGTGATGGGTTAAACAACTTTAGAACCAGAGTCGGGTGCGTTCCAGCGAGCGCGTTCTCCCCAAAGGGTCAGTCCACTCGAACGAAATCATCTCCGACAAAAATTAAACGCAAAACAAAACAGCGGACAGGTAGAGATCATAAAAAGGCAAGCATTTTCGTTCCCCCGGCTGCACGTGAGTGTGTACGGTACCGTCTGAGGTGCGAGTGAAGATATGGTGCGGCACACAATAAACCCAACGGTGCCCGGATTTTATGTGTGGAAAGCAAAAGGGGTTAATAAAGCTTCAATTTTATGATGTTTTAAATTTCGTTAATTGACTCCCGGCGGGATACTGTCATCACTTTTAAGGAGGGAGCATGGATGGATGTGCCCACGGAGGGAGAGATGTACACCATTACCTGGTCTGGTGAATGCATACCATTTCCATTTTGTCTCATTTTGTTAATTTTTGTTCCAAACCACCTGCGCATGGTGCGCTGCCGAGAGGAACCCGTTGGCGTTTGGACGCTGCAACGGCATCACTGCAGCATCATCACGGCATCTTGACGGCCGTTTTTATCAACACTATCCGGTGACCGCGAAACAGCCCTTTCACGGATGCGTTCGATACGAATCGAACGAAACGCGCGTTACAGGGGTTCCTTTGATGCTTTCCCCAGCTGGAAACGGGTGATGATGTTTTGCTGGCGTCGCCGACAGTCGTAAATTATTTGACTGCTTTTAATTGATGGGATTTATCTTTATGATTGGGGCATTCGAGGGAGGGTGCCGATTACTGGTGCACACAATTAAATTACTGTTGGGCGAATGTGGGCGAAGCGTCAAATAAATTACGCTACACTTTTATGGTGCTTCCTTACGCGTTGAGTAGTGATGAGCTTTTTGTAACGTGTGTTATTGAACGTTTGATTTCGCGTTTGTTGCTGGATGGTATGGGGCGTGAAATTCAATTTGTAGCGACTGTAGGCCATCATTAAGCCATCACATTTCTATAAAAAAGAGTAAAAATGTTAACTTCATCGACAGTTGAATGGGATGACGGGTATCATTTCGCAGGCATGTTTGATTTATTTACATACATTCGAATGAAACAGTGTAGCATACAGGCATCATATTTAATTAACCTTGTTTATTTATAGAATATAACACAAAAAAGGCTTGCGAGTAACTCAGCCCTTGAAGCTAGGACTGAGAGAACGTCTTATGGAGGTGAGTGTATGATTCTATCGAAAACACGACAGGTGTGCCTCAAGTCAGTTTTTTGGGTCCAATTTTATTTGTTTGGTATATAAAAGATATCAAAAACGTGCTTTACCACTATGATGTGAACTTCTATGCCGATGACACATTAATTTTTGTATCCTGCAGTAAGATCCAAGTAGCTGAGGAACGCTCATCCCGCATCCTTTTCCCTCATCTCGAATCTCCGATTGAGAATCGGAGTGGAGGCGTTTGTTTAGTAATATGATGGGCCGGCAGAAAAAAATGAGCCTGAAGCACTGATTCGAAAAACCATCATGTATTCGTATATTCGATCGTTTACAATTCTAAAATATGTGAAAAAATATCTTCAAGATATTTTCCCTTTTCTCGATCCTATGCGTGTGTACAGGTGGGACCATCAACTTCATCAACTTCATCGTTAACATCAATTTATCAGTGAATATATAGACAGCAAACAGGGTACATAAAGGATGCTATTGCCAATCAATGTACTAAACGATATGATACCTTTTCGTTACAGTTATGAAACATAATATTTTCAATGAAGTAGAGATGCCGCTGGTGTGTTACAGTCTTCCATCCAATTTGGCGCATTGGCCTGACGCAGTACAATGTAAAAATCATTTAAAGCCCGCCTAGCTTATACTAACAATATACAATACGCTAGGTTTCATTGTTTGAGGATTTGAGCTATTATTTTGCAATTAAATAGTGTTTTAAATACAATTTTTCATTGTAACTCTGTCATTCGTACGGCGAAGTTGAACACCCTGAAATAAGATGCAAAACTGGTTTAGTTTTCTAATCATCATTGTAATATTTTTTCAGCTAAAAAATAAACATACGCACAATAATTCTTCAACAGCTTTGCAATAGAACAGCGTTAGTGCTGCATTAGAGCTGTACTAAAGCTGTGATAGTACTGGAAAAGTGTTTGCATTAGACCTGCGTTAAAGCTGTATTAGAGCGGCATTAGAACAATCTTTGAGGTAGAAGATTCGAAGACTCATATAGTATTTGAATCCAATCCTAAGACTTCACCATCATTGAGGTTGACGGGGTTTATTATAGCGTCACTAAGTTTATTTATGTTCTGCCTGTTTACTCGCGTTACTTATTAGCGTAATGCAGGGTCGGCTGTCGGCTATCGTCTGTTTTGCGCTCCTGATATTTTCTAGTTACTTCTTCCTGGTGATTTTTTTAGGCTAGGGGATGAAATTGATTAGGGGATGAAAAATTCCTATTAGGGGTGAAATTCCTTAACTGTTGCAATTGCAATTGTTTCAACGATTGCTTTGACTGTTCTAGAACAGTTTACAGTGGTTTTACTGCAAAATTTGAACATAATACATTTATTTTATAGTTATTGGTCAGTCTTCTAGGTATCATTAAATCATTTGAAAGCTGTTGATAATGCATACTGTTTTTCCACGTTAGAAATTGATCATGACACTAATTTAAATTAGTATCAATAACCAAGGGATAACCATGATTATCAGACTAAATTCGCATAGGAAACATTTCGTGGAATGGCGTCAAAAGCAGAAGGCAGAACTAATGATTCATTAAGTGTAAATTATTAAAACGAATTTTGAATGTTTTTACTCGATTTGTTGTTTAAATTTCACTCTGTTTATAGTTTTTGTTTGTTTTCTTATTCGTAATCAATGTCCCATCGGCTTTAACGCAAAAGCAAATAGTTCCAATTGTGTTGGAAATGCGCCTCGTAACACAATGCCCTCGTTCGAAATGGACAGCACCTCGCCGTTTTTCATCGATAGTTTTTTGTCCCAGAACCATGAGCGGATGTTTTATTTAGTCATGTCGAACGAATTGTACGACCGTTCGGCACAATCTTTAGTGTCGAAAAATGTGCGTCAACAAATTGTTTTAAAAAAAAAATCTAAAACACCTGCCGTGCGCGTGTGGCCTAAAATACCGGCAAACCGGAATGCTAATAACTCGTCAACCGATTTCGACGTTTTGCCGGGTGTTTGTTCTTAACCATTTATCTAGGCGGGTTTTTCCGGCATTGTTTAAAATTCATGGAATAAATTTGGCGCACGGCTGGTAAGAATTTGCCGCCTGCCGGTGGTGCGCGTGACAGTGGGATTCGAGCATTTTCCGAGGATATTTCGCACGGTATTATGAAGTTCACACTTCATCGCGGCGTGTGGCATGTAGGTGGGTTGGGTGTTTTTTGTGTAGTGGAATTTCGCCCATCGAGCCCGCGGCTACCGGAACCGATCACACTACGAGACGCACGGTGACTGTTATCTTCGCGTGGACGTTGCTATTTCCCGCGCCTTCATCGGCCTCCACCATCCGGTGCAGATGTTGTGCGTGAACATGATTCTGACAGGCGCGATACGTTGCGTTCGTATCCCAGGCGTACGTTTTAATCCGTCACTTGCAGCAGCCGCTGGACCACGTCCACGTGGTGTCCCCACGAGGAGAGCGGGTCGGAGGCACTCGACATTGGAATTGATTGAACAATCAGATGATGAATCGAGCAGTTTCGCGTTGCCCCAATTGTTGCTATTGTTTTTTTTTTTTGCCGCCCGTCCAACACCTAGACCCCTGGTGGGGAAACACCTGTCACCCAGTGCGAGCTCCTGAGAGAAATGTCCAACAAACAAGGAGAGAACGAATAGACAACAACGACAACAAAAAAAAAAACCATGCAACCAACCCACAAACACACATACACCGTTAGGACGGCACGGCTGCGGTGCGTTTTTGTTGTTCGCTTGATTCCGAAGGATTGTAGCACACAATTCGAAATTTGGTTAAAAATGCAGGCTTTGTTTGCGTAGCCACTTTTCTGTCACAAAAATCCCGCGCTGCCAAAGGGTGAAAACGTGACCGATCGCACGCAGGGGTGTAGCAGGAAAGAAGTTTCGGCAGTGAGGGCAGTGCTTTAGTATTTTTGTGAAAATGGCCATCCATCAGCAAAACCGAACAAGGTGGGAAAGCGTTCGGCCAGGTGAAGGATGGTGGCCGTTTCTGGCTCCATCATTCGTTTATTTACTTTGGTCTCGTTTGCAATTTGAAGCGTAACGCCGGGATGGGTATTACTTGTTTGTTTCCTTCCGCTTCGCTTGACATTTCGATGGGGCGGGTTTTTTTCTCTCGCTCTCTCTCTCTCTCTCTCTCTCTCTCTTTCTCTCTCTCTCTCTCTCCCTACACGGGAGATATTGATGTGGTTTTGTTGTTGTTGTTGTTGTTGGTTTTCTGTTTCCGGCGCACGTTCCCGCTTCAGCACGCGGGAAAACGGGTACTGATTGTTGCACCGTGATTTGCCATTTGCCTTTCGGCAATCGGAGGATTATGGTTTTCATTTGCTGAAAAAGGGTTTTCCATTGGTCTTGATTCGGGCATTTGGCATTTGTCGCGATATTGCTGCCCGGCGTCCCAACGCAGCAAGCGGATTTACGATGGTAAAAGCGTTGGTTTGGGAAGAATTTCCTTTTCCCTTTTTTCGTTCGTATTTGGTGGATTTTTATTTAAACTGCACTGTGAATTATTGTAGCATCGGGTTTTTGGGGGTGAAGGTGAGGATGTGGAGGCGATGTTTAAACAATCGGCTAACGGAACCGTTGGGGCATAATAATTGCATTTTGGGCTGTTTGTGGGTTTCGGTGGAAACAGGAAACAAAACTGCAACGGAACATAGTAAGCCGCGCTAGTAAATCGCAACAAATGGGTAAAAGCTTCGCCGTTGCTTAATAAGGGTTCCCATCTAAAAATGAAATGGGAAAAATAGATTTGTATGCTAAAATGATGTACACAAAAGCCTGCCTAGCAAAGTAAATGCATTTTGTGGTCGTTTCTGTTCCAATTTATGATGAATGGTACAACAACTATTTTAGGCGAGTCTGATGATATAGTTTTACGTTTAGTTATTATTCCGAATCACAAACTGTCAATGAGTGCTTCTATTTTAATAGAATAAAAGGCAGATAAGCATTTGGTGCAAAAATGAAGTGTAGCTTGATGAGTGCTATTTGTAGTAACATAAAGTTGATGAAATGTATTTCTGTTCTGATATAGAGAGACGAGATTACAATTGAAACAAGACACCGCAAAGCTCCTAGTTCCTAACTCCAGTTTTCCATCAGACTCTTCCCGTGGAGACAGAAAGACATGCGACTAGATTATAATTTCCGATTCCTTCTACTAGGACTCAAGCCCCTGACAATAGCATAGAATCTTTGTAGATGGTAGGAATATCAGCAAAAGCGTTGTGTCAGCTCTGCTTAGTTCCGTAAACATGTCTCGACCATCCTGGTATCTTAGGCCTCTTGTAATAATCCAGATTCGATGCGGTAATTCTCATGGACATTCTGATATTAAAGTGCAATACTTACAACCTTCAACCAAATAAGAAAAACGGAGTTTGGATTTTATTGCCCTTGGCGTGGTGTCAGGTGACAGGACGCAATGATCGTTACACCAGGGCGCGATCAGAGTAAGTGACCACGCGAACCGAGAAGGACCGAAGCTTCGAAGGGTCGAATAAACGGGGAAACGAGGATGTACTGAAGAAATAGGGAACGAAAGTGTTAATTTATTTTAGAACAAAGTAGGCTAAGAGGTTTGGTGTTTCATCCAGTTCCTAATGCCAATTTTTATGATCGTTGCATTAAAAATGGAATCCTATATAAAACAATCAAATCGCTTCTGATATCAATATTCAAACAAAAAAAAAGATCCTATCGTTTGGCACCATAATACCGTAGGGCGTTGAAGTGTATCATTTCATCTGCCTTTGAAGAACAATACCAGCTAATACCATATAACGTGAGACAACAAAACAAGGGCAAGCGACTTAAAGAGGAAGCAGCTTCAGAGCGGAGTTTATTTTTGTCCATCCATTTGCCCGTTGGTCCACATCCTTTTGCTGTCAAAAGTTCAGCTGCCTTTTTGGAAGCCAATTTATTTTACTTACACTCCCACCGTTTTTCCTGCGCTTTAGTCTCTTAACGTGCACGAGTCCAAATCGGAGGGAAAAAAAATGAAGGTTGTGTCCAACAAAAAAAAAAACAGGAACATTCCAATATAACAATCCTTCAGTGTACAAATGTACATCGGAAGGGGTTCGCCTGTTGGCTCTGATTGTGGCCGGGGCACTCGTCGGGTCAGGATAGTTCGAAAGAGTTCAAAAACATGTCAAAGACATCAAGAACTGTGTGTATTGAGATCCTTTTTCACTAAGGTTCGCCCTATTGCTGCCGGCGTGCCATACGAACCGTCCTTGTTTGCTTTGCATTTCTCGGCTCAATCCCACCGTACCCACCCGGGTTTTTGTGTCGCCCGAAAGTGGGACCGAACTTGAAATGTCTTCATCACATCAATACACAACTGTTATCATTATTTTCATCATCCCGTTCTACGGATGCATGGCTTTCGGGAAAATCGGCTTTTCCCATGCCGCATCCCTGCCCACCCACCCATCGTACGCCCCCCCTTTTATGCAAAAGAAAAGGGAAACAGCCCGGGGGCAGCTGGATGGATTGATGCGGCACTACGGGATGGGGTTTTGCGTGGGTGGAAATGGTGAGACACAAATAAAAAGGACAAGCAACAGTGAAAAGAACGCAAGCCAAAATGCCGCCGCTCCCACGGAATCCGTACCCGTTGGCGGGGGGGGAGGGGTGTCGAACCCATTCAGCGGGCTTGATTTGTTCCCCAAATCCCGATAAACATTTCCCCACAGACCTTTCCACCACCACCCCCAACCTAACAAATAAAAAAGGACAAAATGAAATAAAAATGTCTTTCAACGAGGAAATCGCCTTATACGCCATCAGGATCACTTTCGCCAGTGCGACCGAGCTGCGATGTTTTGTTCCGGGACATTCATGTTTCCGTCGGGTCGATCGGAAACCGGCAACGGTCGATCGGCAACAACAACCGGGCGGCAGGTGATGAGAACACGGATTGCAATCATCGCGGAGCATATATGGCACGGGCGGGAGCAGGAAACGGTTCCCGATGTTCTGGCAGATTGTCAAGTATGGGGATTTGTCTGTTTCCGTCGGTTGGCGACGAAGCATAAAGCCTTTGGATGCCATCATGCTAGAAGCGGTAGAAAAGGGAAGGGGGCCGGGGGTGCTGTTGCCAGGACAATGCAGTAGCCTACTAACACACATGCGGAGCGCGTCTTGAGAGGCTTCTTTGTTTGTTTATTATTGTCATAATCAATAAAACATACCCTTTCGGTCTTCGATTCCGATTTCCCGAGATAAAATATATGATATGGAAGCCGGCATTATTGAGTCGAGCCCGGTTAGGGTTTCACTGTTGGCACTGTCGCTCAGCCATTGTACGCCCTTTCCACAATATCCTCAAGATTGTCCTTGTGTGGGAACAATAATATGAGTGTGTGTGTATGTGTGTGTGCGAGAGAGAATTGTGATGTGGTGGGAAAGAAAATGAAGGCACAAAAGAAGCCATCGGGCAACCCTCCGTGCTGCGGCCCAGCCATACCGCTGTCAGGGACAGATAAATGGGGTCCTGCCCGGTTCAGCTAGACGACGATCGGTTTGGAATAAATATTTAAAATTGAAGATATTTTTCCTTCCCTTCCTTGCGCCGTAACCGTCCTCCCATATGCTTCATTGTTCGTGCCGATGGAGAAGGAAAATGTATCCGTATGGCCGCGGGCCCGGCTGAGGGTTGATTGAAGATTAGGTACGAAGCAGCGTTCGGGGCGGGTTGATAGTTGGTGGTTCTTGTTGTTTATTCAGATATAAAATGAACAAGATATAAAATGGATTTCTATCTCTCTCCTTCTCTCTCTTTCACGCTTGCTGGTATTGTCCTCTCGGACGACCAAAGCAAAAGCGGGGATCGCGTTGCGACCAATCATCGGTTGTCATCGTTTTCCCTTTTTTTGTTGTTGTGGTTGTAGCCCCGTGGGTGATTTCTTCCAGATTTGTACGATTATTCGAACAGAAGGCAAAGTATAAAACCGTTCAAGCGACCTCCCGAAGCGGTGGAAACAAAAGCAAGGGACGAAGGTGGGGGCGGGAGGGCACCGAAAGTGTTCGCTTTTCTTTCGGGGTTTCGGTATTTTCCGTTTTCTCATAGCACCAATCCATTTTCGGGCATTGGTATTTTTCTTGGATACGACTTAATCAAACAAAGAAAATCGTTCGCATTGTCGTGGTTTGCCTTTGCATGCCCCGAAGGATGGAAATGGAGCGTTAGTGGGATGGGAGATGTGTGGCCAGTCGAGGACTAGTCGAGGCAAAAAAAAAGCAGCTCAGAAATGTTTACTCAACGAGCAGACGACCGTTTTACGGTACGGTACACTGCTGTGGCGCTGCAAATGGTAAAATTTTCCATAATTTCCATCTGTGTGTTTTTTTTTCTTGTTGGTTTCGTTGCTGCTGCTTGTTGGCACGAATGGCACGAGCGGCTGGCTGGAGCAGTAATTGTGACACGACAGCTTGTAGTAATTTGTTTACTATTCAAACAAGTAATGGCATTTTTTTCTTTGGAATGTGTGCTTTTTTTATTCGCCTTTTGTTGGCGACTCTCGTGACAAGGTTTAATCGTTTGTTGATCTTTTCGGAAAAGAACTGTGCGTTTGATGCGTGAAGTAGGAATTATTTTTACAAATGATCCTATTGTGGTTAAGTAATAGCAAAAGTTCAAGAAAGAACTAGTGAACTTTTTAACAAAAATCCATTGTTATCGAAGGAATTGTAGGGTTGGTAATGAAGATTTTTTTTATATCGTGAACAGATTTTACCAAGATTTTAAATTTATTAACGACAATACTTACACGACTACAAGTGAATGTTTGTAAACCATAGTTTTGGGCTTTTTGATTGTAAAAAAGGGAAATTATCTGCCTATATTTCTTTGAAAGATGAACTTAAAGTACAAAAACATTGCACTGTTTGTTTATTTACTCGAAAATATCAACGTGTCCAGGGCACTGTGGCGCTTAATTAATTCTGATTATGTGATTCAAACTTATACACACTTACTTCAAGAAGAAAGACCAGGCTGTCAATCAGTATTTTAAAATTACATTTAATCCAACACCCTATCAATTATGGATATGTAATCTTAGTGGTACTCCACAATGCTAATGGAACAGTTATCAGAAACGTTATTATGATTGAGGATTTGAAAGGATTCAAACGAATTGAGCATTCCGACCTGTTGAAGTGCAAATATAATTAAAGAAGTCAGATACGGAATAAACGATAGAGTACATATTGACGAATCGTGGAGCGAAGTAATAAAAAGTAGTTTACGAATGGCGACCAATTGGTCCCCAAAGAAGTTAAAATTGGGCAGGGAAGTAAAAATTCGTGAAGCACAATCATGATGAAAGATCCTAGCATAAAAGGTAATGAAAAATGAAACATGTTAGTGATGAGGAAAAAAATCAGCTAAGTAGTTTTAGACCGCCTTCATTCACATTCCTTCGCTTTCTGCTGTGAAATTCACTTCGGTCGCTCACAGGATTCAATCGAACAAACACGTGTAACCCCTTGGGTCGGTCTTACAATCGGTTTCAAGCTGTCGTGCAATGTTATAAAATTTTAATTATTTAAATTCATATCGGTGTCTAGTAGGGCAATCATCCATTCGCCAAGCATAACGGGCCACGAACGGATCCAACAACTCACCAGTGGCATGAGTGATCAGCCGCTTCGATAGTACTAATGAACCATTTAGCTTAATGAAAGTTTGATCAGTTCTGTTAAAACTTTGCCCGTAGCCGCAGAGATTGGCAGAACGACCAGTGGAAAGCGCCACTTAGTTGGCTACACTTGGCCCAACGTGCGTGTGTGTGTGTGTGTGTATGTTTGCTATGCTCTAGTAAAAAAGTTTTCCTTTATCAAACGAGTGTTGGTCCAGGGCAGTGTAGCGAACGAAATGCGTCAGACATAATTTTTACATAACTTTCACCTAACGACCCATGAACGCAAGATGGATGATGGTGATGCCTGTTTGCTGCCGAAACATCCACTCCCAGAACCCATTCGGTTTAATGACAATTCCTTGTCGCTTTTTTTTTCAAGCGGTTTGCTTTGGGATGACAGCGGAACTGGGCGGAAGAAAAACGAAGACAGCATAAAGCGCCGCTTCTTACGGGTTCCGGAGATTATTGGCTCGCGTCAACATTTCCGCCCCTAATAAAATCAATTGATAAAAATCAAACTCTCCATCCTATCGTTCAATTCTGTGTGCCGGTCCAGAATGTCGACACGGCGCTCATCGCAATGTTGTTGTTGCTGCCGCTTTTCCTTGTTTCTGTCATTGGTTTTTCCACTTTTTTAGGCATTTGTGTGTGTGTGTGTGTTTTCCAATTATTGCAAGCCACCCGCACCCGAAAAGACAACGGAAGTGTGGCGGAGTGTCGTTCGCTCGTAGCTGTCATTATCCGGACAGTCATCCCCAACACACTTCCACTCTCGCTTCGTCTCTCCGGAGGGGAGGGGGGGGGGGGGGCTGGGAAACAGTTGATTATAATCGTTTATCGACAGGCGCAAAAAAAAAGGAAAGGAAAAGTTTTTCCGCCTCACTTGCATTTTCGTTCCATTCAATGGGGTCCCCCCTACCACCAGCAAACGGAACAGGAACGATGGAAAAGCGGTGAAGAATGTCACAAAGCGGCCACGGACTACGGTGAACAACGGTTTCTCGGGTTTCTCACCATCGTCGGGCCGTCGGGTCCTTTTGTTTTCTCGCCTTTTTGGGGAGTGTTTTTCTTGCACACCCCGTAAGTGTGTTTGTGCAGCGATGAGAAGATTTTCCCAATTTTTCTTTGCGGGTAATGTGAAAACGGAATAAAATAAAAGCCTGCAAAGCTTTACGCCGCACAGCCTGTCACTCAATCGGTTCCCGTGTCCCGTGTGTCATCTTAATGACTGGCTTGATGGGTTGGGATGGGCTCGGGGTTCGTTAAGATTATTTGTCGGGAAAAGCGCTTGTAAGTACGAAACTGAGGCATGGAAAAACAGTCAATTCATGGTGTAGCTGGAAGGGAGGAGTAGAAAATGAAAACAGGAGAAACACCATTTAATAAAATAGGAATGCATCAAATTTTAACGAGGATCCAAAGGCATTTGACAGATGTTTTTCTTCCAGCACCAACACCTTTCTTTTTTCACCCCGATTTAATACAAGCTCTTTGACCCATCAACGGGAGCTACTTATCGGGTTTGGGTTCTTTTTTGTTTGGGAATGGAAAGTGATGAAAAACTTACTTACCTTCGCACCATCACACCAGCCGCTAATGCTGACCCGATCGTCCCGCATCCTTGATCGGATAAAAGAATCAGTCCTACGAAAAGCGGGTTTTTTATTCACCCAACCTTACCGGGTGTTCTCCGACTTTTTTTCCCCACACCAACTTATCCGAGCCGGAAACGGGAATTTCACCCACCACGGACGGACGTGGGTCATTTGCCGAATGGGGGAAGTTTGCCTCCGGATGCCAACGGAGGCTAGGCATTTGGTTTTGGTCGTGGAAGCAATTAAATTAATTCGATTCTTTCGACGGATCTCAGCGGTTTCTTAAGTCGCTTACGGCGCAAGCGAGGGGAAAGGGATTGGGAATAGATGTTTCGAACTCCGACCGACCGGTGCTTTTCCACACTAGGAGTGAATGAGCTAACTAATCAGCTTGGCTCCGCTCTACCCTGGTCCAACCCACCAATTAAAAGTTTGATACGGAGCAAATTATGGGTTTGCGAGTAATAAATGGCATTATTTCTCTCGTCGGAATGAAGGACCCGTTTTCCGAATGTTGATTGGAAAATCGGCGTGGCACCATCGTGGGCGGCCAGTAGCGAGGTAGAGTGATCTCACCTTGTTGGGGCGCACCCGTCATCGTCATCACACAGGACGAGCTCGAAGTTGTGGAAATCCTCACCTGTAGGGTTCTTTTGCTTTGCTGCATGTACCGTTCCCTTCGATCCGAATCCAAGCAAGCGCTAATGGATGTTTCGAGGCAGTAATGTTTAGCGAGAAGGATGAAAAGCTGGTCAGAATGCGGGTATTAGGTGGACTTGGTTGCGGTTTTCAGAGCAAACCTCCACGCTGGTAAGCATGCAAATCAGGTGAAGCTTTTACGGTGAACTTGAACGATGAGCGCGAAAGAGAGTTCCTATTTAAGGACTTTGGAAAGCTCTAAGTGTAACGAACTGTATGCTGAAGAACTGGCATACATATCTTCGGGTCTGGCGTGTGGGCGATGGAAATAATTTATTTGTGTTGCGGTACATTGACTGTACTCTGCAATTGGTGGGATTTTCTAGAATATTTTGAAAAGTTTTCCCTAATTAGGAAATCATGGAAAGCGTTAATGATGGGGTTCATCGAATCTTTGGAATCTTCAGATTGCAGCTACGGTTAGTTCAATGTTCGTTTGAAATTTCATTCATCGATGCGGAGATTTTGAGCAATGCTCTTCAACCGTTTTAGTATCACAAGGAGCCCTCTGGTTCAACATATGTTTATCGTGGTAGACATGTGCAGACTGTGCGCTGGGGCTGTAATTAAAACCTGACAAAAGATTGACGAAAGACTCAATTAAGCTTACGATAATTTGCTCGGTAGAATAAATATGTGTGTCACCGTAAATGAAATCCATCAAACAAACTCGCTTGGCATGCGAGCCGCATGGTATGGACTAATCCCACGAACCACAGGAGGTTGGGGACCACTGATGAAGATACACTTAAAGGAGTTTGTAATGTGTAATGTAATGTGTAATGTGAGCCCTTATTAAACCACTTCTCAAATGGCTTAAAACAGAGACGAGCCACACAAACATAGTCGCAGATAGCCACAAAAATTGTAGGTTGTCAATATCAACATTTACAACAACATTACACAGTATCTTTCCCTTCTTTAAAAGTAATACATGTAGGAATGAATCTTTATTGGTTCCACGTGTCCTTAGACTGCCGTTTGCTATAAAAAATTATAGCAGGCACCCACTTAACATTTTTCGTACAGCTATATTTCACTATAATCCCACATACATTTGTAATAGAAAATATTTACAACAGTTAGAAAACTGCTCACTGCATCCTGCATCTCGAAATATTTTAACAAATTTCTTCGCTTGGGCACCGATGTAAGGAATAACCGGCGTGGGATGTCGATGTTGTTGATGTTTTGTGATTGTGGAGATTTACTCCCAGAAGGATCTCTTTCACTTCTCAGTGTCATTCGGAAAAAGGATATTATGAAGGGATAGGATTAGATGGGCAAACTGCGTGGGGGTTATAAACCGATGGAAGAAGGTGGTAAAAGCCCTACATCTTTTTAGTAGATGTGAGTTGTAGAGTTTGTGTATGCCCTGTACATTTATAATGCATACACAAACTCAATAAAACCATCTAGCATCGTAAGCATTGGGTTACAGGAAAGCTTGTAATAGAACAGAGTTGCTAAATTGACGACATTTTATTTGCTATAATAATTAAATGTGAGTCTATTCAAACAGGCTTCAAAAATAGAAATACACAAAACATTGGTTACTAACTCAAAGTGAACGAAATTAAAAAGCAAGAATGATAGAATCCAGCATTTACTTGCCTATTGCCCATAAAACACTCCTTCAAATGAGCTAATCATTTGTAAACAATTATGTGCACGTTGCTTGCAACATTAACTGGCATCACGCTTTACGGCGAATGGGAAAGAAAGTTTGAAGACAGCGTAACGACGTTTGCACAGCACATTTTGCAACAGCAATCCCTTGATGTTTAATGTAACATTTCAAACATCTTGCAATCAAAGTGCCCAAAAAAACTCGCTCCTTAAAGCATCGCTCGTAAACATTGCCGTCACGTGCCGACGGTGCGATCGGGTTTCATCGCGCATACACCTTGTTTTGATTACGAAATGTAATTTCTTGGCCGAGTTTGTTGGTAATCTCGGTTCCTTCAAAAAAAACCTCTCCACCTCGCCCAGAAGAACCTAGCGTAGCAAAAACAAAAAAAAACATCAAGGAAACACAAACACGGTGTACATAAATCACGCATCGCGATCAGGCCATCACTGTGCCGTGAGCGTACACGGCCGATCTCGGTGGTGAATGTTGTTTGGAACTCGGTGCGCAAACTATGCGGTTAAACTAGGCAAAAGTTCTGATGGAACGCGTTGGCTTCCAGCAAATAGCATAAACAACACAACGAAATGAATTAAGAACGTTTCCAGCACCGGGTCCCCCCCCGGTTCGGCTGAGTGCGGGAAAAAGAATCAAATTTGTTCCGCTTCTCGGTGCGGGCCGCCCGCGCGTGCTGGGTTGATGAAGATGAAGGCAAAAATGTTTGAAATTGTTCGAAACACAAACGGACGGATTCCCGATGTAAGATCACCGGGGTGGGGTGGGGTGGAAGTAGCCTACGTGGGAAGTTTGTAATCGTAATGCGAAGTAAACGCGCGCGCCCCAGAGGTAGAAACGCGCGAGCTCAAAGGGAAACGAAAAAGTTACACCAATAGGCAATTTAATTTAAATTTAGATTAATATTTATTTTAACTTGATTTCTTTCTCACTCGAATCGTGCGGTACGAGTGGCGTGCTTCTTGCGCGAGTACCTCCAAGGAGGTATGGCTAACCAGCCCCTTCCCGCGGTTGCCTCGCGCTGTTGTCGCGCCACGACACGCTCGCTAGCGCTTGTTGCAACGAATTGCGCCAACCGGTACCAACTGCCAACCGTGCGTTCGTTTAGGGCCGAGTCGAATAAATCGGAGGAATAAATCTCAATCTAATTCTGGTTCGCACGAGTTTGTTTTTTTCCTTCCCGTTTCCACAATCCCGTTCCTGCGTTTTCTCGAGCACGAGCATCCCTCGCGTTTTTCTTTCCCGGGACGGTGCGTATCCATCTTGAAGTGCCTGCTGCCGGTGCTGCTCATCTGCATCCGGGCCAAAAGATTCATGTCTACAAAGTTCGAACGTATTTTCTCATTTCGCCCGCATGTTTCCTGTCTTTCTAATCTGATTTGCTGTCCCGCGAACCGGATTGTGGCACCGAGAAATCCGACGTGTCGGTCCGGTTTGGGCCCGATGCACGCGGAGATTCCCTGCAGAATTCCCCCAGGAACACAGTTGGGTTCGGTGCGGACTCGTGCATCGGACCTTGGCGGGGCCGAAGCACGAGGGAAAGAATTCGCGCACAATGCGATCGAGAAGTTTGGAGCGTGCTTTGAAACAATTTTCATTTGCTTCACTCTCTGCCATTCCTGGCCGCTGGACGCAATCCGGCAGATGGAACCGGTTCATCCGCGTCCAATCTTGCTTCCTTCGCTGTGAGTTTGTGATTGTGGAACTTAACTACTGTAAAATAGAGCGTTTTTGCGCTACTTAATTGCACACTTGAGTTGAGGAAGAGTTTAAAGTTATAACAAAAAAATGAAACAGACAGCTTTAAGGACAGCGTTCCATGAGGAGTGAATAACAAGTCTGCGTTCTTGAGGAGAAAAAAATGTTTTATAAAAACATACTAATTAATTGCGCAATTTTTTTAAGATAATACGGCGTGAGTCGTCATAAAGGAAATATAAATAAAAAATTGTGCAATTTTGTTATTTATTGATAACACTACCGTTGTCAGACAAATTTTAATGATAAAACTGAATAAAACATTCATTTGTTTGTGAATCTACAATAAAAAAAAACATTTGTTTAAATCTTTCTTTTAATCCACAGCGTACAGAAGGCGCAGCCAATGAAATCTGTTTATTCTTCCTGTGCATATTGCTTGTACAGAAAAAATAGTCCATACAACAACAAAGGAAATCAAACAAAAATCATGAAACTCTGGCTAGCATCATAAGCAAACTGTTTCCATTTTTTTTTGCTCACTTCCCATTAATATGGGCAATTCCTAGTTGTGCAAGAAAACCCCAAGATTTCGCGCTGTCCGTTGGACGTAGTCTTGCAGTTCTTCTATCTTTTTTTGTGCTCCCTCAAAACTTGATACTTGGGCGAGATATCTCTAGTTCTTACCGGCGCCCTTTCCGACCGGTGCTTGCGAGTAACCAGAAACCACAAAACAGGACGAATTACCACCGGCGGCTGACTGGCGGATGATTTATGACAATCGCGTAATGCAAAAGATGTGTTAATCCCAGCCAAGATCTCGAGAGGGTGACCTGCGCTATCGACCGTGACAGAGTAGAGTGACCCAGATGGCCCCCCAACCGGTAGTGGCGAAGCAGTGAAGGCTGATGAAGGAGATAAAAAAGTCGCGCTATAATTATTCCACAATTACTTAAAACGCCTCAAGGGTTTGTGGGTCGAGTGTAATGAACGCCAGATGGAGTTGCCGAGTGCATCGTCCTACCTTAATTGTTCGCTATTCACGATCGGTGACAGATCCATTACAAACCAATCAAAGTTGGCAATGGTTTCAACGCAGAATAAATTAGTTTTACTGCGTGCACAGTGCTACAAGACGCGGAAATCTCTCATTACACGGTTTTATAAGAGTTGAAAAGGTATTTCGGAATAGTTTGCGTACGCAGAATGCTCGTGTTCCGGTGCTTGTTATTCCAATGTTCCAATGCCCGATCAAACCCACCCCAGCCGTGCGCTGACACTGTTTGTTCTTTCATCTGTGATCGAATATTGGAGGGTGAGTTAGTTTGACTTCATCCAACCATTCATCCATTATTTCACCATCTGGGGCTGGGTAAATATTCGTTCCCTTTTCAACCACCCCCGCCAGAGGTCCCAAACCCCACGAGTTCCCCTGGGAGACCAATGGGAAGGTAGCCTGCCAGCTACTGGAAGGGCACCGGACCATTAATCGATTTTCTCTGTTTCATTATTAATGTAATAAATCGTTCAGCGTTTCGGCCGTTTTGGTTTCGGCGTAGTTTAGCTTCCCGGTGCACCAACACCAACAGGTTGATCTATTTGCTGTTGTGGGTGGGAGACGAGTGCCGGGTTTCATTTTCCGAGCCAAAAGCTGGAAACGGTGGTTGAAGGGTGCTGGAGTCGTCTACCGGAAAAAAAACCGGCCTACCTTTTCTCGTTAACCATCCCAAGAGTCCAATCTCGAGAAAATGTGTGTGTGTGTGCGTTCTTTTTTTTTCGTTTCTTTCGTCGCATTTACTTCATTTCCCCGCAACCGCAAAACGCAGGCCCCCTTTGACCGACCTGCTCGATCGGAACATTTTCCATTCGGATGGGCATTACTGGCGAAACATTTCCGGCTTCGTTGCGATTGCGTTAGCGAGGGAGGGGATGAATGGTGGTCGGAAGTAGGAACCACCTCGGTGCGGGAACAGGACGTCTGAGTGTGGCTCCTCGCTTTCGAACGGAAACTCAATGTCTACCTTTTCAATCATCTCCCAGGTCGCTTATCAGGGTGGATTGGCTATTGAAGGCTTGATCCTAGCGATGGCCCGTGCTGAAGGTGTTTCCGTCAAACGGTAGACAGGTTTCAAGTTGCCGCTGGTGAAGCGTTTTATTGCACACTCAGCTTACGGGTGGGATTTGAGGATTCTTGTTTTCCAGGGGTTCCTTTCCACTGCTTCGGAAAGGGTCTAGCGCCCTGGTCCTGTCCTCGCCAGTGTTAGCTAAGTGCTCCAACTAAACGGTGCGAGAACCGGTAGACTTTAGTACCGGTGGCTGTAAGTACCTTCGCTGCCAAGCTGTTTCGGGGAAAGCGATAGAAAGGATGCTTCATGGGTGTTTGGATGGGTTCAAATTTTTCATTGATGATCGGAAGCGCTACAGGAGCGTTTCATGGGGGAAGCACGAGTGCGAGGAATTAATCCATTGAAACGCAGCGTGTTTCGGGCTTGTAGTAAGTATGGTTTCGAAGCAATGTAACGCTGAGAGTGTACCGAGTTTAGTGGTGTTTTGAAGGTGTCGAGAAATGGGTAGGCAACATCCACCTCACCTGTACTTTAAATCATAGTTAAGCAGTTTTAAAGCTATTGAGACAAGTAGTTAACATGTTTAAAGTATGTTACAGCAGTGGATAAGAAACGCCTTCGATTCAGGAAAAAAAGATCTCAAAGCAAATATTTTTTCATAAGTAATAAAAGTTTAGGAAAGCATATGTTAAATTATGCCTTTATCATGCAGAGTATCTCGGGACGAGCCCGGATGGCGTCAAACTGACAAGAGACTGACTGAGTGAAAATACTGTATTATAAAAAAGTATTACAATTTTAACGTGATGGCGTCGAAGTAAGTTGTACAGGTTCAGATACACAGGACCAAGTGTATAGTACCATCGACTGAATGACACGTGATATAGTGTGCACTACTAAGCTTTAAAATACTGCAATGTACGAGATTGGATCCTACCGTTTGGTTGGAAATAAGGGACTATTGTTTTGAAATTATGGTTATTCATTATTATTTATTATTTGTTATTTAAGGATTTATTTTAAGGGATAAGGCTCATAACTGGGAGGAAATGCCCAAAGTCATGCAATTTCGACAAAATATGTCGATCATACGGCCCTCGGCCGTCATAATGGAAAAAATAAACAAATAAAAATTGTGGTTATTGTGTTGTTATTATATATTTTTTATTATTATTTATCTTATATTATTATTGTTTGCAGTGGACGATCAATCCCCTTGGAGGCGGATTCCCCAGGGCGGAATTATAGTTGGGGCCTCTAATTTTAAAAACGATGAAGGAAGGGGGGGTACATTGAGGGGACTTGAAATGAGACAAGGCGAAAAGCGCAGTAAGAAGGGGCCCCTGAACTCATTTTGAATCATCTCCCGGGTAGTTCCCAAAACGGCCCCTAGGCGACCGCCTACTTCGCCTACCGTTTCATCCGCCGCTGATTGTTTGAGTGTTTCAATTTGCATTTTAGTTTTTCATGCAAATTTTAAAAGTGTTAGAACTGATCATGACATTTACCCCTTGTGCGTATCTGTGATCTTCCTAAGACTTACTCCTCATTTACTTGTTTTAGTTAACAAAAATAAATTATGTTCTACAACTTTGTTAAGTAATAATCAAACAATATTATAACTGGAATACCACCTGAGTAATCAAAACTTTATTTCCCGTATTACGACTGAAATGTATTTACATGAACGAAAAAGAGTGCCTCCACTTCGCTTGAATTCTAATCCTTTTAATCTATTTCTACCGTTGAGTTTCGGAGGCTACTATTCCACCATTGCTACCAGGGAAGGATGCTTCAAGGCAACTTTAAACTCTAACCCCGCACGTACGTGACGATGTAATCGAGTTCGTACGCCACAGTACGCTTTAAATGCGGCACTTCAAATGCATTAACCAAACCGAGTGGCATAAAGTGCAAATTAAGAAAAGTTTCCAACAAGCGCCCGAGAACAGGGGCAAACGTGACGGAGCATGCCGTGCACGAGAGAAACATCCCGCAAATGCATCTGCAACGTGTAACCCGCAGTTCGGTGTAAAAGTCACATTCGAAATAATTTGAAACGTAATAAAACGTTCGGCAGCTGCAAATTATGAATGCAAGGATCGTACTGGAAAGAGCGAACAGATTATGCCGGTCCGAGACACGGCACACGTTGTGTACGTGTGTGCCGAGCGGAACCGTAGTGGACAGTTGGTAAAGCGCTGGTGCCTGTAGTGGCCTTTTTTGCCGGTGATCATACACCATTGCTATCTCCTTACGAACCGAAACAAGATTAGAGAAGGAAGTTGGATTTTTTTTGTCGGTGTGTGTGTGTGTGTGTGTGATGATTTTTCCACCTTCTGTTCGGGGTGGGGCGTGTTCGGGGTGGAAAGCAGTTTTCATTGTGAACCACCTAGTGCCGACAAGCCAACATCGGGACCATCGTCAGTGAGCTGAGGGTCATTATCGTTGCAGTGGTCGGCTCAGCCTGTGCATGGTGAAAGAATCGACAAAAAAGCTGGTAGCAAAAAAAAAATCTAATGGCACAAGGATCAAGCGACAGGGAAGCTAGGGGGCCGGTGGGGGCCATGTTGAATAAATACAGCTACTGTAGTTGCTTCCGGGGAAAGATTGCGCCAAAGAAAAGACAACGATAACATTGTCTACCGCGCGTCTATGAAGGATTCTTTTTCCGTCCGGCCTCCGCTGTCCCGGTCAGCCCAGTCTTCCAGTGGATCACTTTGTCGTATTCCGAATTCCGGGCATCCGGCGGGACGGTTGTTTCGGTTCCTTTCAAGCACCTCGAGGCGCTGTACAGGATGTATCGAATATTCGAATCCTTTCTCGAGAACCGGTACGTTGTTCGCAACTTCTCCCGGATACTGTAGTTCATGTATGTACACGCGCCCTCGTGTGCTATGTGCCACTCGTCGTACAGATCCCGCTTACCACGTGCGCCCTGGGTGATTCGGAAAATGAGTCTTTTATAGGGCTAATGGCAAACGATAAAGCCGAAAGGCCGACGAGCACTTACGCCCGTGCGGAGGCGTACCATCAAATATGGCCGTGTGTTCTGGAGTGCTTCCGTTAGTTTTCTTCCCGTTTACGGTTATTGTTATGAAGCTGTTCGCTTTTCCCCACCCGTTCTGCCTTTCGGTGTTATCTCTGCCGGCGCACGAAATGTGTCTGTGTCGTTGCATCCGTTTTGTACATTTTTTGTGTGTTATTGTTGCTTTCCTTGATACGTTCACTCTATTTGCGAATCGATTCGCTAACGCTTCTGGACCTCTGGACCTGCTGCAGAAGAAAGAGGCACGACTCGACCGGAAAAAGGATTGTACGAATGGATGTGTGATTTGTTGTATGTGTGTGTGTTTGTTCGTCCGAATGAACGCCAATTGCCACCGGGATCCGTTTGCTATTGCTCCCGTAGGTATTGTTTGGAAAGTGTATCGAATTATTTTTATGCTTCGATTCTGTTATTTTTAAACTAACTTCTGCTGTGCTGTTCGAGAGTCATTTGGCGTTGGGATAAGGGCAGTATCTCCAAACTTCCCATTCGCCATTCCACCGTTCCGGGCAGCCAATAACCCCCGTTCCGGCGAGAAAACCGATCGAGAAACATTCGAGCTCGATGTCTGGTGATGAAATTAATGTGCTGCCTTATGCTTTCGCCTCCAAGAAAGCTCGTGAACCGATGCCGATGAAATATTCATGCAGCAAAGCGAGCCGACTATTGAGCACCCCGGAACGACCCCTTGCATACGACCCCCGGGGATCGATCGGTATCGCTTACGGAACGAGCTTTTACTCTAACTGCAGCAATTGCATCGTACATCTGCATCGAAGCAGGCAAAAATACATCTTCCATTGTACAAGAAAATGCGCGCCGTTTTGCGAGCAGTTTACGCGCAAACAATTTACACTAGCGCACAAAAGCGTTTCGTGTGTTTGTTCTACAGATGAAAAGCGGGAAAATATAGGACGAGCTAACAAGAAAAAAAAAACAGCAACACCAACGCCAACACCCTTTCATCGCCATCATACGTGGACAGTGCAGAACATGACAAGGGTGCAATTAAAAAGGGATTTTTGTCTCGCCGTGGCTTTTGCCAACCTGGTCGGTTAAACGGAGGGAATGCTGCCCGGTATTCCTGCTAGCACTACGGTGGAAAATGCCTCAAAAAAAAAAAACAGTGGAGGGAGCTTAACCAGTTGAAGGTGAAAACAAGACCCAGCGATGAGTGAATTGGAGTTGCGTTCATTTTTTTTTTGTTTTGGGAGGAAGGGGAGGTTTATTTCTCGGTGAAAAATACGTAACAGGTAAGGTGTGCAAATGTGTCCAGAATGGGGCGAAAAACATTCGCCTGCCATGGTCCAAACCGTACCTGTTGGTATGACGTCCGGGGTCCGGACCGTATGCAAATGCGTTGACATTTAAGTGAATCCATTTTGGCGGCCCAGAGAAGGTGTAGTAAAGAGAGAGAGAGAGAGAGAGAGAGAGAGAGAGAGAGAGAAACAGAGAGACAGAGAGAAGAGAAACACAACTCTGGATGGCGATGGTAGATTGTGTGGATTTGGGTGGACAGGGTTTGCTTCTAAAATGACAGAACACCACACATCTAGTAGGCGGGTTTGCCGAAAAAGGGAATAGGGCAGATGACGGACGAAACGGAGTTTGGAGTTTTGCAGGACAGCCAGTGAGGATGATGTATGTGACGTAGGTTTATCCGACGCGTAAAACGAAACTGACAAACGGCTATTAAAGGTGTGATACTGTAAAGTCCTTCTATAATAGAAGTAGGGGATGGTTTTTAAAATTTAAATTCCTTTTCAGCACTCGCACCGGTGGCTGGAACCGGTGTGAAGTGAAGAGTTTTTTAGCACAGTGGATTACATCAGCAAAACAATCAAACATCCATTTGTAATTTACCGTACACGGCGTGGCCAAAGCGTCCAACCGGAGCACCACGCTCGCGAAGCTGAAGATTGATTATCGAACAGATAGCGACAAGCGTATACCCCTTCGCCTTCGCACCCCAAAATGGTGGGCAGGAAAATCATTAAAAATCTCGTTAAAATCTAAAAAACATCATCGATCCACTCACACACACACGCACACGCCGTCCGGCAAACAGGGTACCTTGCCTGTCTGACACAATATTTGCAACACACCATTGACCAGTGCCAGTGTACCGGTTGCAATTCTGGCCAAAGGGTTCCAGACCAAAACGATTCCACCAAGGGAAGGAGGGAGGTGGTTCGCTTACAGAACGTTGGTCCGCCGGAATTCTTGCGCTTGAATTCAACGGTAAGCCAGCCAGTCCTGCAACCAGGAACGCAATATCGCATGAACCATGGCGGGTTTCATTCATTCCGTCAGCAAATATTGGCACTGTGATAAAGCTCTCCAGATCGAGCTCGCATGCCCGGAGTGCACGTACGGTGTACCGTGCTGGTACGGTTACGGTTCCGTGTACCGTGGCGGAAGTGAGTGAGAACTCTGGTTCCTTTCCAGCGCGCTGCCTGTGTTTATCTTGCGATTTTTTCTTTTTGTTTTGTTTTTGGGGGTGAGCTATATCAGATTTTTTGTACTCGTGCTCCAGAACGGTTGATTTGGTCTGACCACGCTGGCCGAAACACGCCGTGTGTGCCATGTCCGGCTTGTGTATTTACAGGTACAGCGTTTCCGGGCTAGTTACCCACCACTACCAACAGCTGCACCTTCGTACCCGGACGGTTTCCGGTGTGCTTCGCCGTTAACCTGGCATACCGTTACCGTTCGGGCAGTCCGGGCAACCGTAGACAACCCGTGCATGGGCCGGAACCCCTTTTTCCGACACACACGCAAACCGGTGTGTAAACGCCGTGCAGCTGTGTGGGTGGAAAGTTTGTTAGGTAAGAAAAATACAATTATTTCTATTTGTGGTTCCCGCGCGCCTGCCACTGACCGGTCTGCGGTGTATGCCGGTAGTGTGCCAGTACGCCATTTCTTTCCCGGCTTAGGGCTTAAGTAAACAAGTGGACGGTGGCGGTGTAATGCGCCGGACCTGCTTTAACCAGAAACCAGAAAAGGTTCCATCCATCCCGTTGGAGCCAATTCTCGCTAGTCGCAACCCTACGATAGCAACCCGACTAGCTGACGATGCTGCCGGGCAAGCGTTTTATCCGGCCGGGGGTTGCAAGAATAATAAAAAAAAAACAGAAACGAACAAAAAAGGTTCGAATGAAAAATGCACCTGTAAATAGCGTTACCCTAGCGCCGTACCGGGGGGGGGGGGTGATTCTGTGGGTAAGGCTTTTCAGCCGTCCAAACGATGGGTGGTTTATGAGGACTGGCTTTGCAGCCGCGCATTGGGCAAGGAAGGCTGAATGAAGGTCCTGAGCAAGCTGTACTCTCCCGCCTGAGTGGATTTGTTGGGGGGTGCCAGATTTATGACCCTTTGCGGTTAGGCCTTCCGGGGTGAAGGTTGTGCATCGTCCGGTTTTGTGTGGCAGCTCGGTTGAGGTGAGCTGGGCTTTGAGTGGGCAGTCGATTTGACGAAGTCCGACGAACCATAGTCGAGTGTAACGCTCCCAGGTAACGCTGTAATCGTTGGATCGATCGAATCACCGGTAAGCTATCAATTAGTACGTTGTTAGTACATCCGCCAGTACTCCAGTGGACGGGTGGACGCATTTTGTTGTAATACTGTTGGGACATTCCAACAAAAAATTCTTTACAACTCGATTGACGCCAGTTTGGTCAACCGTTTCCAGTTCGCTCGGTAATGGTCCTGCACCAATTGGTTTCCCCCCCCCCTCCCCCCCCCCCCCCCCCCCCCCCCCCCTTGTTAGTAACAGCCACCAAAAGCAATCAAACACCATTTTCATAATCAGTTCATTAACATTACAATCACAGGTACGCTGGGCACGCTTCGGGTTGACCGTTTATTCAATAATTTATGGCAAAAATTGCGCTCACCCAAGGCATTGGGCTCAGTGGGTCGTGAACGGTCAAACTCGAGAATAGGGGGAAAGTCGATGTGGTGAAAGAATGCAACCAAAGCCGAGCCAAGGAATCACGGCACCTCGTTGGGAATCAATTTCGTGGCACCACTCACCCTTGATTCGTTATGTAAATTGGAACCGACTGCCATCAGGCGCTCCAATGGGGTGGGTAATTGGTCGATTGGTCGAAGCCCGAGTTGGTCCGCTTAGCCTTCCTGCGGGTTTGGGGCAGCTGAGGTTCGATACGAATCGACGAAATAATGACATTATAATAACGCTATCATCACACCATCGTGCTCGGTGACATCGAAAGGCGCGCCGAAACGTCGTTTTGTCGTTTGAAGTGGTCGTGCTCGTGATCGACTATTTGCCCGATCGGAACGGCATGGCCACAATCAACTTCACCCGCCCGGGCGTGTAAATGTTTGGTGGCTATCGAGATCGGCATACCGGTTTGCTGGGTTTGCTGGCGAAGTAAAACGAGTTTAGACTTTCCACGGCTTGCGTGACACGTGACGCATAGCTTTGTGTCGGAATGCATTTGCACCGTTTCAATTTGATAAAGTTATTAAAGTGGGTTCGGGTCTTTTTTTTGTTCTGACAAATCTGGGTATATCCATTACTGTTTGGCATTTTTGCACAACACCAAAAAAATCGCTGTAGCTGGGGCGGGTTAAGTGGAGTCGGTGTAATATTCACCATAATCAATATCATCAAACCGCAGCACCGGTTGGCAATGGTTGGCGGGGCACAATCGGTTGTTGGAATCGATGAGATCGCGGTATCGCTCCGAGCCAAAAAGGATTTACAAATAAAAGTCGAGTGCCTATTTCGGTTTACAATTTCAATCAATTATGATAATTAGATCCCAAATGAACAGCCGACGTGCTTATAATCTGGGCACGTGGTTGGATGATTGAATTTGATGGCGCCGGCATTATGAGTCGTGATTCTCACTATTTAGTGCCCGGGGCAACTATTTAGATGGTGGCAATGCAGTGCGGCAGGGTAGGTGGTTTCAATTCAATATGCATTAGTTATGGTTTTGTGAAAGCACTTTAATAAAGAATGGATTTCCATAGCGTAATAATTGAGTATTTGTTTGCGAACTGAGCGAACGCAGATGGGATGTGATTATCGACAATAACATCCTTTCGAGCTTCGAATGAATGCTATTGAAAGTATGCGGTGTTGATAGAAAGGCACAATTAACACAAATGAAGTGCATTGAATTACTAACAGTATCATACAGAGAAACAAAACCCACCGCATTCACCGAGTTTTTCAAAATTAGCCATTTGAATATTTCACGATACTTTCTTTCACCTCGTAAATGTCGTTAGATACATAAACGTTGCGAAAAAATATAAGTACAAACGAAACAACAATAATCAGAGCTCAACATTGCTCCCCATTGCAAGGCGAGCCTCTCCCCGGTGCAGTGGAAGATCAATCCCCTTGGAGGCCCAGGACGGAATTTTTAAAGGGGGCCTTTAATTTTGCTACGGCATTATCGGTGTTAGGGAGGTGTACTTCAAATCTCGGAAAGAAAGCTCATGAAAGCGAAAAGAAAGCTCGGAATGCAATGAAACACAATTGGTTTCTATCGATTTACCGGTTATTATTAACTATCAAGAGCATTTTTCATTTCGGTGAAGGTAAATAGTCCTTTTCGCAATAGTTTTAGAATGAAATATCCAAAAAATAACCTCACATACCGTTCTGGATCGATCTACGGACAGCTTCATACTCCACTTTATACATTCTTCACGTTTTATCCTAATATCTTCTTTCCCAAACTATAACCACTCAGCTTATTAATTATACACGTTAACCATGATATACTGGGATCAATATAAAAAGTTTCTTAAAAATTTGTTGGCTCTAAATTTGTAATAAACAAACATTGTTCTTTTGTTGCTATCGCCCTCAGTTTACGACCGGTGGATGTCAGGATTTATCATATGCAAGTATCATAATATTACATATGTTTCAGATCGATTTCAGTGATTCTTAATTAATACTCTTTTTAATATATCCTTTCTCTCTCTATCGATCTCTCCCTCTCACTTTTCTTCTTTTTTTCTTTCTGTTTGATTGATCTTGAAGGGCAATGGATACAATGCGAAAATAATGATTCATTAACGTTTTTATTTTAAATATTGACTGACGTACAATTATACACGTTTAACGTATTTGAGTTTGTTACTTATTTCTCATACAAAACTATTTAATTTCATTACCATAAAACGTATCTTTGAGTACGTTTTTTAAGTGAGAATACTTTTTCTAGCTCTAAATATGAAATCAGATATGTTGAAAGTTTTGGTTAAGGTTTTTTTTTGTAAAATTACATTTATATGATAAATTCCACTTCTTGAACCAAATCTAGAAAGAGCTAGTCACTAGAACTTGAAATATAAAATTCATTGTCCGATAGATTTTCTCGTGCATTCAGCAATGCTGGAACCATTACCGAATTTATGTCAAACTGAAATATGAGAAAGTTTTTTCCTTGTCCCGAGCGAAAGCGTGAAAGGTGTTAGGCTAAATCTGCATAAAAATTTCCCAAATTAGCTCATTTTGCAAAACTTATTGCATGGTAGATGTACTTCTGTTGAGAAAGCTTTGTGCAGAATCAATTTCCTTTTGAACAAGATGCAGAAATTAGTTGTCGTTTCGTCATCTGCTTGAGCAGATAAATTTAAAATACCCAACATTGGTTCCGACGTTATCGCTTGAACCTCAAGACTCCTGCATTATTATTAGTCTAATACTAATACTCTTATAATATATCATGCTTATTAGTTGGAGTGAAAATTGTGAGTGTACTAAACATGGCACAGAACCAAATATTCATATACAAGAATGTTCGCATCAAGCTGGCAAACGATAAACCAAACATCGATTCCTCCCCTAAATGCCATCACCATTATCACAATGAACGGATGCTTTTCCAACGCACCGATAGCTCCGGCACCAGCAGCGGCACATTCCACCATACACACGGTGACCGCGGCTTGCACGGGAACTGATGTGAATTCTTTGCAAAATTTATCTTGGTCGATCGCTTAAGCTGAAATTAAATTTCATTTCCCAATCCATTCTCGCTTCTCGCGCGCGCCTAAGGTCGCTGTGTAAGGGGGTTGGTTTTTCCGTGCGGTTGGGCCCGGTGCCAGCACCAACACAGACTATTGTCAAACCCCGTAGTGCGATTCACATTTTTGCATCAACCGGCCGCCGGTCGGAACGAAAGGAATTTCAACGCAAAACCCAAACCGAAATGCGCCACACAGCGGAAGGTTATTCACGGCTGATGCCGCCCAACGGATATTTGCCAATCGGCTGCGCTGCGGGTGAAAATCATGCGAACGCAAGATAGTGCGATAGAGAGGAAAAATGGCGCAGATAAGCGAGAGATAAGCAACGAAAGAAAAAAAAACGCATCGAAATGAACGCGAAAGGTAACGAGCTGGGTGGTGCGATGAAATGAAAAAAGGAAAACTTTTCTTTTGTTATGAAAATTGCTGAATTTGATGCAATGAAAGAAACCCACTCGGGTGGAAAATTGGCTAATTATTTTCCAGCGCAAAGCACGGAGGCGAACAGTGGCGTTCATTTGTGCGTTCGCGTCCACGTCCATCAAACCATTGGCAGCCGGCATTTGCCAAACCGACCGGAGCGCAGCCATACGGAAAGGGGCGCAGCCATTCGCTGGAAGATCCTTTTTTCACAGGTCACGTTCACCGAGGTCAACCGAATCGGGGCGGATAGGTCAACCGTGGTGTGTGGCACCATTCGGTCCAGTTCGATGGCCCCCGCCCGGTGACCTTCTCGGAAGCACCCGGTTCCAAATGGTTAATTTCTTGAGCAATGAGTTCTCGTCCCATCGCCACCCTGGCGCCCCGTATTGCAACCCTCGGACTGCGGGCTACATCCGGTTTTGGGGAGTTTCCGGAGTTTGCATCCCCGCCGGGGATTGTTAAATGTGTGAGTGAGTGTGTGTGTGTGTGTGTGTGTGTGTGTGTGTGTGTGTTTGTGTGTGTGGTACATTCTTCTGTTCTGCACTCACTTCTTCCCCTTTCTATCTCATCTTTGCTTTCCCTTCGGCTGTAAACCGGCGCATTTATGCTTGCCATTGGACAACACTCGAAGAGATTCCGCTTTTTTTGTTATTCGATTTGCTCTTGTCCCCTTCCAACCAGCCCAAACAGTTTGGCTCGTTATTCCCGGTCCCATTTTGTGCTTGGTGGTACCGTTAAAGTGAATTTAATTAAGCTTATTTGCGCCAGATTTGGTGCGGCGGCGGCGGGCGGGTAGTAAGTAAGACGGATGTAGGCCAAACAGCGGGTGGTCATTCGGCGATCGTTCCAGCACACAAACGCCCACCGGAAATTGTTGCGAAATCAACACAAGGATCAGCACAAAGAGCAGAGAACAAGCAGTGGAGAGCGAGAAAAAAACAACCTTCCCATCTCCGGAACGCTGGGCAAATGCAGGGCAAAGTTTGGCGAACAACATTGATTGACGAAAGCGGAAGTGACCGGCAGCGGCCACGATGGTGAATGGGCCCCTAAGTACAGTAACCGCTTTGTCCAGCAGGCCAAATCGACGACGGGCTGGGCGCTGGCGCATACCAGCAGATTTTCGTTAATTTATCTGTAATCAAATCAGTAGGATAAAATGTGTGTCTAATGCGCTGCAGTTACGCATCCCGCTTGCTTCCGGTTCCGTTTGCGAATTAATTGAATGATACCGAGAGCGCCGGGAGACGAGGGTAGAAGCAACTGTTCCATTTGTTGCTGCTGTCGGCTGCGTGACGCATTTCCCGTACCCCGTATGAGCGAAAAAACACGGTTTTCCTCGAAAGCAGCGATTGTGTTAGGGAAATTGTTGCGATGTTAGCATTCTTAGAATGCTAGACGAGATTAGCTTATCGCCGTTCCCGGAACATGTTTGTAGCAGAGCGCATCGCACCGTTTACGGAGAAATCTGTTTGTATCCACATCCGAAACAACAAATAAATAGTGCCCGCAGTGCTTTAGTTTGCTTTTTCCGAGGATTGGCGAAAATGTTTACGTTTCCACGAGGATTACCCTCGTGTGGGCTAAAAATAATTGAAATTAGTTTGGGACACACTGAGTAGGTAAGGGTTTCGTTTGGTTTCATCGGTTAGTTTGGTAAAAGTTTTTAACAGGATGCTCGGAAGTGGTAGTGGCAGCCGATGAAATCAACATTAAACTGTGCTTGGCAATTTAACTTATTTAATATTTACTAAGCTCAGCTTTGGTTATCTGTATGTAAGCAGTGACGTTAAAGCAGCAATTGAAACAATAATGTTTTCTTAATATCAATTTTTAAGTTAATCAACTTGTCGCTATTAGGATGGGGAATATTTTCTTTCCTCATATTAAGGTGGAAACCGGGTGAACTCGGTGTCTTTTAAACTTGAATCACCATGCTAATTTGAACGTTTTTTTCATTTTTAAATGTTTTTGAATAAGGATATTGGGGTGGTCTGGTTGTGAATTGGTAGCGGCGGCGGTCTTCACACGACGGGATCGATAAAAAATCCCATTCGGACCACCCGCAGCAGCCTTCTAAGCCACTCACGGTCGAGGGACATAGTAAATATCATCGCTAACTGTAAGAAAAACTAATCATAACTCGTTGAGTAAATATTGTACATTTCCATTAACTTTATACGTTTTTTTGTCAGAATATGATTTGAAGCTGTCAAGCATTTTCGGTTGTTATTTTGAATGGTTTTAAAAAAAGATGATTTATGTTTGAATATTGAGCGGTTCGATAGTTCTAGCATTAAAGTAACTTTAAAGCTTCATTGTGGTGTTTGAAAGCTTCACCTACACCGGTGCAATTTCTTTTCTTTCGGAAGATATGGTTGCTTGGATTAGTTCAAAATACCATAACTGAGTATGATCGTTTAGACATAATGAAACATATGCACAAGAAACCTTTTTTAAATATTATATTTTTAAAATTAATTGTTAGCTTTTGAGACATTAATGTTTGAAAGTTCTTTTTCTCTGTGGCTAAACTACTAATTAAATATTACCTTTTAATTATTCTCCTATTATTATTCAATTATCAGAAAAAGACTTAATACATGTCATTTATTGTATTAGCGCGTACACTAAAGAAAATTATGAACCATCTTTACAAACAAAATGTTTAACATAAACAGATAAATTAATTAATTATTAGCAAAATATAAAAATGGTTTTAATATGTGCTGTCATTCAACGGAATATGCATGAAATATATAAAAGGCATGCTTCTAGATAACGAGTTAATTAATGCACAATTATGAAACCTGTGATTAGTTTTCAAGTAATCAAACTTCTATCACTCGCTAGAGCAAAAGAACGAAAGAAAACTCTGTCTGTCCGGCAGGTCTGCTGTAGGACATAGCCATAAATATATAATTCCCGTAAAACTCGCTAGGTGTTGTCAGGTAAAGTTTCATGCTACGGAAAAATTAAAAGAAAAGTTGTGAAAGGATCAGACCACGAAACCTGAATGACATTTCTTTCCCCCTATCCAAACGCTACTCATCGGCTGGAAGTAGTCTTTCCCTGTTGCAGCACAGCGTGGCGTTCGTGTTGCGGACAGATATATCGTGCACGGCGTCACGCAAAGGGATCGCTTCGTTCGGTTCTCAAGTCCGCATTACTCTTTTTGCCACGGACTTGGTGAACATTTTTCACCATGTCTGTTCCTATTTTGTTGCCTATTTACTAGAAACAAAACAAAAACTACCAACCCCAAAACGGCATTATTTTGGCAGGGCTTTTGCAAAGGAGGGGAGGAGGAGGCTTTGGCAAGATGACAAATTTAGTGATCGAACTCGGGGATGGTTATCGTTATGCGAAATAACAAATAACATGCCTGCTCGTAATCGATGGGCACTATCATGGCAAAAGGTGCCGACGAATAAACATCATTCGATCAGGCTTTTATGGCCGCTCGGTTCGGTTGGAGGCGAACGATAAGCCCCGTGCTGTTGAATCCGGATGGACGTAAAACTGACGAATGGTTTGAATATCTTGTTTTATGTAGCATATTTCAAACGTTGAAAATGCGTTGCGGTCGAACGTGTGCTGTGGTATGCAGTGCCCTTATGTGCGAACGGTGTTGATTTCCGTGCCATTCCTTCCACAAAATCCCATCCCCAGGCGCCCTTTCTTGGGAATGTTATAGCTAAGCTGGGCATATTGTAGTTATTGCTATGCATTCGGCAGGCCCAGGGACCCTCCGAGGGGCAGCGTCCACGGCATCCAGGAGGGTGAACGTGATCGGTTTACGTTGCCTCATCAAGTAGAAACGGTAGCCATCACTCCAAAATTGACCCCGGAATCAGAATCTCATATTTCCCGGCTGAAACATTACTCAGCATTCGCCGCATCCCGCGCCGCCCCGTTCTGCCCACGGCACCCGGCCCCGACATGTGGATGTTCTTATCGCGAACGCTACACTAATCCCATCCGACTTCCGGGAAGCCGGGCATGATGGGCGAAACCCTTTTCCATGCCATGCCATGCCAGCACGCTGGTGAAGGTTGTCTGCAACCGTCGTCTTCGGAAAGAAGGTTCGCTTGATTTCCACATCACTACACTTAATGCACAGTATCGGTAGCTGTCTACTTATCGATTTCAGATTCCATCAATTCTTGGGCCCGCCCTTCGGCACACTTCGGCCGCCCGCCGCCACTCTTGAGCAAATCCGGCCAGGAAGCGGTTGGCGAAATCGGAGACGTTGCATTCCGTGGTCGGCATTTGAAAACATCGCGAACATGTGAGTTCCGTTTCCAGTTCGTTACTCTAATCAAGTAATCCTGGGTGAGGCAATCCGCAAAGGATGGTGGGTTTTTCGTACTGGGGCAACTGGGCAACTGGGGGGACAGGGCTACTGCACGGAGTGAAGTGCCGTGGGAACGTTGGGTGCTCGAGTTTTCGGGCGTTTTCATGGAAGGCCCTCACCATCCCGGCTGACGTGTGCGTTGTTTGATTTCGGTTCGGGCTTTTGTGAAACCCCCAAACCCCATGTAACGTAATGCCCCGCCACGTTGTGGTGTGCTGATTTCGTTTGACGTCGTGCCGGGGAAGGAGTGTAGCCGTGAAGAAAATCAATGATACGACGAAGGAGGTGCCCGGAATGAGTTTTTGCTACCGATCGGATCGGGAAAGGTAGAAACAAATTGCATTTTCAGGATTTAAGGCGTACCGAGATGAATGTTGCATCCAAAGAGGACGTAATGATAATGGAAGAATGAGGAAGTTCCTGCGAAGGCATCGGTACTCCTTTTTTTCCCTCACTCGGAACATGAGACGTACACAATCTTCCCATGATTCAATTTGTCTATTTCAATGATGAAGCTGCTTTTAATGATATCTACTTTCAGCTTGACTGAATCAAAGGAATAAAGTCGGCTTCGATGGAGAGACAAGCAGACGAATGAAAGCCATTCGTTTGTGTGCGAGCGTGTATGTTTTGTCACATGAGAAGTCACCGAGTTCTTGTTGAAACCCAATCAAGTACGTTTGTTGATGATACGATTAAACGTAAGCTGCAGCGTGGTATGCACGTTTCGTACATTCCGATATCGTTTAGACCGCAGACAGTATGCAAATACCTAAGTACAGCAATTGGGAAGCCCAGTTTTTCTCAGCATGGCAAGAATTTAAATGTGTCATTTACAAACAGGACTTCAAATGTTTGTGACATCGTTAGGAACGGTGTCAATTCGTTTGATATTTGCTACCGAATGCTGTGCGTCATACACTCCGTCCATCATTTCTAGCTTCTTCGGTTGGTTTTGATGCTGTTGTTGAACTGGTATTGATATTGTACCATGCGTCTCTCATCGATAACTTTACAAACAATCGAGATCTAGTGTCTAACGAAGGGGAGTAAATTTAATTTCCTTTGCTGCACTGTTATTTCCTAGTTATCTGGCACATTTTAAAGCATGTGCAAGGCTTGCAGGTATATTTTCGACAAAATCGATCTCAAATGTTTGGTACTGATAAGTCTGCAGCTTAGAATCTATTTCCATGATGATGAATGGTACAAAACAGCTGTAAAATCCCTTAGCTCCAAACTTTATCGATACGGGTCTCTAAACCATGGGCTCCAAGAGTCTCCAGCCTCTGTGTAAATGGCCCAAGTGGCCCCCAACTACGGTAGTTTCAATCAATGTGGCCCGTGAACTGAAAAGCTTGGAGAGCCCTGCTTTAAACTATCGATGGTAGCGTTCGATACGAAATTATCTAATAGTATCGAATTGAAACTATTCAATAGGGCATGGTACTTGATTGCTGAAACGCAATTTTATTTCACAAATTAGTTTGGAACGTGATTTTATAGAAAGTAGAACAATTATGGCTTCAAGTAAAAAGTGTATTAAATATTTGTCTAAGTCTAAACAATTCGACTAATCTTACTAGGTTAGAAAATTCACGTCATCGATCAATCGCCACATTGATCCTTAGCTCATTTTTTGTGGTCTTTGAGGATGGTTTTTAAAATCTGAAGTATGGGAAATTGGAGACGTTGCCTAGCATTTTTATGCTCGTATGACATTCTTAAACAACCATCCAAAAAATACCTTCTTAGCAGAGCCATCTGTTGCAAGAACACCGGAAACTAGTGCACCATACGGGGATTCTTTCATTTTTCCTCATTTTATATCAGTTGTGATTTGTATTCAGCGAAAGATGGTGGGCGAATCATTTCACCCATACACCATCAACCAACGCAGTGAATATTTGCAAAAGAGTACATTTTAAAGCTTGTCGTAAAAATCCCAAACATAAAACACATCATCCCATTGCACACCGCACCGGGTCTGTCCCGGTACGGCCCCTTCCCCGGGCCGTGTGCCAAACTAGTGTGAATAGTGACAAAACGGGGTCGAATCGTTTTACGAAGGCTTACAACCGTTTGGCTTTCGCTGATCCGATGCAAATGTGTCCATTTCTGGCGTCGGTCGCTCGCACGCCCCGTATGGCCATCGTTATCCATCGTTAGCCCAAAGTGCTTTCACTGTTGCAATGACCGCGTGACAAAAAGGACGGGAGAGCACGATCGTCAAACTTTTTTTTTCCCCGTCCGTGGCCGGGCGCAATAGGCAGACGTCGGGAGCGGTCGTAAACTTTTACTACCGGTAAGCCCGCCAGCAACACCCCAAACCTGGCCACCGATGGGGTCGGCCGATCGGGTGCAGAGTTCATTCATGCGATGCCGCACACGGTGCCATGGTTTGAGCAATCTCCAATCGACCGGCACCGGCGGGTTGACTTTTCCTTCAGCCCGTGCCGTGCTGCGAAGATCGACGGCGGGAAGCGTCATCCTTTTCTCGGTTCTTTTGCGTGCGCTTGTGTGTGTGTGTGTGTGACCCTCAACCATGGACGGCAGTGTAGCATGGTATGAATTTTTCATTTCGATCACTTCATTCACTAAAGGGGTTGTTTTCCTGTTTGTTCCTTGTGCGGAATGTTGGAGCTTTCACGGGAGAAACGTTCCACTTCCAGCGCACTCCCGTGCAACTTTTCGCTTGTATAAATTTTTATTACATTTTATTAGCATAAATTTTTATAAGCCATTGAGCGGAAGTAGAAAAACAGGAAAAAAAGCAGAGGAAAAACAGCGATACAGACAGTGCATTTTCCACTTTTCCACCCTTGGATGGTTCGGGGAGGGAAAGCTGGGAAAACAACAATGCTTCGTGTCCGGGAAGCGGATGCGGAACGTTTTCTTCGCGAAACGCACCACAACATGAGCGCCCCGAGCGCTGTTTCGACGTTCGACAAATCATCATCATCTGACGTGTGAAAAATGTTTGCCCCCGTTTGCCCCAACGGATGCCGTCGGCGTCTGCCGCACATCCGCCTACGTGGATGGGAGTGATGACGAAAAACACGAAAAGCTATTTCCTCAATCATTTACGGTATATAAATATGATTTATGAGCGTTTCGCATCGACTCCCGGGCTGTCCGGCCTGCGTTTGCTTTTGCTTCGCACCGCAAAAAGGTGGCAATGAAGATACTGTTCAAGGTTACGGGAAGTTTCGCTGCGGAATCGCTTCGCTGTACGTAACAGCGACGATGGTTTGCGTTGCGTCTTATGATTTTATTCGCCCAGCTGACGCTAAAGTAGCTTGGCTGATTGAGTTGCGGCTAACCTTTCGAATGTCAGTGCCCATAATGCCGTGGAGGGTGAAATCCTTTCGATACGCCACTCGGCGCCCGAAAATGCGCGTACGTTCGAGTGAGCACGGAACGGCGTGTGCGGTGAAGTACTGGGCGCCTCCATCGGTGGGTGACGGCGAGCATTTGGGCGATGACTTTCAGACTGGTGCTGGTCGATTAAACGAGTTGCAGTGATCGATTTTTGCCGGTGGCCGGGGGGTTGTAACAAGCGTGTTCGAGCTGTTCGATAGAGAGAGATTTGTGTGGAGAATAAAAAAAAAAGGAGAAGAGAAAATGTATGAAACACCGCGCGGTTGAAAGACTCTAATGCGGTGAAACTTTAACCAAGCGTCTCATACACTTTGCCAATTTATGTTAAACACATGCAACATCGAAAATGGCGCTCGGTACGATACATGTGCAGTAAAGGCATGCAGTCAGTCGGGAAGGCATCATTTCGCCTGTCCCATGCTGGAAAGGGTCTCGATATTGCAGGTTTCGTGCAACCCATCGGTGACAGAACACGTTGCTTGCTCTGCACTGTGTGAAATTGTGGCGAAGCTTGCTAAGATACGCCTTTCACCCACAGCGAACCACAGCGATGGGCGAAAGGCAAACCGACGCATCCGAACGCCGTAGCAGACAGGAGAAGTAATTTGGTTTATGATGTTCTTAAAATTATATTTATCTTATATTGTTTACCATTGTGTAGTGACATTTTGTTTAATGGTGCAATTTCAGGCAAACGATATCTCGAACCCCGGTAAAGGGCGGGGGACCTGCTTACAGAAATGGGAACGATGGGGTAATACCGTAGCTGCCGATGCTGCTAGAACGTTTCCATGGACAGCCGTCTGTCGTCTGCAACAGACCTTGCAGGCTTATCGGCAAGCAGTGCCGTAAGACAGAACGGCACCGCACCGTGGATGGGGCGAGCCGAACCACCCTCAACCAGTGCTTCCGTTTCTCTTTTTATTGTTTGCGGTTGCGTGCAGGGCAAAACACACTGTACACACCGAAGAAGATGCCGAAGACGGCGAGGATTATGCTGTTGCTGGCCTTCCTGTGAATCGAGCCGTTGGTACCCATGAACGTTCATTAACTTACGCCGTAGGGTCGGCGTTGCTCTGGCGTGCCTTTCTGTGCCGGTGACAGCTGACGCTCACATTGCTGCAGTTTTGCAGTCCGTCCATCCCAGTATCCGGTGCACCCGGCTGCTGGCGGGTACGATTGCGTCAAACACTTCATAAACAGCAGCAGTTGCCTGCATTCCAGTGGTGTTCGGGTGTCTGCACTTCCCTTCGATCGATCGAGCGATGTCTGGGTGCGGTTTCGCAAAACGGGTGTAAGGACCGGTGGTGTAAAAGTGTTGTAAAATATTTTACCCCTCGCAGATGAGAGGGTGTTAAAGTATTTGCACCCTTTTTGCGCCACCGAGAACAAAATGTCTAAACGCTCTTGAAGGGGAAATTATTGTTCATTTGTTGTGCACTTGTTGATAGTTGATGGGAACTGTTTGAGTAAATAAAACTGTAAAACTTTGGTGGCGTTTATGTTTCATCGGTTGTTTGCTCCGAATTTGTGGAGCGTTTTGGAAGAGGTTTGTGCGTTTTGATCGTGCAGGGTGTTGCTGTTGGATGCTGCAAATGTTCGACATGAAGGTGATAAGTGTAACGTATGCTGATTGCGTGTCAATTGTTTATGTAATGAACATATCATCATTGGAATCTCAAACTGAAATATATCTGTTTTCATTTTTTTTGTTTACCTCTAGATACCTGTGCATCTAGAGGCGAACCCAGCTTTGTATAATATGTTTTGTGCCATTGCATTGCAATTCTATTGAGTACAGTGCAACATTGATAAAGATTTCAATAAATTAGTTTCAACTGTTACGCATACAATAAATAAAATTGAGCTTTGAGGTACTTCTAGTTTGTTAGATAAAACAGATCGGGCATTTCGAACACGTTTTGGAGAAAGTTTACAGACTAACTGTGGCCGTGCAGCTAAGTTAACTATATCTAAACAAAATCAATTGTAAATTTCAAAAAAGCAATCGACCATAAGATAAGGAAAAGTTTTTCTACAAGATGTGATAGCATCATTCAAGCCTGTTCCAAAATAAATATGATTGTCACCCAAAAGCTACCTTTGGGGGAAAGAATAAAGTTTTTTGAATACCATTAAGTCACGCAATGCAACCCACCTTTGATCGTTAAAACTTTATACGAACCTTTAATTAAACAAAGTAGAATATGATGGTGGAGTATGTTGGTTGCACATTGTTTAGAGCAAGTTCGAAGGCTTTGAATGAACATCCCTATTAATAATTTAACCTACACTTTACACTTATGTAGTTCTATACGCTAAACCATTAGAAAAAAGTACTTTCTATCAAACTATCAAGTGTCCTTTACCTTCTTCTTAATCGACAGAACAACCTCAAGAGGCCTTTACGCCTGCCATTTCTGGCGCTCTTTGACTTTGTTTACCCGATGCTGAATAGTCAGTGCTGCATACAACTGAAGTGTCCTTCTAGTTTTAAAATCATCGATTGATTTCACGGCGCCATTCAAAAACTTAATACATTGTATTTACAAACAAAATAATCTCTTCCCACACATTCTTATCATAAATGAGTGAACACTTCAATTATTTAGCATTTACATTTTCGAGCTGGAATGTTCAGCAGCATTGTTCTATGGAAACATTAATAGCTGTGTTAATATTTCCTTCCTGTGGCATGCTCGGAATCGGAATCCACTTTTATCCACCGAATCATTAGCCAATAAAATGTACCCCACGTAGCGATGTAAGCATGTGGCACAAAATGCGCACAAATACCTTACGGGAACTTGCCACCATAAAACACGGTGCTGAATGTGCATAGTTCTGCCACCGTTTATCAAACACCACAAAAGTGTGGGAAATGAAAATGATTTTACATTTCTTTTCTTGTTTTTTTTGTTTGCCGTTGTTGTTTTGCCACATGTGTCACAAAAAACTGCACATCGTCTACACGGGGCTTTTCGCGCTACGTTGTGCAGCGCGGCATAATTTTGCCACGGTTACATGTTTGGCTCGTTGTTCTTTATGTTTGCTGCTGTCTTCCCGGCCACGAACCTAACACTACCGAAAGCGTTCCGTTTTCTTTACCATCTCACCATCGTGGTGTTTTTTGGGTTTTGATTTTGTTTTATTTTTCACCCATTCACTACTCAGTGCACATTCCTCACCGTTTGGGGGGGGGTACGATGATTGCAAAAGTTTGGTTTTCGCATATGTTTGAAAATTTTATACCCCAAACAAACAGAACAGAACCCCCACTGTATGGCAGCACAAAAACTGCACTAACTGCGCGGCGCGTCACCATTGCCGGTAGGGACGAACAGGGAAAAATGATAGAACGACGCTTTGAGGGAACGAAATAAAACGGAATGCATATCAGCAGGAAAAAAAAGAACAACCAACAAGCCCGTTGTGCGACTGGCAAATGGAACGTAGGAAATGTGCAATCATTCTGCAGGCGCAAAATATTAAAGCACACGCCAAGGACGAACTTTTTCGTTGTCAGCCGCGTGCGCATCGCCAGTGTCGGGAGCTGCTGCACGGGACTTTAACTAGCTGCGACTGTACCGGCTCCGTTGCGCTTTTGCGTTTGTCGTTTTAGGGGATGCAAAATAAAAAAAAAAGATAACCAAAAATGCAGGGTAAAAGAACTTGTCTCCCTGTTGGACCAACGGTGTCCTCTGCCCACTGGAACCACCCTGTCGCATCATCCCTCATCGAATGCGTTCACTACCGAGGAATGAATTGTGCTTTACTGTGTGCGAGCGGAGAGTGAAAATACAGAAAAAAAGGAGAAGTTTTGACTGCATAATAACAAGGAATAATAAAATACTTTGCATATTCAACTTTATCAACTATTCCATACCGAGAGCGCTATCACTGCGTTTTTTTTCTCTTCCCCGAGCGCATTTTCCTACCCCCGGAAACCGGAACCAAACTATTCGAATGCTGTGTGCCATCGTGCCACAGTACGGTCCACTTGATGTTCGCGAGGTAAATGGGTTGTCCTTTAACCAACCGTGCCAGCCACCGCCAGGCCGAACGAGCGAGGGTGAGGAATGTTTTGACAGCTGCTATCTTGGAGTTGAAATGCTATTTTAACTGCCACCGTGTGATGGGACGACCGGTCGTTACGAGGAGGCCAACTGAGAAAGGGGCGAGGGTTGGTGGGAGGGAGCAGGGAAATCGGCGGACGAAATCATCCCTTATTACCGTGTCTTACCATGGTCATAACGGTTACCATTTATATGATGCAGTCGGGTTTGAAATCTCGAAACCAGTCACTATCGTGTTGCCGATACCGTCTACCGCTCTACTGGGCGTGATTGTTAGTCGTTTGCATTGCTTTTATCGCAAACAATTCTGCAGTGCACATTGCGCATTTGCTGAGATGAAATCTTAAAATCCGAAATCATGTTGCAGTTGCAAAAATCGGTTGTTTTTTTTTTAATTAAATTTGGCAGTAAGGAAGTGTAAAGGTTCACTAATTTTGTTAATGATTTTAGCTGTAAAATCACACCAAGTTTGTCGTTTTTTTTTGTGTATTGTCACGCGTAAATCCTAAAACTTCATGATTTTTTTTAAAGCAATAGTAGTTCTAAAAGGTAATTTGATGGGACATATTTTTAAAATTAATGATAGAAGTAAATAATAAGGATAACTTAAAGGATAATACCTTTAAAATGTTAATTGTTTCAATATCATTCTAATTGAGAGTACCTTATAACCCAACCCAATGACACAACATACAGTTTGACAGCAATATTATATAGAGTTTAAATATGAAAAATGTTTCAGCAATTGTAGGTCTGTAGAAAGGGTACATCATTAAATGAAAATGTTTAAATAAACATTTCAATTTTTTGTGTTTTTTTCCTGCAAACGATTGTGCGATTGTTTCGTATCAAACAAATCATACAATGTGTGCGAAATAATAAAACTAATCCATGTTATAATGTTAATCCCAAGTTGCTGAGGATTTTATTGAAAATAGTGAAGGTGAAGTTATTAAAACGAAATTTTATTTTATTTTATTTTATTGGAAAAATTCAGTATTCATTTTATGATATGTTATATGTTAGGTTTATGATATGATATGATGTGTTCATGTTATATTGCAGAACGTAAGTCACTGTGACCAGCGTTTGTTTAAAAAAGTTTCCCCTGCGTAGTTAATTCGAAGCGACAAACATACGCCAACACATGAGCATTGTTATGAAACAGAAATTAATTAATATTCAAAAGTATTGCTTAAGGGACTACAACAGCTCGAAACTAAAAATGTATGTACGGAATTAAAATGTAAATTAAATATTTGTAAAAATTAACTGAACTGTGCTGAACTTTACAGAGCATCGCAATTTACATCAGTTGCCATAAAGCTTTTAAAAATCTTCATTTGTATTAGCTCGCTTCCAAGTTGCTTAATCTTCAACACGTTCGAGTACCCCCATGCAGAAATGGCCCCATAGCACAAGGCGAAGAGTACTATTTACCACGGTGCAAATAATTCATAGGCACGGTTGAATGCATAGCCCACCGGGACCGGATCCTAGCGATTCCCTCTTCAGCGGTAAAGCCTTAAAACATTTATTAGCATTTATCAGGATTAGTGTGGTTGGCACACTGGACGAAGGGAGGAGGATGGTTGATTTGGTCGAACCAGTGGGGGGTAAGTGAAGATCACCACCGTTCCATAGATAAGCCACGATCAATTGCGAACCGAAGGCAAGTTTTGTCCGTGCATCCTCGTCAACGGGGCAATGAATGGAGGGCAATGAATCCCGGGCGACACAGTAAGGCACGGACGACACAGCCAACTGCGATAGGGAGCCATAGGGAGCGAGAAGGAGTATGGACAGCGGGAAACCCCAATCAAAATCAGTGATCTGAAAAATTGACTGCCATTTGTACCACGCGCTGGTTGCGAGTTGGTGTTTTATTTTTGTAGCATTTTTTGCTCCGCTTCGGCTCGCTGGCATTTGTTTTTGTCTCGGTGCTTATCCATTGCATTGGCGAGGTGGGCCACACCAAAATTACCGTGGTTGGGGTAGTGCATGACGGCATTCCTCCTGTGCTTGTACCAATCTTCCTTACCCAGGGGGAAAATGTAAAAGCAAAACTCCTCATGACAAGCGCGGAAGCGGCAGGTTAAACGGAAGATTATGTCCTTCCTTGGAGCCGCTGGTCGAAAGATTGATGCTATTCTTGGTAGCGGTAGTGGTATGAGACGTCATTGGAAGGACGACGGTCGCGGCAGCTAAACAGCACGAGCAGGATATACGAAGGCACTAACAACAGGCCGCACGGCCGGACGATGGCATGATGCGAAAGTCTAAAGCGGCGGATAAATTGGATCCTCGTTTGCTGTAAGTGGAGAACTTGCGGAACTAAAGTGGGTGCACAACCCGGAGTGTCGCCCGGACGGGCCAGGACTGCCAATGAGATGCGCGCGGTGGCAAGCAAAACACGGCACATGAAACGTGACACCGGGCATTGATGATAGACACGATATTGATTATAAAGCTGCTTAAGACGTGACGTTAATCAAATTAGGGGCGCCCGTAAGACGCTGTGGCAAGTTGGGTCGGGATCGTTCGAGCTATTAGTGCCGGGCGTGGGGCGAAAGATGCCGGCGCATCCATTATGGCGCGCGCGGAAATTTAAGCTCGGCCTATCACACCGCTGCTGATGAGACGGAGGCGGCACTCGGCGTGAATGTCATCCGGGGACACGCACGCACGCACGAACCGCACGGATCGGCACAAGGACGATGTGTTTTTGATTGAAACATAATTTATTTTCGAAACGCTTAGTCCTTCGCAGGTACGGAATGGTAGGGCCGCACAGAAGTGAATATACGTGCCAATGGAAGTGAGCGTTTAAAAAACAAGGTACTTTTTGTTTAAAATGTTGGCTCGTGATGATCGGTGTTTGCCTCTGTGAATGTCCTTTTTTATTTTCACACGTTATAGGAAAAAAATATTACTGTTGTCAGTTCAGTTGCTGTTCTTTATTCATGATTTTTTATTAAAGAATGAGACATTAAATTATTATACTAAAATTATACCGGAAACTTTCGAAGACTTTACAAAAAAATAAAAAAAAACATATTCCGCTTTTGGAAAAACTCTAAAACCTAAAATAATAAAGTATCTACCATAAAATTGCTAGCATTTTCTCGCCGTAACAATAGAATAGTGAGAACAAAACCAAAACAACAAAAACGCTAGCAAAGTGTTATAAAAATTAATTCCTGGTAAGTCATTCCAGCTGCAATTGGATCTGGTTAGACTTTGTTTTATCTCATATTTAAAGATTAAATAAGTTAAAACTTGAAAAGAGCATGAATGAGACTTTATTTCTCATCAATCTTGTGAAAAATCGGGGCCATCTCTGTATTTATAGCTTTAAGGTCATACGTACATTCATCTAATGTTAGTTTTCTTCTCTTTTGTCGCCACAAAAAACATCCTAAAGAGGTCTAAACACTGCTATTTCTGGCTTATCAGACGTATTTCACTACTTAGCTGGATAATTTTGGATGGGAATTTGGACGGGTCCGTTCGTGTGAAGAACGGCGCCGCTACCAGAACACCAAGTGGACCGTCCCATTTGATTTTAAATAGATATTAATTTTAGTGTAGATTATTGGTAGAGTTCGATTTAAATATTTGGTCTGCAATGTTCGCTGTATATGAAGAAGATTAGTCTTATGATAGTTGTGTAGGGGAATTATTTAAAGCGTAATCAAACTGAAAGGTTTGTTGATAAGACATTTAATTGGAAATAAAAATTAAAAAATCTTAATTTATATTTACATCCTTCAGTTTATCAAAAATTATGTAACGTGTAGAAATAAAAAAAAGTTAAAATTAAATGCAAATGTGTTAAATGTAAATGCAAAACAAAACAATGCAGAAAACACCTCCACACGAATTTACTGTTATCGAGGAGAAAATACATTGTACGTTAATAATCATCCCTTTTGCACGTTGAGTTGGTGGGATCGCAATTTGCTCAAAGGTTTCCGGAAGCACCGTGCAAAATAACTTCAAATGCAATCTAACCCAGTACCGGACGGTGCTCGACAATCAGCCACAACTGCGCTTTGTAGCGCGAGAAAAATGGTTCCGTTTTCTAGGTGGCTTTCGGTACAAGTGTTCACCGCCCCGGCTTCAGCGCCGTGCCTTCCCCCATGCCCCAGTTTTCCAGCTACAATTCGTTCGGTAGTCGTTGATAAACTTGCTCCTTGCATGCGGCCATCGCTCTCGAGTGAAATCCAATCACACCTTACACGGGGCTCCATTTCTGTACGCCAAAGCGGCTTGATTGTGATTTATGTCCCCGGTTCTCGCGAAGGAAACGAAGAAGAAAGGCAGAACCGAAAAAAAATGCAACCTCCGGAACCTTACCGTTGCACCGAACCCGGTGGCCGGGAACGATAAAGGTACAGTGACGGTGTCCGTGTTGGCTGGTGTTTATTGCAAAAGCTTCCCTTGCCAGTGCAACGGTGAGCGAAACGATCGGTGCAAGACACAGTACCGAGTACCGGAAGGTTGTTGTTGGAGCCGTTATGAGGACACTTGACGCCGACATCGGTGGATCGTAGCGGGTCGTCTCGTTATGGCGACCGAACGAACGCCGAAGGTTGATTTGCCGCATCAGTGGAAAGTTTCAAATCGGATGCACGTAAAAAGGCATCGGTGTGAGCGACCGGCTTGCATGAATGATGACAGTGCGGTCGACAGTACGGGCTTTTGCGGATGGCGTTGTCCGGAATGCGTGCGACCATGCGTGGAACGAATAATGGCAGCGCTAATAGACAGCTCCACAGGCCAAAAGGGGATGAAACCGGCTGGACGGTGGTACAAATATCACTTTGGTTACGCTGTTCTCTGTCAACAGCAGACACTAATGACGTCGACGGAATAAAGGTTAAGCCGTGTGTGTGTGTGTGCGTGGCTATTTTAGGCTGCTTGCATGGTGACCCCGTTCGGAATGTTGCTTCTAGTGTGTAAAGGTGTCAAATACTGATAGGAAGTTTAATTGAAAATCTCCTTCAACTACAAGATGTCACTGTGGGTTGCAATGACTATGGCAAGTTTTGTTAAACTTTAATGCAAAATGGATTTTAAAGAATGAAAGAATCAGTCACAGTTTTCACACTTTCGCTTAGTATCAAAAAGTAATTGCTACTCAATGGTAAATGAAGAACTTAAACAATTAAAAGATAGGCTTATGAACTTTACAAAATACTTTAAACATTAAAATACTTAGCTGTCAAGATGTATCCACACCCGAGGTTTACTTCGGTTACATAGCATGTTTCATTATAATGTGCCTGAAATGCGTTATCATGTGCTGCCATTTTTATAACATTATTTCTAATGCTCTTGTGCACCTTTATCCCTTGAACTGAAGTAAACTGTATTAAGATTCAAATAAAATTGTTCTATTTTTTATGCTTACATTCATTTCATCCTCTTTCTCTGCATGAATATGTTTAAATTTTGCTTACAAAGATCACTGTGCAAAATTCAACCCTCCGCACGGCAGCAGTTCACTACAGTTTGCAGCGATTCATTGAAAACCGTTCGCAAATCCACCTCAAGTGCACTGCAAAATGATACCATCAAGTGGTACACTAACTCAACACCCTACACAGAAGTCTACTCCCACAAACAAGCGGATCAATGGACCGGTAGCTCAACCGCACCCGAGATACAAGCATTAAAGGATAAAGATTTACCGGCCCATGCAAAATGACCCGGTCCGGCAGCACTGGCCGGCCAGTAATTTACGGCCTGCAGCTTCACAGCAAACAGCACATACCGATGCACTGTTGCAACGTACCGAGCACGAAATGGCGTACGCTGTGTGCCAGAAAGAAAGCGAGTGGCCCGAACCGTACCACACACAAGGCACAGTTTGATCCACGATCTCGGATTCAACTGACCTCGGATGCTCGGTTAGCCATGGGGCAAGATAATGCTTGTATATTTTTCATGATTTATAGATGCATCAAGCGTTATGAATGTTCCTTTATCGTCGACATTAGCTGCATTAACACTTCCTCGGACGGCGCTCCGGAGCGTTCCGGTGGGGCCCGTTGTTGGCCGCAGCGCAGGTAGCGTGCTACGGGACGAAGTGTTTGTGCAGTGTAAGCGGTACGATACGATGCTGGCCGTTGTTCGTACCCAGACAGCCAGACAGACACGGCTGGACCCCGAAGCCCAAATTCCTGCGGGCACACAAACGCCGTCACTGTCGGGTGACTTATTCCGTGCAAGAAAATCCTTCCCGTGGGAGATTTATCCCAGCCAATCATTTTGCTTGGCCCTCCCCGAAAAAAAGGAAAAGAGTAACACACGGAACGAAACTTTGAATAACAACAAACGCAATCATAAGTTTTGTCTAACCGTTCCCGTACCGTTTCGGATTGCGATGCGCTTTTGTGTGGTTTGCCGCGAAGAGGATCGTTCCGACGGATCGCAACGGACACCGGAAGGAACTGATTTTCGTGACATGGCCCAACGACGGTGTGTGTGTTTGAGAGGGAGTTTTTTTGCTTCCTTTGCCTGTTCGTTCCACGATACGGTCTGTATTTTGAATCTTCGTTCGGCAATTCACGGCTGGACATTGTGGACGAAAACCTGGTGGCCTGCCGAGATGGAGGCGCATGGTGCGCCATAACTTAGAGTTTCCGCTTGTTCACAGTTGCGCTTGTTTCGAAAGTTTGCTGTGTTCTGCAAAACTGCTTCCGACGTGTGTCCGCTGTTCGAAAACCCGGTACGAGAACATCGCGCTGCGGAGGAGTAGTAGTGGTGGTGATGGTGGCAGTAGTATTAGTAGTAGGAGACAGCGTTTGTTCGCCTGTGGCCAATCCGCAAGCGTAGCCGGTGAGCGTTTGTTTATTCTTTAGAAAACTTTGGAAAACATCCTACCGAACCAACCTGTGTCGGTGTGCAGAATCGCTGGATCGGACCGAGTGTGACCGTACCCTCGGTAATGGAAGCGCTCACCCGGTGGCCAATCCAGCCTAACTAGTTTCTACGTGTTGGCAGAAAGATTCGAACGTTGCGGACCGCAGCGAAGCTTATCCTGGATGGACGGGATAGGGAAGGGGCTCCCATTCTCAACGCTGCCACTTGATGAACGGGGTGAACTGACTGAAGCGTTGGAAAAGTAATATTAAACGTTTTTCTTTCCTGCGTCCCACGCCGTTCTCCTTTTGCCTCCCGCTGCTCTTCCAGGAGCACCCACCGGAAGCTTGGTTGAGCGTTGAGTTTCTTACTTTCATTCAATGCGTTGCTGAAGGAACCATCCTCGCACAGTGTCCACACCCAAGATGCCACCCCGGATTGCCACCATTTTTCCCTCAACGTTCCTGGTTTCTGGAAAGGAGGAAAGGAGGACGGCGCAAAAAGGCACCAGGGGAAGTGAAATGTTCACTCGCAGGCACTAGTGAAACACACGAAAGGAAGGAAGCGAAGGAAAAAGTTTGCCACTTTTCATTTTCGCCGAAGCGTTGCGAACGTAGATTTGTTAGAAATTAACTTGTCAAGGGATTGTGTTCCGCAGGAGTTCCTGCTTCGTGCGCTTACCCCCATTCGGTGGTCTCCGTTGATGTCAGGCGTAACGTCTTGGTACCGTCACGCCGGTGGCTTCCCATGTGGCGAAAGCGTTTCTGTTGTGAAACGCGCTCGAATGTTGAACAACGTGCAGCTGTGCAGCGAGTGTCAGCCTGGGTTTGGAAGGAAGCGAAGGAAGATGAGCAGGTTATTTATTTGGATAGTTCCGCAAAGTCGTACCGAAAGTGGAACCAATCTAGCTGATGTTTGTGTTTCATAAAACATGATCAATCTGTCTAAGACGATTTGTTATTTAACGATCAAACATCGGTTTGACAATGGTTTAAATTGACACGAGTGGTGGATGTTGGTGGTTTATTCGGTGAAACAGTTTCTTTACACGCGCTATGTGCGGTTTTGTTCCTTTTGCCCTTTTATATCGTAATGTTTCGCAATGAAAAATCTGATAACAGTTGTTCTATTGTTGTATCAATTAATGAGTTTTCTCCCATTTTTGTTGTCATTGGAATTTATGTGAACAGTACTAACCGCTCCACTCTAATCAAATGTTTAGCCAACAGGTAGTAGACAAAGTCAGTACTAAATTTACTAAATTCTTGAGTGATTCATTTTTGTGGAATAAACAACAGCTTTATTGTGAGGAGCAATTTGAAAATACCAAGGCACGATAAGGTAGATGGATGTGCAAACAAATACACTCCACCACATCAAGTATTTCGCATAAATCTAAATGCTGCTAGCATATATCCTTCCATTTGAGCAATTTCAATTTTAAAATTGAGCAACATGAGCTTCAGAGCGCCTCGATGTCTTCGTTTGTTAGGAAGTGCCGCATTCAAAATGTTGATTGTTTAGAAGCTCCAGAGATTCCACATTACAGCATGGAATAACTTTAAATGGGACACGCAAAAGATCCGTTCAGCGTATAACTTATGGAGTTAGAGAAAGCTACTGTCGCTCGAAATATTACAATGGCTAACTTGATATAAAGGAAGTAGTTTCAGCAGCTGATGGAATATTCAATGATTAATCAACAAAAACACTCCTTGAGCATTGAAATGTTTTTTCATAAATAAGTAGATATAATCCAACAGACACATGATTTTACATGCTGCCAGGTTCATTTTCAACCGTTATTAAAAAAAAAACTATAAAACATTAGAAAATAAAAATTCTTCTTCTTTATCGGCACAAAAACCTCAAACGGTCTAGGCCTACCTTTTCTGGTCTTCTTGGATTTTATTTCCCCGTAGCCGGATAGTCAGTCCTGCGTTCCTGGAGGATTGGTCTACGGGATCTCATAGACTTTTCACTCTTTTGGCAGACTGTATGTGACGAATGGATCAGATATTCAGATTGACCAACTTCAGCTTCCTGGTGACATGTGCTGGCACACATTGTCTTTCGCTTTTCCTGGCTTTGGGCGTCTGTCTCAACCGCCGAAGCAAGCGACAACAGCAGTAGGATATATGACCAGAATGATAACAAACAAAACACTGGAGAAACATCTGTAACAAGGACTAAACAAAAGGAAAAACAAACAAGAACAAAAGCTTTACAAAGAACAAGCTTTAGTTATCGTAGATAGCACGTGTTCATTATGTGTATAGGATAATGGGTTTCTAATCTTGTTAATACAACTAGAGTTAGGATGCCCGAAAAAATATTCATGTTCAAATAGAGCTTTTAATTGAGCTTAAAAACAACATTGCGAAGGAATCCCGAAAGGTACGTTAACGCTACGATCAACATCATTATTTTTGGCTTATGCTATACTTTAATGTCAGAGTGTGCTTGTTCTAGTGATTCGACTACTACTATCCTATTTTTAAGGATTTTAACGCCATAATCCACAACACAATTTTCCCTCCAAACTCATATCCAATAATTGGCTTTCGGTATCTGACGAAAACAAAAAATCTCCAACCGGCCCCATCATGTGGTAAGTTTATGTTTCATAATTTGTTGAAACATAATCCAGGCATCGAAATTCAAATTAAACCATCAGAAATAGGCGGACCGTAACGAGATATGCAAAAACACAGCACGGTTGTGGAATGGCCGGGACGCAATGTGAGTATAAAAATCCAGGACTATACTGTAACTCCGCAGCAAATATCTTAAGCAGGACAGTTCTTATTGGATTAGAGCTCGCCGGTCCGGTAGGTTACACTTCTTTTGCCCCGCTACGTTATGAATACTGTGCACAAACACACCCAACACAAGCACCGTTTCTTAACAGTATAACGAAAAGCAGAGCCTACTGTTCAATTCCCATGGAAATGGAAAGGAAACCAGTCCAGCGATCCTAAGCAAATAAGGCAAATCTGGTTGTTGGTTGAATTTTCCGTTCTTCGCATATCAACTACATCCTACGAGTTAGTGTCCCTCGATGGGTTTGTCAAAAACACACACACACACACACTTGCGCACGTGTACACATTAACACACATCGGTAAGGAACGTGTGGAACGTGAGTAAACATCCAGGAAAGCCCTGGCACCCTGACTCTGTCAGGTAGGTTGGTTGGGGTTGGCAAAAGTTGACCGTACCGCAATCTCTGAACGATAATCCTTCATTAGAATGGGTGAACCACCACTCGAAAACATTTCAAACTCGTTAACAGGTCAATTTTCTCGATAATCTCCCAGCCAGCAAAAGGGGTCCGCTCCCCCGTTCGGACCGACAGGAAGCCGGTTGCTGTGAAACCCCCCTGTGCACTCCGATCGTCCTGTTGCCTGAGCATCCGCAGTTGTGGAGGTGAAGCGGGAAGATTGGAAGGAATATTCAATTATTTTATTATGATAGCATTTTTGCGGCTTCGTTGTTTAGTCCGGCAAATTCCTGCGCTGTCGATGGTACCGATCGTAGGGGGTAATGAATGGAATGGAGCAACTGTCACTTTGTGCAAAAGGAAACCCCGAAATGAGGCCTTGTTTATTTTGTTTTGCTGTTTCCGTTCCTGCGCTTGCGGTTACCGAGAAAAGCCGACCAAAAAAGGCGAAACGGCCGGTACGGTACGGTATTTTGTTCTTGCCCGGCACTCTTCGGCGTGGGTGTCTTTTAGCGACGTGCTTTTTCAACGCCTGGCATGGTACAGTAGGCCGTGCGGTACATACTTTGCGTTATAAATTTTACTTCGGTAGCGTATCCTAAAATAATTCCAGCGCATTAAAAATTAATCCTATTATCTTGTGAAATACAAAACACACAACAAAAAAATTTAAACTTTTTCATTTGGTCGGAAAACTTTATCATCGAAAGACTTTTTGCTCTCCCCTGCCAGAGTGTGCAGGCAGCGTTCGGATATGTGCCATTCGTAAGTCGTCAAACGATGATGCTGTTTTGGGGGATTTCGATTTGAGGAAACCGTCTCCGAAGGTGATAAGTGATATCGACATTTGAGTGAGTTTCGAAGTTGGGCGTATTGTGTAATGCGTTCTTCAAGTAGCCGGTGTCGTATTGTTTGAAGAACAATAGGTGCAGGGTCACGAGAGTTGACGAAATGCTGACAAATATGTCAAGTGACAAAATCAGCTTGTTAACTGCAAAAAAAACACTATACCGTTGACTGCATCCAAGAAATTGCATGCCAGAAATTGCATGCAAGTTTGTTGCATGCAAGTTTCTTGTATGCAGTGTTGCTCAACATTGCATACGAAGTTGAGCGCCATCTTGTGCACCATCCTGCGCGCCATCTTGCTTGGTTTGTACTAGGTGTCACCTCTTAAAACATGCTCTCCTGGTATCGGAAATCTGAAAACAGCTGGTTTGTAAGGAAAGTTAGTGTATAAACATTGCATACCTTACGGCGGAAAGTTGGTTGCAAAGTTAGTGTATAAACATTACATACCTTACGGCGCAGTACCAGGAGCTATCTCTTCCGTGGATGCTCTCCTGGTACTATACATTCGGTACTCCAACGGGAAAGTTAGTGTTTAAACATTGCATACCTTTCGGCGGTTTTCGAGCAAAATTGCTGTACTAGGTGCTACCTCTTCCGTGGATGCTCGCCTGGTATTGGAAATCTGAAAACAGCTGGGTTGTATGGAATTTCGTACCAGCCTACGGAAAGTTTGAACGAGATGACTACACCTTATATTTTAAGTACACGGATGTTGAGTCCTCATTTTGATTTTAGTGGGACAGTAATAAAGGAAGGAACTTCATCAAAGTTCTTGTGTGTATTTGGAAGGTTTTGAAAATTATTTCTGTTATCCTCTATTAAGCACTAACGAGCATTCCCATTAGCAACGATGGTCGTTAGATGGTTCTGTAAAGGAAGTGATAATTTCGCAACATATTTAACGAATATTCGTGGCTTTAAACTCCTTCAGTGCTTACCTACCGAGCCAAACATTCGATATGCTCCTGGGGGAGGGACCTAATCTATCGCCAAACACCCTACCAGCACAACAATCAATGACGGTTGTGTCCATCTTGAGGCAAATTTCGAACAAAACCCTTCATCATCCTAATGATATTCGTACGCATAACATCTTCATCAGCCACTCCGAACATACCGGCAGTAGATAAACATAAGCTCGCAACATATCGCAGCGGACGTAAATAAACAAAACTGTTATCGCACATTCTGCCACCCGCCCTTTGCCAGCCGGCAGCATACGTTAGCCATAATCATAAGGCATCATTTGCCGGTGGCAACCAATTCCACCAACTGCCATGCGGCCCAGCTGCGAACAAGTCCCTGTTCGGGCGTATTCGATTCACACGCACACGTTCATCCGGTCTGATGTTTAGATCAAACTGCCAAACACGCCGATCATCTTGTTAACGGATGATGCTGGATGTCAGTGTGGCAGGCCAGAAGGTTTTCGTGGCACGCGGGAACAACATTCATACCAACCGGCGCCAAACGCCCTTATGAAACTCTCCTAGTCTAGACACAACTCCGGTACCCGATGCTTATCGGGTTTCCTCTTCCAGGCCCTTATGTTCGCTCACTCGTTCTCTTTCTCTCTCTCTCTCTGTCTCTCTCCCGTGCTCCTCCTTGCTTTAAAGGAGAATGGCAGTAGCAGCCCGTTCATTTGTTCGTCGGGTGGTCCCATTTTCCTTGGAAATTTGTGTCGGATGGGCAAGGCGGACGTAATCGGGGTCGCCGGAAAACCGGGCCCGGAATAAGATGCACGATTAATAATGAATTGTGGGTTGAAAATGGAACCCTCCCTCCGTAAGGCTGAACCGATTGAAGTTGCTTAACTTCAATGAGCCTCACTAATGACAGCGATCATCTTTTGGGTGGCTGGTTATCCCAGTGACTGTTCGACTCATAATTAACCGTTGATTTATCTGTACCTAAATACGTGTCATTAATCAATCGGATAAAGCGCGCTCGAGCTGCATTCCCGTCTCGACCGTCGCACTAGCGGTGACTAGTCGCCCGCACGGTGAGAACTGTTGCAAGACGATTCGTCTTTTGGTTTGGTGGCTACTATACAAAGATGATGGTAGAGAAGTACCCTGCTTATTTCGTCCTCAAAGCACTGCCAACGCAGGCTAGGCAATCATGTAAATCGATATTCTGTACCTACCTACCCAAACCGACGGCGATCAGCCCATGCACAGCACCTTGACGCTTGACGAATGGATGGAAAGCTGAACTAATAATCAACAGCATCAGCGAACGGCCAACCATTACCCAAAAACACAGGTACAACCACAGTTGTGCTAAAGGGCACAACAGTGACTGGTTGACCGCACGGCGATACACTAGCGTGTTCCCCAATTTGTCCAGCGCAACCTGTAGGGGCATTACTCGCATTCATCGACCCGAAATACCGTGCGGCGTCGAACCCAGACTCATTTACGGTCAACAAAAGTGTCACGTAAAAATAATTAGCTACATTTGTTTGCCCTGTCCGTTCATACATTCCCCGAAATTTAGCCCTTGGTTTGTTGGAAGCACAAAAACAAAATGGACCGTTGACGAATGTAAGCGGAACACACCGGAATGACTAACAAGCCCCAACTCCTAAAAATGAAACCTCAAACATGTGACGATCATTCTCTCCACCCCTCTCGGGTATGCTCCCAGTGCAGGACTAAAGAAACAATAAAATGCATGATTGCAATATTTATTACACATCACGGATTAATATCCCTGCGGTTACACGTCAACCGGGTCACACAGATGACGCAACACACACGACGCGTTGTACGAGCTGTTCTGTTTCGTTACACACCAATACGCACCGTGCCGTGTTGGCTGTACGCAAAAAGGATTTTTTATTTTTTTTGTCGTAACCTTTTTATCTGAGATTATTAATGCATCTGGTTTATTTTTTCCTTGCTATTTTATGAGGGCGCGTCAGCCTACCTCAATGCGTGCAATATTCATGGTAGTTCTGTTTTTTGTTGTTTAATAAACTGTATCTCCAAAAAACTTTTGGCGCGATTGATGTCAGGTGATTCATTTTGAGGTTTTTTTGTTATTGTTTTAATTGAGCTCGGTTTCAGTTGGTGAAATTCTGGAAAATTCCTCCAATAGTGCGCGTGGATGTTTTACATTTTGGTGTGGGTCGAAGAGTTTAATTAGTTGTATGTTGCAGCGGCAAAAATAATTCCAATGAAAGTCCAGAAAGGTTTCACAGCTTTCAATAAAACGTTTTTTAAAAATCCCATCTGCTCAAGGTATGCAATTCCCCACCCAATACGATCTCCCGATGGGCACGATGCGATAGCTTGCAACTGCCTTCGACGACTGCCACCCAGCATGTTGTCGGACGAAATTGGTTCCCCAATCAATATGACTTGTGTTTATTATCATATCCTATCGCTTCTCAGCAACTCACCTGAGAAACGAAACTTCGGGAGTAGCGTTGGAGTTGCCGCTACAAGTCTAAAAGTAGTTTTCAATTCCTCGTTGATTTAGCCACCGTGTTTACCGCGCCGGATCCTGCTTACCCTCGCGCAAGTGCACACCGCTACCATTACTGTGGCCATTGCCGAATGGCAAACCTCCGCCCGAGATGCCGTTGGGCAAGAAATAACAAAAAACCCATCTTCGAGATTTAATCAGTGTCAAATAAATCTTCTACCAGCGGTATTCCCCGTGCAGGGAGTAGAGCATCTTGTTTGAAATGTATTACCTTCGATTTTGGTCCCGGACAGAAACCTTCGAGGCGCACCCTCGCCCTTCTGGAAGCCAATCGCAATTTCGTTGTTGTTTGGGGACGGTTGTTTCGCGGGTTCCGAACCAACAGCAACAACCGAGGGGAAAAAAAATCCCAAATCTAATGCGATAAACTTGTGGCAGGTTCGGGCTGGCACTGCCCGAAGGTCCTCACCGGTTCCTCCCGGTGGGGAACATTTCCTCGCACCGTGCTTCAGTGCACAGCGAGTGGACAGATGAGACAAAATCTGCAACGCTTCTTTAGCGTAGTGCAATGTACTGCCGGGCGTTTCGAAAATGAAACAGATCAGCCCGGTGGGAGTGGCCACACGAGCGCTTTTTGGGGTGTTCGGTGTTCGGTTTCAATTTAAATCTAAATCAACTTTACCAGTACCGTCCCTAGATCGCGGGCCCATAAATTCGTCCCCATTGTTTCCCAGCGGGTGACAGCACGAGGATTGCTTTTAGCCACGGCGAGCAAAACCGGTAAACGTTTTTTGCAAATATTTTTTTTTTGTAAATTGATTCAAATCAAAAATTAATTTTCCCACGACCATTCAACTTCATTCAATTAATTTTTCATTCAAAGGATTGCAAAATGTAGTAAACAGATTAATTGCTATTTAACCGATAACACACGCAGCAAGTCCGGCGGACAAAGAATTAATTGCATGTTTGTGGGCTTTTGTTTTGTTTTTAAATTTAATTACCGTACTGTGCGTCATCGGCATTGTACTCATAGTTAATTTCATCATTTCCCGGAAATGGTATCATTTTTATAATAATTACAACATATTTCACCAACCCTTGTTCCATGAACTGTGCTCTGTTTCAGGGCGTGTTTCGATCGTTGTTCGATGTAATTAGTGTTTAATTAAATTATAGCACATCATTTGCATTTGGCAGAATGAAATGTAACGTAACGACTTTTCCGCTTAATCGATAGCTTAATTTTTTCGTATCATAATTTTCGTACACAAAGCAGTTATGCCATAAACCATCTCAGCAACGTTCGCTAAATGCTTCCCGGCCGAATCTGTCCATCCCCAATGGTACAATTACAGCCTTACAGCACCGCCAGCGTGTCCGGCGCATATTTATCATAATTCCTATTCCCAATTCCCACGCAACCGTCCGGGCAGCATAAATGATTCCTGATTGGTTTGGCACGCCCCGAGCACCGGGGGCACCCGGGTCGGCGACAGATTATGCGGGGGCATGGGAGCCACGGACTCGTCCCCCCCTCCGCCACCCGGTAAGGTTGTTAGATTTAATCTATCAAATATTTAACCGAAAAATTTGCGACAGATTACATCGCCGGACCGGACGGGACCAAACACACCACCCTTAATGACATCATCGGTCAACGAATTTTCGCTTCATGTCGTCTGACATGGTTCCTTTCCGCTGATGTTTTTCTTTTTTGGTTTGGTCGCGTTTCTTTCTAACACAACCGATTGGAGCGGGCTCGTTTCATTTCGGTCCCCATCGAAACGGTTACAACGGTGGCACTTGGACACGGTGGTCGACATTCGTGCGGGTCCCTGGGTTCGGTGGTCGGTCGGTTGGAAAACGATAATTTTCTGCCATTTTCATCCCACGTTGCGTCCAATCATGGTGACCTTCCATCTTCTTCCGCCCGACAACGCCCGCAACGGTATTGAACGCGCAATACATAACCCCCGCCAGTGAGCATTTGTACGCGAGCGCGTGTTGGACGGTTGATGCGATTCACGTCGTGGCATTGGAAGGGAAAAAATCGAATCCCTCCAACTAAATTGGACGGAATTACATGGAAATGGGATGACCGGGGCCGAAAAGCAGTTTACGGTTGTGAGATTGTGTGCGACCATCAAAAACGGTAGCGGAGAGTGTGTGTGTGAGAGAGAGAGAGAAAAGGAAAATGCGAAAAAACCAAATCGGCCGATGAAAAACGGCACGGTGTGGTTCCTATTTTTGATGAACGGTCAGCTTTTTTTTTTTCGCCGTGCCATTACACCGAAACCGGCCGGCGGCCATTCCGAACGAGCCGGGCACCGATCAAAACCGGAACCGTGCTGCGTTCCATCGAATCAAGGAAGCGTTTGATCGAGTGTTACCACTGTTGCACTAGGTGGCGCGAGTGGTCCATTTTGGGGTGGTCTGCCAGCGGGTTGGATTTCCCTAGCGCTGCTACCGCCACTGGCTGTGGAAAGGTTCTGCGGTGGTGGGCGCTATGTTAAACATGGACTGTTTCTTTTTTTTTATATGCGTTCTTACAAATTGAACGATCGAAATAGATGGTTCGTGAATTGTGACGACTGTTGGATTACGCTTGGATTGGGGTTGAGGTTGATGAATGTGCCCATTCTTTGCAGCCGGGAAAAAGCGTCCACGGCAAGGTTACTTCTACCAGCAAATGCCATATTTCATGCTAAAAGCGATAAAAATATAAAAATAACTTTGATTGAAACCAACTAAAGCAACATACTGGAAAAAGGTACAATACAACGAACAACTCATGTAAAGCAACAACAAATGGGCACATTATTTTCTCCACTATCACACTTCAAAACATTGCGTAAGATGGATTTTATTGTTTAGCATCTCTTGAAGTCGACATACGTTTGCAAAATTTACTCTTCATTAAAGTGTCTTAAATCAAAAAAAATTTTTTTCCCAAAATATAAGGTTTTTTTTGAGAAAATTTATTATATAACTATTTTCACTAACCTCCTCATCTATCATACTATGAACTTTAAACTAAGATATATTCTCGTTTTTTTCTAATCGGTAATGAATGGAGTACCTTGTAGAATCCACCAATTAAAAAGAAATGTATTCCAACAATAATGGTGAGTGCCGTTTCAGGAAAGGGAAAGACGGATGATGTCGGAAGTGTGGACTGTGAGGGAAGTGATTCAGAATCCTGTGCACTGGTCGAGTATTGAAGTAAGAGAAAAGGACTAACATTTTAGACTAATATTCCGGCCATTTTTCCTTTAATATTCACTTCATTCGAATAAAATGAGTTCAACACTGCTCCCCAGCGATAGTTTGACCATCTCGATCAGTTCATAATATAAAATATCCTTTCTGAAGGATCTTCTACCCAGTTCATCATAACTTTCCTTTGCGAAAAGAGTTATCAACTCGAAAAAATATTACAAAAATTCGCAACTTAATTTAGGGGAGTTTTATTGACTGATACTTAATTCACAAATATGGTAAATTTAATGTGATATTTCTGCCCTTAATGTACTGATTGGTTCAATTTTTGTGAAGCGCCGGAACATTACTTGTATGCCTAATGTAAAGGACAGAATACTTCCGATAGGACCAAAGTTTTGTAAACGATGCTTTTAGTCTAGTTCTTCCATATAACCTTCTTTAATTAAATATTATACACTAAATTGATTTCATTCACTTCAACAAAAAAATCGCATTCGTGTATGGTCCATCACGGTCGATTCCTGCCCATCTGAATTTCATTCCCTGCAAATTGTTCATTCTGATATTACATTTTAGTTGATTTTGAGTTGAAATGTATAGAACAACTGCATCCAGGGAAATATAATATCAACGCCGTGCATACGCAGCTAAAATGTACGCACAGCTAACAGCAGCTGCAATTTAGTGCTGCAATCGTGAACCTCACACCGACGTAAACCTGATCGCACGGTGTATCGTAACGAGTTCTTCGTAAAAGTGCACGGTATTTTTTTGGTAATTTTTTTCGTTCCATAAACTCATGCACACACAAACATGCAGTAAAACAAGTGGAAACCCTTGCAAACGTTAGCAACAACCGATTCACCCGATATCCTGGTGCATTCGATGGAAATCGGGATGAAAGCAAACAAAAAAAAAATCGGACGGAATATTAACAACCGCGAACCCGGTGCGCGATAATTCAGCGTAACGATAGCCCGTCGGTAGGGAAACGGTCGACCTTCCGGACGTGTTGAAGTTGAAAATGGGCAACGCTGTGTGGGGATGGATTTTTGGCCTACCGAGCACACCGGATGGATTTTAACCGGAGAACGCTTGTTGTGTGGAGTACCAGCCGACCTCCAGTGTTTTCGGGATTTGCTCTGCGTTGGAGTACTTCGGTCCCCATGGTGGAGGCACTTGCCCGTAGCGGCTGGTACGATTTATCGTGACAGTTTACGTACAGCTTCCGCTGTTGAAGGTTCGTGCGGCCGAATAAAGTACCCGCACGTGGCACCCAAATGGGATGACTTATGGGTTCATCATGCTTTCAGGCCTGGTTAAGCTGGGTTCGGTTTATACTCAGTGGGAAGAGATTTTTTATGAGTGTGTGTGTGTGTGTGTGTGTGTGTGTGTGTGTGTGTGTGTGTGTGTGTGTGTTGAACTCCTGTTGCAGAAAGCTGAATACTGCTGGAGATCCTACCGATTCGATTGCTTGCCATGTACATGCACTACCTTCATGGGGTGGAGCCTTGAAGAACGTGTCTTATCGTAATGTTATCGAACTTATTGAATGGAAAAACTGATGTGGCAGCAGGCCACACAAGATACATGGGTTGTACGTACGACGTACATGGCACACGTTGTCAAATTGTACGAAATTAATCACACATGTTTGTTTGATTAAGTTTTGCGGGAGTTATGTGGGAGTGTGCTCGCAAGCAAAATGGTGTACGATTTTTCTAATTTTGCAACAATTTATTATGATTTTTTTCCTAACGGCATTTCTCGCACCGAGAGCTGCCGTTTTTAACCCAAAACCTTACGTTTTTTGTGTGCACCTCTCTTAAGCCTTTTTTCTTCGTTTCCCAATGCCACAAACTGTTTGCCTTTTAAGCCACCCATTTGTCATGGTGGCGTCACCGGCACAGGATAAGCCTAATGGTTGGGCATCAAATTAGCTGGCGTATTTGTTTGCAACAGTATGGAGCACACTTAACCGACACGTAAGTCCATTCTTTGCCGGGTATTGGAGAAAACGGCCCAAGCCAAACTACCAACATACATAGCCGACAGTTGCTTCCGCAGCTGGCCCAACACCTCGACCACTCTGTACCCGCTGCAAACAGTGCTTATCCCAATTCAATTGTTTGGAAATCATTAAATTCTCGTTCCCAAACAAACAAGCCATTAGCGTATTACATCCTTGCCGGTTGGAGCAGCGTGCTGATGGGTGGTCGTGCCTTGGGCATGAGAACCGGGCAACGGACCGGAAACGAATGATCCATCACGGTTCGGAGGTTAAGCAAGAAGACCTTAAATCATTCCATATTTGCTCTGTTCTGAAGCCGGGTTTTTTGTGTGTGTGTGTTGGTTTAATGTTGTGCCGAAAAACGGTAGTGGAAAAGTGAGCCGGAAAGGAAAAACTGTGGAAAAGGTGGTTCTCCATTATTTTTTTTTTCATCATGATGCTTTCCTTTGATTTTATATGGTTTTTTTTTGCTGTTGCTGCCTCCCTTACGGATGCTACCAAAAGTACCGACAGCGGAACGGGGAGAATTTTTCATTTTCATTCCCCAGCCAACAACCCCGAAATGTGGCCCGTCTGCTTTTGCGGTGTCGATACCGCTCATTAGCATCGAAACGTAACCATATCCAAGGCGGACTGTTGTGTGGCGCTTAATCTGTTGAATAAATAGCATCGAAGAGGGATAAGCCCACCGTCAGAAGTGATAAATGGTTAGCAAAGGCGATATTAGAGAAACCCGCTACACACTGCCCAAGCAACAGGGCCCCTCCTCTACGTAGATGAGTCGAGGAAGATCTTCACACCGATCGGGCCTTACGAGCCGACCAGCAATACGTTTGCATTTGCCCGAACTGGCTGCTGTACGCCGGGCAGAAGCATTCACGTGTGGGACAACAACAAAAAAAAAAGCATGCTTGGACAATGTTGCCCAATTATTGTCCCTGGAGCCGGTTTTGTGTTTGTGCTTTTGTCTGTTTGGTAATTGAGCGATGATTATTACGCCATTTCGGTCGCCCGGTAGCCTTACTTCTGATGGAGCTTTGGGCCGTGAACGTGTGAAAATCGATGTCTTGTACTGTTGATGGAGTGTAGTTTTTTTTCTTTTCAACTTTTTAAGCTAATTAGCGTTTATTCAGGGACTTTGGATACTCAATGTCAAACTTCTTTCGTGTCATCTTCGGGCGGGCGAAGACAATTTGAATGAACTGATTGCGATACTCATCACTCTTATCCTCCAACGGGTACGTTGAATGATGAAGCGAATAGCCAAATGGAACCCTCGTTCGTAATCTGCTGTGAAGGGTTTCTTGGAAATTAAATTTGTTTATTAATTTATCAACAACGATCGCGACTATGAATCAATTCAAAATCGAAGAACAAGTTATTTTGACACTGTATAATCAACAAATAATTTTACAAGATATAAAAAGGAATGCTTAATATCTTATGTTTCGCAATATCGTTATTTTTTATATTAGCAAAGTACTGTCAAATATTACTTAAAAATTTGTTGTAGTGCAATGAGTACTTAACATTTTACATTACATTTCAAAATTAAGTGTCAAATGAATTCTCACAATACATTCTTAATTTGTTCCAATATTTTAACGAAGCGCCAGAGGATGTTTCCTAACCATTCAACTGCACTCGCACGTACTACTAATCTACTAAGTAACTTTTATAATACTAGAGCAAAATCTAGCTTACTAGATGACGTGTATATGACGTGAAAATTATTACATGTTTTTTATTATTTTCCTTTAGACTCTCACCGCCATCCAGACCAGGCAAAAGGAATCCAATCGACACATCGTTCACAGAACCGTACCAATTTCCAAACGGTAAACAACTGTGTCACCTTGATCACTTGCATGCATCAGCTTCCATCGCGATGCCGCGACACTTTGTCTTGGGAGGAAGATTTCCTTCATCGGCGCTGGCAGAGGATCTCTGGCTCGTCATTTTTCTCCAACTGCTAACCGTCCGATGCAACTCCCGCTCCAAAACCGAACCACGCTCTGCACGGAACGTAAATAAATAAAAACAGAATGACAAAAACCGGGCTGTAATCGATAGATGAAGATCGTCACCATCCCACGGCACAGATGCTCATGATTTATTGATTCAGCATGTTTTGCATCTCGTGTTGACTCGCGCACTGTTATCGAGACGGAAAACCGTCCGCGTGATGGTTGATCGGAAAAAAGATGGTGTAAAAAGGTGGGTTGTAAAAGCATCGGGAGGGAAACAAAAGTGTAAACAATGTTCATCAGCTTAAAAGGGTTTGCGTGCCCGTAAAGGCAGGCAGAAGAAAAAGATGTTTGCATACATTTCGGCGCGATCCGGTGCGAGCGTGTGCTATCCGATCCGTTGGTTTTTATCATTAGTTGTTTTACGATAGCTTCACCGCTTGCAGGCCGCCGCCTGTTGCAGCTGCTGGCCCTGCTGTACCACTCCAAATTTGACGAACTGTCTCCGGTCAGCGATCGTTTCACTTTTCCGCTTTGTGTACCAGCAATGTGGGACAGCGTGTTTACAAGATCTTGATAAATAAATAACGATGAGTTATGGCGGAACGGTTTCTGCTCATCAGAAGGAGATTAATGAACCGAGAGCAGCATTCAGATGGGAAGCATCTTCCAAGAGCCGGACTGGAAAGGGCAAACGGGGCTAAGTACATTACCTCCACCGCCATCCTGCCTCCCAGCGATCTGAGCATTTTTTGATTAATTTATTTCTAAAATTCCGTCCATCGGGAAACGCATGGATGGATTTGAAGAGCAGAGACGGATTATTGCCCGGATGCATCCAGTGTACTTGAGGGACCTTCCCGGGTTTTCCCGAATTTCCGTGGCTGTGTAAATCATCATCCCGCGAACGCTTCCCGTGCCTGTCAGCTACGATTACGCAGTACCGAGCAGGTAATCGCACGGATTATCGTCAACCAAGCGGGTCAGCGCGGTCAGTAAACCAACCGTGGCGTCACCACCGTTATCATCGTGGGTTGTGGGAGCTGGCAGCTTCCGAAAACTGAGAGACAGCTGTTTACACCCGAGACCGTGAGTTCCCCCTGGCAATGCGAACGCCATGCATCATCCCAGCGGCGGATGTGCTGCCCGCTTGGCCGTGGGCATCCCTTCGGACGAGATGATGAGATAATTTAATCGGCGCTCAAAGCAAGCTAATTCGATCTTCCAGCACGCCGGTCAATGGTGAACCCCTCAGCAGGGCGTTCGCGGCTTCATAATTAATCAATCAAATACGATTATTATTCACTTATTGTCATACGCCGTTCGTACGCCCGGACAGATTAATACAACATCCGACCGGGAGATGCTACCGGGTGTTAGGGTTACTAGCCGGACGGGTGTACTTGTCCACCGGGTGTATTCATTAATCATACCGAAACCATAAGTTAAAGAGCTAACCCGCTGGGCAGTTCGGACCGGTCGGAAGATTCGGGCCAGATACATGGTGATCGTAAATCAGAGCGTCCCACCTGAAGCAATCGTGCGCTGCGAAGACATCGTGCTGTTTGAACTTCTAATTCATTCGACCTTGAAGCGCTTGATTCGGTGTTGCTTTTGTTTTAACCGCAACCGTCGCGACCCGTCCCGAATTCGAGTGTGAAATGCGTGTCCAAAACGAACGATTCGATCTGTAGCGCAAAAATGTGATCGGTAATTTAATTATCTACCGGCGAACAGTAGATCAGTGAGTCGGTGATCGATCGAAGCCTGACGTAAAGGTGTGTGCGTTTTTTTTACCACACCAATCGTTTACTGATTTAGTGTGAAAGACGAATTAAAGGGTGACTTAAAGGGTGATTCGGAACGAATGGTAAATCGCTCTCGGAAATGTTATTTTCATCAATTAGCTATGCACACGAATAAAATATTTGGGATATTTTTTTTACGCGGTTTTTATTATATTGCTTCACCAATCTTTATTTTTTTACAATGTTTTTGTTCATCTGCCGCTTTGTTATGAAACGTTTTAGCTTTGGGAAGAGCAAAGTAAATTAAACTTTCTGTTATATAAAACCATGTAATACATTCACAATTAAATTCCGAAAAAATATAACATTTATTAAACATCGCTGCACATGATAGAAATTACAACTAAAAAATATTTCCTACAAAAACAGCGCTTCAGTCCTGCTGGTTAACTGCCTTTTTAATAAAAGAGCCAGTGGATGTGACACAATACAATTCGTAAGGGCTCATTCAATTATTACGTAACGCAAAAATTGTCAATTTTCGACCCCCTCCCCCCCTATTGTAACAAAACGTAATACTGGACGCAACCCCCCTCCATTAATTAAGTAACATTTCGTTGACCCCCCCCCCCCCCTTTTGTTTAAAAAAAATTAAATTTTCTTAAGTAATCCATGTAATTCCATCGTATTTCTACAAATGCAAAAAGAAACAAACATTTTGCCTAATAAATTTACTACCCACGCCAGGCTGCCTTGCTTGATCGTTGCTAATAATTTGAAGCGGTTTTAGAACCTACTTCTATCTATACAGCTACAATTCTACATACGATACTTCATAAACCATGTTTGTTTTCAGGCTGTCTGTATCTTTCATCAATATAATTGGTATCATTGGCATGTACCAAGTTAACTAATTTGGATAAAGATATTAATTTCCGGAAGACGCTTCGTATACAAGTCTTCCACACCACAGATACCAAACGAAGATCGTCCACTGAGCAAAGCTGAAGAAGCTCGTTTTAAAGTTTACATTACATAGTACCATGGCGAATCGATGTAATCTGTTAAGAAAAAGAAATCGTACGTAAATTATTTATCAGTACTATTCCTTTCTTATTTATCTAGCAACCTTTCTTTTGCGTAGTTGTCTTCTATTAAATATCATTATTCATTCACCTTTTTGGCTAACTTTTTTTATTAAACACAGATTTAAAGAATCTAAAAAATGGTGAAAGCATAAATACATTTGTTGGTAAAGTAGATTTAGTCAAAAATTTTCAGTTGAACGAAGCTGGGAGTATATAAAACTTATACAGCTTTAGTACTCACATACGCCTGTGAGACAAGGACTTTGTCCAAAACTGACGAATCCCTCTTAGCCGTGTTCGAGAGGAAGATGCTCAGAAGGTTTTTTGGCCCCGTATGTGTGGAAGGACAATGGAGCCGCTACAATGACGAGCTCTATGAGTTGTATCGCGAACTTACCTTCGTACAGCGATTTAGATCAGTCTGGGCCCCGCGCTGGTCACGTCATAAGAATGACACCAGACGACCCTGTCCAAAAAGCTGTTTTAGGTCGTCCTCATGGACAGAGGAGGCTTGGTAGCTCCAAATTAAGTTAGAGGGATGCCGTTGATGAGTCCAACAGACATATCGGGATTATGGATTGACTAACGACGGCGCTAGACCGTAGGTGGTTTAGAGTATATCGCTATTTGAGATTTCGAGGCTATAAGATCTAATCTAACGAATTACATTGAATTAGTTTTTTAACTAAAAATACTACTTAAAATAAAAATAAAGTAGGGTTGGTGGTCTTCAGTATAACAATATTTATTATTAAAGACATGTTCCTCCAGTGTTCCATCCGTTTTGCTGTTTTGATCATCAAAAAATGCATCATTTATATAATATTTTTTTATGTATATAGTTATAGGATTGGACCTCATCCTATAAACACGCGTACGCACAAGTGCGTTAGCTACTGACACAGCGAGGGAGGCCACATGCGTGCAGCCAACTAAGAGCGTTCCTCTTTTACGTTCCGACTTTCGAGGTGTACACTTGTCTGCTACTGAATAAATCCTCTCGAGAACTTCCACTTGTAATTATATACAATAACTTGCCAAAGAAGTTTTATGACATCATTTTAAACATCGATGAATAATTTTCATCGACCGTTGAACGACTATCTGCGGGAATAATGTGTGTTTATCCCAGCTCTAGTCAGTATGAGATAGGATGCGTAATATTTTGCTAGAATCCACATTCAGATCAAATATGCCACAAGCATTTATATATCACAATACATCAGCAGAATCAAATAACAACAGATCTATGCCCAATACAGGCGGAATATAAAATATGACATTTCAAAGAAACCATTTCATTCTCTTTGGTCGTTTGAGATGCATCGTGCAGGAATGTGGAAACATAAACACAGTGACCACACTAGTCAATATTTACGACATGAAAAGAACCAGCAGCGGTCTGTTGGTAAAATGCTACCTTTACCGAAAGTTCTCAGTAACGTTCGCTCCACAATCCACACACTGACTGACGACTGGTGGGCGATGAAAAGTGGTGTAAATTATGGACTGTTATTCCAGCAAAGCTTTCACCAATGCCCATTGCGGACGACCGCGCTCTCCATTAATTTCCACCGCGCGCGGCCTGTTTGCTTATTTTTGCTACCGAAAACTACTCGTCCCTCGGTCTAATCCCACGTGAATGTTTTCCCACTGCGCGAGCAAACAGAGCCGCGTAATTCGAGCGGCATTTATGTTTGTGCGCTGGTATGAGTGCGGTACGCGCGTGCCATTCGAAAACGCAAAACATCAACAATTGCTCGGAAATCCATTTCCACCAGTCAAAACACAATCGGGCAAACGATTCATCGCGATCGGAACGCGGCTGGAGTTCGAAAACCATTTATCTGCCATGTGAGCCGCTCATTTCGCCCAGCCCGGCGGCAGTTGCTGGGAGTTTGTTTTCTGACCAAACAAACGCGCTCGAGAATGGGTCCCGGCTTGCGAGCCAGGAAGTGGAATGAACGGCGTGCTAAGGAGGCCAAAATAGACGGCAAATGACCGCACACGCGATCCAACTCCCTGCTGCTGGATCACACACGTGGGTGGTCGCGTTTTTGAGCGACGAAAAATCTCAACCCATGTCAACGCAGTAGCCATTGTCTTCGCTTCCGCTGTAATAATGGCACATTTCCGACTGTGATGGAATATTTTGGCCGCAACGAGGGATTGCTTTAAAATTCCTTACTTTCAGGATTGGAATAATGAACCATTTCGAAGAATTTCTCGTCTGTAGAACGAGTTTTGAAGTTCATTAACCAATTTCCAATTGCGCGATGCTCAACAGCCCCCACAACATTGGCACACATCACGCAACGGAACAGAAACAACTGTTACGTTACGTCTCAGAACGACGATTCCCAACAAAACAAAAAACATAAAATTCTCATGATATGTAACGGACGATCGGCAGACACTCGGATACACTCGTTTCGTAAAGCCAGTACACCGGTATCACTACGCAAATGTGACCATTTTTAACTGCCTAATGCAACCGAATTCCTCGTAAAAATGGTTCCACTTCAAAGACCGCCCGGGCGGCGCACCCGTTCGAGTGTGGCCATTTATTGCGCCGCCGGGATTGATTTAGTAGTCAATTATCAAAGGTCCCAGTGGCCATCAAGGAGCAATTAAATCGCCTCGTCTACGGCCCATGGCTCATTCCGAGGAAGCCAAACAGGCGAGCTCTAAAAGTAGCTGGCAAGGTGGCTCATTGCTTGGGACATATTTTTAGAATCTCTTATCGCCTGGCCCGAATCACACCGGGTTGCACCGGTGTCTGGTGTCGCATGGAATTTTTACGATCGCACGCGAGTTAGAAACAGTAAAAACAAAACCGAATCATCACTCCTCACGGCGAGCGTTGCAAACGGATCGAAGATGAACCGAACCATCTTTCGACTTGGTGTTTACGGGGAGACTCCCTGAAAGGTTCTACGGTGGAGACCGGAATGGGGCAATGGCTGTTTTTATTTCCCCCTCTCCCTCCCCCTCCTTCCCCCTCGGAAGGGGTCCTTCTGTCATCAGGCAGCTGACGATCGGCCGGCGTCGCGATGGTAATTTATGTGTTTACGATGGATTAAGCGTACGGTAGAGTGGAATAAATCATATCGTATGTTTCAGATGTGCGTTGTTGCTGAACGAAAGTGAAAGCGTTGTCGTTGCGTTGTAAAATGGAAATTTAAGACATTTAAGTGCCGTTTGGATTGGAACACACACACACGTTCGATCGGAGAGCATAAATCGTTTGTGCTGGTGTTGTTAAAGCATCACTGTCTGGAGAATCGATGGCATAAATGCATGATATTCGAAGGAAAGATTAAGATGTGTTTTGCTGATGTCAATATGTTTCATAATCGGATAACATATGAATAAATTTTCACTACTCACTGTTTAGTCGTAGTATGTTTTTTGGAATAAAGTAGTAGTTTGAAAAATATTACGTTAACCGTTATAGTAAAATTTTGTTTAACTCTACTCATCCATAGCAAGAGATTTCAACATATATTGAGATGCGTAATAGTGAACGTGTATAAACCTTTAAATTATAGTTTTTGTCAATGTTGTTCCAATAAACAATCAACTTTAAAGGAGCCGTTCAGTAATTTCAGTCGGCTTTTTTTTTAATACAGGTGTAAGCAGGGATAATAATAATTATATTCTCAGTTCAGTTAATTCTTCCAAACACATCCAGAGATCTTTTCTTCGATTTAAGAACCACAGATAAATTATTTATTGATGAAAAGCCATTTCAAAGAAGTAGCGTACACTCCTAAAATATAGATTGTGTGATTCTTAAAGAATATCGCCCAAATTTAGCAATGTTTAGCTTGGCAACAGGCATGGGGCATTTACTAACAGAAGAAGTCACAAGCTCCATTGGGAGAGCTGTACATTCATCAACAATAATCATTAGCAAAATCAATTCACATCACTTTAATTACTGTTTCATTAATTCGAAAATAGCATAATACTTTTAATCTGTGGTGTTCGCCTATCCTATAACTAAAATATCAGTTTCGTGCCGTGTATAACAGTCCGCGATGTTAAGGGTTAAGTAGGATAACGAATAGAGAGTAGCAAATAACGGAAGAGTCGGGCAGGACACGAATAGCTAGGACAGATGCGTAAGCTAGGATAGGTGCGTATAAAAAGGCGTCCGATCGAAGAAGCGATCTCTTTCTCTCGATATACTCCTGTGTGCGCGAACACCGGTATCGCCTGATACCGTGAAGAAACACACTTTGTAATAATAAATTGTAGAAACCTACAAATCTGCGGAGAATCCACATTTTCGGAAAATTGACTATTCAGCTACGTGTAAATATAGGCATTGAGAGACAAAAATGACGGACCTCTTAAGGTGGCTAATGAAACAAAAATTAAAAGGAACTGAATTTGGAACATAGCATTCAAAAGAAGCCCATTGCACTATAAGTGTTACCAATAATTTTATTATTTATAAGTAATACGACCAGGGATCGGTTGTTCATAAAGTGAACAACGTTTTAATCCAAACTTAATTTACATTATGATTTATTTTACAATGAAATATGTGCTCAATTTTTTAACTATGCTTTAGAATAAATAAAAAAGGCAGGTACAGGTTGACAAAAAATTTATCTACTTTGAATAGTGCGGGTAAAACACTCACTAAGCTATCTATTTTCAACATCAATGGTTTCGTTTACAATTGACTCTCAATGAGAAATTATTAAATTTAAACGCAGGATTTTAAATTTCGCACCAAAATATTACTGTTTTATTCAAAATGTAATCAATCTATAGTTCGCTGTCTTGGGATTCTTTCCACAGCTAGTCCTCTTGAAGTCTACCATCGCTCACCGTTTTACTGTCTCACCATTAATGTTTACCGTAGCTCAAACCGATTGTTATGCTTTGTCCAGACCATAAACGTTCATAGCCCATCAGTGGAAATCAATTTTACAGCGTCCGTTACACACAACCATCCCGACCAAACGTTTGTCTTTAGGTCGGACGCTACCTGCACCTAAAGTCAAGATGTTAAACGAAACGATTGGCCACGCGTGGCACAGTTCACCCAGCGGGACACAAAACCCCCGGTAGGCTCTAGCCGCGTTGGGTCGATCTCCCAAATAAAGCCAATTATTTTATGACCTCTAGCCTCGGTGAATCATTCCCAGGTTCCCGAACGGTTGATGTGCTATCCGTGAAAGGTATCGAATATCACGGGAAAAAAAACACAATCTGTTTCACGATGTTGCATCCAATGCGCTTGGCCATCTTCCATATGTGTTTGTCTGTGTCTGTGAGGGTTTTGTGATTTGCATTACAGCTCGACGGGCCGAAGATGCTCGGTGCTCTCCGGAGCCAACACATATGTCGACCGGCTGGGCATGCTCTAATTAGTGTTTCATTAACAGATGTCATTTGTATTTAAATGAGTTTCCATATCCATTTTCACACCCATGCCCGATGCGCTTCCTTCCGTTGGTATGGAAACGGCGTCCGAGGCGGAATGTCCGTGGCGAGCCGCTGTTCTTCCGCTAGACGGATCGGGAAGGTTTGAAATTAACAGCATCAGAAAAATCGCCCATGCACGGCCCATAGCTCGAACTCGAACTCGTAAAAAGTGAATCCTTCACTGCAGCTTCGAAACTCGAGCCCGAGCCCCGGTGAGATGATCCAATATTCAATTCAGATCAGATCGAGCTCGTTCAAATCACGATACAGTTGCCAGACACCGTTGTCGGCCGTGTCCGATGCGTGGATATCTGGTTTTTCTCCACTCACTTTTTGTTCCTCCTTCTTCACTTCCATTACACTTACCCCCACGCAAACCCCGTTTCCGATTTTCCATCCCAGTGGCTGAGTGCGATTCGTTCCCGCTCGTTCACGTGATGCTCGTTATTTATGACAGTGATTTGTCTTGAAGCGCGAAGGAAAACTGATCCCTTCGACCGTTGCTTTGGTTACGCTCGTTGCTCTATTTTTGAACGGCATCCAAGCAGCCGAACGCCCGAGCGGTGAGACACAGAAAGAATTAGGCTGAGAAATATCCACCCCTGTGGACGTGACGTGTGAACGTATGTTGGGGGTGCGGTAAACGGAAGGTTTCATCCCTTTGAACAAGCCAAAATATGGCCAACCAGAAGAATAAATAAATCTATCAGCATAAAAATATTTAGATTATAATTACAAGCACTGGTATGGTTTTTGGTTGGCTTGCCAGCCCGAGCAACGGTTTGACGGGATAGCCTAACAAGGTTCGGCTGTACGTAAACCGAACGGAACTCTCGGGCCCGGCTGGAGTCTGGGGGCCCAGTACCGGAATGTTGCTTTCAATGTGAAATAGAGCAATCGAAATTCCATGCGTCTATTTCTCGGTTCTCGGAAGCTTCCGGGTCGGTTTTGATGAATGGCTCATATGGATGATGTATGCCGTTTTCGAGCCGAGCCAAGTTGTTCGGAAATCGATGCCCTGAGTGTTAGCAGTGGCAACGGAATTTGCCAAAAACGATGTCATACAAATGTTGTTACGATTGAGGTTAGAAAAGTACGGAGCTGCACTGGTTGTAAAACGAAGAACACAGAATTGTAATTGAATTGTATTTCGTATTCATTTACAATCAAAGCGATGGGCTGTGATTGTGAGTGGTTTGTTGTAAATAAATAGTTTACCAGTGAATTGCAGCAAATTGATCTATCGAGAATATTCTTTGAATTTTACTCACATCATAAGAACGGTGTAATTCGCAGCAAGCAGAATTAGTTAGACATCATGTTTAATAATGGAACATGATCGTCAAAAATTGATTCTACGAACTGGAACTATTCAGTACAGGGGTGAAGTAATTAATTTTCTGATGGATTCTCTTTACAAAAAGTGCCTGTTGCACGATTCACCTTTCTTTTCATCAAATACATAGCATCACACAATGTTCGAATAGGCGAAGTAAACGCAGCTTATGGTATCCATTCACGGTTCGGAGAAAAAGATGTCATTTACTGGTATCTATTCAGCGACTTAACAATTCTGCTGAGCTGTTCGAGTTCATTAAAAATATTGTTGATGAACAATTATGCTTAATTAAAATCAAACCACTTTGATATGAGATGCTTGAGAAGAGTAGAGAATACGTTCGGCAGACTTGTCCGTTGTTCAATGAGCACCTAAGCTTCAGGTTCAGTTCGGTTCAGTTCGGTGACTGTAGTCTAGCAGCTCCAAGGGCAGGGTCCAACTAAAATGCTTAGTTTTAAAAACTAAAACAAATGTTTTTGATAAATTCTTCTTTGGGATTCTTTAGTCCATTAAATTACTTCCAAACCAAACCTCACCTGAACCTCACAAACTCGTATTCCATCTGGTTGAGTTGCAACATTACATTAATTAGTCACTCAAATCAAATTTGTTTGTTTGCCAGCAGGTCACAGTTTTGAGAACAATAGTACAGCAGTCAAATGCCATTTTTTGGTGCAATGATACAAGTCGGAAATTTTGCTGCACACAATGCACACATGCAAAACCACCAGACCATCAACATTTACCTAGCCTTCATATGACCACTCGAACCGAAACCGACTGGTGTTTGCTAAAACTCACAGAAACCCTTCCGGAAGTAGGAATGCCACTGCATTTGGTTGTTTTTTTCGATTCCTGGGGTGGTTAGCAGGTTTGCTGGCTAGTGGAGTTTCTAAGAACCGTGAGCCAAAGTCAAACAAGCAATCTCTACGGAGGCAAAATCCCGAATGAAATACACACTCAATTCTGGACCGTTTTTCCTTGCACGAATATCAAACATATCCATACACACAAACAAACTGACACGTACACATACGGCAGGTGACGATTTCCGTTTTCCCCGGCCCCGGTATTCTACACCGCTTGGTGCTTGGTTCATGGTATCAACACAAATTAATTGCGATATTGCCAACTCCCGGCACTTCCCACCGACTCGGCCGAGTCGGGCACTCCCGCCACTCGCCGTCCTTCCATTCGGCTGGTACAGCGAGTGCTTGTTTAGCTTTCATTTTGCCGTACGCGAATGTTCTCGCACCTGAAGCATTTCAATTAATTCCACGTGGGAAAGGTTAGGTTATTCGACGCGCCCGGGAAAACGGAAAGCCGCACAAACGCACAGGACGCACTGCACAGGGCAAATAAAATCATCGACCGCGCGGAAATGAAATGTGTACGCGCGACGGATGTACATTTTTTATGATTATGATATTTTCCTACCGGTGCGATCGTAACCGCAACAGCGCGCAAACCGAAGGCAGGACTTACGGAGGCGCGAATGGATAAAAGTTTGCGCGGCGATCGCTTTCAGCACGGCACTGGCGACACGTACACGGCTGGCGATGCCGGGTATTGCGTCTCGCAGCACAACGCTTCCTTTCGGATGAATCTTTAAGATCGGTTTTCCGTTTCCCCAATGAAATGAAGCACTCCTTCCCTTATCCGAGACACGTTTGAGACGTTTGAGGTGAAAAAGCGAGCGGGGGAGCAATAAATAAATTGTTGGAAAATTCGCGTTCTGCTTGAGAGGCAATAAAATTTTTAGTGCTGTTCGTTTTGTGCGTCGGCGTGGGTGTTGGGCTGGCCCAGGGAGGTTGTTTTGGTTGTACATTTAGCGCTACCCTTTTGCGACCACGGCACGGTGCACATTCCACCGAAGCCTTTCACCGCGCTCTGCCCCGGTGAGTAACTTTTCTCATCCATTATTTATAAAAACAGCCGAAAATCCATATACGTTAATAAAGTTCCCTCATTTTGCACGGGCGACCCGTTCCGAAAGCGCGTGGATGGGGCTGTTTTTCTTTGGTGGAAAGGGGAGGAGGGAAACACACACACACCCACACCCACACAACCTTTGACACTCTTCCGTTCGGTGCTACCTTTCAGCGATTTCGAAATGTCCCATCTCATGGGATTATGATGTGGTTTAGCTTTTAGCTCGTTTGAACTCTGAGCCGGGCTGTGAGGCGCTCTTACGGTGAACGATTAGGTGACCGAGAGGGTCCCCCCACCTTCCTTCAAATGCGTTCCAATGAATCAACAACTGTTCAGTATTAGTATTTCCTTCTTCATTTTTTTTTTGTTTTTGCAAAAAGAAAGAAAAACACAACGCTCACATCATCAATTCCGTTTGTGGAAATTCTGTCGACCACTCCCCTCGATTTAAAAGTATGTGGCGTTTTTCTTTTTGCTTTTGAACGACCATCACACCATCAGGCTAAAATCAGATAAAAAGCTCATTAGGAAAAAAAAAAACACAACCGTCCCCATACGCACAGATGGCCGTCAAGATCTCGATACTGCGAGAATCTCTATCCGTTTTCCATTAATGCAAAATCCAGCATCACGCTCTACGAAACGTATCGTGTGTCTCCCATTTGCGCAGGTGTGTGTTTAGAGTGTGTGTGTGTGTGTGTGGGATGGAGTTTGTAGAAATTGAGTGAATGTAAATAGTATGCCTGTGTGTATGGAGGTGGTATACAAACAGCCCACATGCTCGCAGGCAGGATATGCATTGCGTAATACAGCCAGGTCAACGAGTGTCAAGCGTTTGATGCTGCTGCTGCTGCTAATGGTGGTGATGGCAATGCTGATAGAAGATCACTGGATGGATTCTGGTACTCGAATGAGAACACTATCAACTTAACAACGGTTCTGCATCTCTGTGCCCAATGGCTCAAAGGTCGAACGATTAAGCGTACGGAGCAATCGGGAACCATTACGCTCTTCACGCACACGTGGCATTACACCGGTCGCACGTCCTGCCCAGGGACGTTAATTGTTAACGTTTGAGGATTTGAGGTTGTGAAATAGTTAGTTCAGTGTATTAGTGAAAAGAAATATAGAACCAAGCGTTCTGAAAATAGGAAATACAAACCTTTATTCCAATTCCAATTTATCTATTCAACTACTAATGGAAACATTTCACCCGAATTCCAACAATCACAAACGCCCATCAGAACGCAAGAGGTTGCACACTCGTGCGGCAAACACTTGCAAACGTGCAGTGGTACCGATGCTGGGTGCTTTTTTTCCATTTCGTGTCCAGTTCTAAACGCACCAGGAATCACTCCCTGCCATCGGTGCTATCTGTGCTACGTGAAACAAAGAATAACATTTCACTTATCAAAACGCAAATAAAATACTACACCGCTCGTACTACTGCAACGGTAGAGCAGAAGATAAGCGAGATAAAACCACTACACTAGCGAGGCGTGATGGAATCCTTCCCAACAAAGAACAAAAAACAAAACAAAATAAAGAACTTCCCTTCACAAAGCCGTTTTAGTTGCTGCAGTCGATTCCATTCCAAATGGAAGGTGACCCGAAAAAACGGTGGCAAGCTCTTTTTTCCCCCCATTTTACCAATTGGAAAAACAAAAAAGCACACACACACACACATACACACACACATTAAAGGGCGGGAAAGGTTTTAAGTTCCACTTTTTGGGCGATGGGTACCGCACCGACCGCCATTATCCTTTTTACCAGCAGTTTAGCCATCGCACAAGTAAATTGACCATTTTCCCTTCGACCGATACTAATCTGCCGGTTGTGGCGTGGTTTGGCGTGGTTTACGTTGGGAAAGTCCGAAAACTGGGCACGAATCCGTCGGTACACCCGAAAAGGATGCTGGGCGGAGGGAAAACCTGCGCAGGTCAAGCGAAGGGAGGAAAGGGAAAGCGTTCAGAGGGGAAGCTAACCATTTTGAGGGCACCATTGTAATGCAGGAATTTCACCAAAGGCACCAGCAATGTAAGGAAATCGAAAGGATTTCTAACACACGAACACACACACACACAAACGCACATAGACAAAATAAAACGAAACATCCCCGGTGGAAGGCAGCTGCAAAGAAGCCCCGAACTGTTATCGCCGGGGGGTTTGAAGTTTTCAAATCAAGAAACTGACTTTCGTAGCTAAAGCAGAGGCAAACGCAAAATAGGGTCGGGTCTCGAGCAGTAGGATGGGATGGAAGAAAAATAACCGGTAATAGTTTCGAAAGGGATTTTTCCATCCGATCGGTTGAGGTTTCCACGGACACAAACACGGGGCGAGGAGTGAGCTTTTCCCTTTTGTGAGGCTTTTACCTCGGGGTGGGGGGGGGGGGGGGGGGGGGGGTGAGGTAATCCAAATGGACAGATGGGTGCAAGAGCCTTCATCGTCTTGGAGGACGATTTGGCGGGACTACCCTAGCAACCATGATCTATCGGTGTGTTGATGGTGTCCTCTTGCTCGAGAGATCAAACAAACACCCTTTAACGCTCCACAAGCCCCCGGGTCCAAGATGGACATAACTTCTGACCTCTTGGGCTCACGGAATCGGTGCTCGACATAATGAAGCTTATTATCGGAAAACTAATGAAAGATAAATCGAAACAAAATTCCTCGAATCGCCTAACGAACGAAAGAAACCTTGCAGACGGATGTACTTCTCATCTCCCAAAAAAAAAAAAATAATAAACCATCATCGCGCTAAGCCGCTCATTAGCAAGTTGGCAAAGCAGATTACAGTTCTTGACATCTGGGATTGTTTGTTTCCCATTCACCGAATGGTTTCCTCGCTGTGAGCCTATCGAAATCGTTGCGCTGACAAATCATCCGCATCTGCAAAGCCCTTTTGCCCACCTTGATTGCTGGGTGGCTAATTTATGCACCGGAATTATGGCACTCCACATCCTGCGATCCGAAGCGTATCGTTCCGCGGCGGAGCGGAAGCTGGCATCAAACTTTCGCCGGAGTTTTATTCGCCCGAAATGGGCTCGCCGGGGGCGAAGGACCAGGGATGGTTTGCTAATTTCTTCGGCTCGCCCCTCTAGTGGGTGCGTTCATTAGTGGGCCTCTTTTTTCCTCGTCTTACACGCTCCCCAATTTTCCTGATCTCCGGTGGGAGATGACACTTGCCAGCTTCCACGAAGGCGCACCAAAAGAAAAAAACCACACCATAAACGAATGTCCGCGAAATACCTTCACTAATCCCGCGGGGGGCCACAGATTGTCTTCTCGGTCGGTTTCGGAATCGGAATGTGGTGGCACTTCGTTCCGGCCTTTGCCACCGGTTCCGTCCCGTGCTGTCTGTTTATTATTCATTGGCGTAATTTATGCAATGCGATCGGTGTTGTTATGAAATAAATAATTGATGCGGCGGTTTTACCACCTTTCCGGAATGCGACACGCAAAAGAAAAAGAACAATCCCTAACGAAAACACCGCGCAGATAGGCCAGGTCTACGGGCGTTAGGCGCGTTTCAGCAGGAAGCCAGTAGGCTTTTTTTCTAAGGGAACAATAATGTACACACCTTTTTATTGGTGTGACAATATAAAGCACCGAAAACAGGGAAGTGCCCGGGCGTTTGGGGGTAGGCCGCTTAAGTGGAAGCAAGGCGTCTTAAGCGGGGAGGATTAGGATTGTATGTTTTTTGTCATTGCGGATGAAGAAGTTTACGTTTTGACGTTTTTGGGGAAATAGAACAAAAAAAAAGCAGAAGCGGTGCTAGAAGATGGGGCCGAAAGGAAGGAATAATTAGATTTGGAATTTACCCACAAATGCAGGAGATGGTCTTAAATGTACAGACCTTCGAATAGATGACATTAAGCAGAGCGAATGGTTTCTGGGTGAGAATTTTTATAAAAAATCTGCTTTCTGGATGGAAACACGATTCACTTTTTGCGTTTTGTTAAGATTTATGAATGGTTCTAAACTGTTGTTGAACTGTTCATAATTATTTCTTTATTTTAATACTATTTTTTACTATATCAAGACGGCTCTTTACCGTTTATAGGCTGATGAGAGTATTATTTTCTTAAAGCATTTTCTCCTCATCTATTACCTTATCCTGGTCATGCTCTTTTGTGATTGTGTGTGTTGTGTCATTAATTTAGTTATATATGTTTTAGTTCAATAATTATTTATCTGTTTTTTATTATGAAATTGATTCATTTCTTTATTTAATTTACTAATCATAGCATTTCTGTAAATTCGCGAAGAATTTATCTAACTGACCTTATTCGACTCGTTGTCGAATGGATCGGTATAGATACGGTTTGATTCGCCTCTAAACCATAAATACGTTCAAATGAGTAATAAATCGATCCCGAACCATTTTATCGATCGTTCCCCGCAACGGCTTCGAAATTGATCACCCTCGTTAAGCTAAACGGTACCGCACTCGGGGAATTCAATTCACCCGGTGATTCACCACAAGTTCGTCGCTTAGTGTGTCAGAAAGTGTTTGTCACAGATAAAAATAATATCGTTTCTTAATTCCCCCCCCCCCCCCCCCCCCCCAGCCCCCACATACACATGTCGTGGGGCGCTCATTTACTACGCCACCCCTTTACATGCGACCCACACCCGTACGGCCGATTGAGAAATCAAAACCCGATGCATGCGGTGACCAATTAAGAAAATCTTCACCCCAAAAGTGAAAATCCTCTAATGCCATCATCGGTCGGGATACCGTAGCGTTAACCCATCGCCCTTGGAAACGATCCGTTGTGGCCGTCGGCGAAACACGGGAAGACGGTACCGCGTGTGGTGGTGCCGGTACCGCAGTTGCCGCATTTTCGGGTTTTTCGGAGTTTTCAAGAGTTTCCCCGGGTACCGGGAGCGTTTTCAAACGTGTCCATGCATACCGTCGACCCAGGACCGGTATCTTCCGAGGACGTACGGTACGATACACGCTTTGGACAGTAATCCGTTCCAATATCTTCATGACCGTTGCCGCACCGCAAATGGGATATGCCGGGTTTTTGGGGAGAAACGTCGTCACGACCTAACCCCATCCTCGACTGCCACCGAACCGATGCGATGCGGTGTTTTGTGTCTTGTAAACAATTTTAATAACATTTCACGCTAATCGGAGTACAACATTGCCTCGAAGATAGCTACAAGGCGGAGGTGAAGGAGAAACAGAAAGGGAAAACCTTGATTGAATGTGCCGTTGACATCGATGCTTCGGGTGCGTATGCATGGAGCAAGCCATATCCACACAACCTGATAGGCGTGTAGCACGTGGTATAATCGGTTTTCCGGCCGTTGTCTCCTTCTCCAAGGGTATTGGGGTTTTTTTTTTCTTTCTTTCTTTTCCCTCTCCAGCACGTTCTCCCCGAGCAGGAGTTTCGGGCGGATCGTAGTAAGTCATCGGTTTATATGGGAACGGGAGAAAGTGAACAGGGCTAAGCTGAATGAAGATGTTAACACGCGCATCACGCATGAGACGCTAGAATAACAACTTGACGATCGGTGAAGGTGGTAACGGTCTGATAAATTTCTTATTCTTTGTACAACTTGAGTCAAACGGCTGAATCCTAGCATTTGGAGAAAAGGTTTTCCTTTGGCAGATTTATGTTTTACAACTTCCTAATGGAACTCTCGCATTAAGAGTCGGTGGAAGATATTCTTGACAATTTTTATGCAGAATTATTATAATTAAGATTTCAATGTTGCAAACCAGATGATATATTTTATAATGGAACCAACATATTTAGCTCTGCGCTGCATTATTTATTCCCCAATAACTTGTGTTTTAATCGGTCGAGTACACTGGCGATAAGGTGACTTTTGACTATTTGACAAAAGGGCCCGACCGTTTCGAAAAAAAATATGTTTAAATATTTTAACATTTAACTCTTGACTCTGCATCAATTTTTGGAACGATTACATCGCATTTCCCACTCGCTGCACATTAATATCGTCTTCAAGAAAATGAACGTCTTCAAGAAAAAAAACGGGAAAAGATAAACTGCCATCAACAGGCCGCACACACCTTCACTGCTCTATTCTAAATCTTGCACTGGAACCGTCCGCTTTCCCGCTCGATCCGGCTTATGTCGCACGGTGAGTGTGACCTTAGCCAAAGGTTTGCCGCGGCAAGCGTTGGGTGCGAGGCCGAAGGTCACAAAACGAGATTTGAAGATTATCACGGTGTTGTCGTTTTACGGGGGTCCCGTGCGAGGAAAGAATGTACGTCGCCGTGCTACGGAAAATGAAACATAAACACAGCAGGGCCCCGTGATGCGCGTGCCTGATCCAGATCAAAACCGCCTCACGCGGAGCGGTTTTCAAGCCCCGCGGTAGAATGAAGGGTCGGGACACCGTTGAAAGCACCAGCAGCATAACATAAACAGACGCGTCAACCCATATTCTTGGGTGCGCTGTGTGCGTTGTGACCTGCCTGAAAGCGGGGACGATGGGCGACTTCCTGGCCGACGACGTGCCATCGGCAAGACAAGCCGCTTATGAGAGGCGCGCGAAAAGCGAACCCCAAATCTTACCTTCCGGCCGCGTACTTGAGACTCGTGGACGTCTTCATATGGACACACACACACACCCACAGAGACGCATACCTTGGAGAATGCATGCTAAGAATGCGTACCTCCCGATACCCCAGCCACGGATAAGGATCGAGCGGATCAGTAGGGGGCAGAAAGAACGGCAGGAAGAGGAGTGTCGCACGTTCACCTTCTGATCGGATTACGGGGCGGATGAGAACCCTCGTTGTGGAATGGGCGAAAGAAATTGAATTCCACCAGATTTAAGCGGTGTGTACGCGAACCAGCGAAAGGTTTTAGCTTCTGATCCAAACAAACATTAAACGGGGTTGAGCAGGAACCCGCTTTTAGAAACGCTCTTCTTTATGCTGAGCACAAGCTGAACAGGGATATCTATCAATGTGTCGCCCTAAAGGCAGTAATCGTGTAAAACACGTAGCACATCAGCATGGTAATACAATCGTGCAATTGAATTAGCGAAATGGGCCCACTCACTTACCGGGCGTTGCGTGGGTATTTGTTACAATACAATTCATCGCCAATGCTGGATGCTGATGCATCGAAAAGCGTTGTACGGGGAACAAAAATATTGATCAATAATAAACGGAGGCAAGTTTCTGTGCTCATATGAGCACCACAGAAACCACAGTAATCGTGGGACAAGTTCGTACTAACAGAAACAACATTCATCAGCTTTGCGGGGAAAATCTGTTTGGTTTTTAAATTAAACACAGTAACATGAATTCTAGGAAGAAAAATAACAAAGATGGTTCTTCTTTTCCTGGCTAATTGGACAGAGCCCATGTAACTGCCGGAATAGGAATACTATATTCCCTGGTTGGTTTCGCAAAAGATTGCTAGGAATTTGTAAAATTACTTTTATTATTTTCTGGTGTTCGAGCTTTCGAAAGGTATTCAACCTTTGTAAAAATCGATATCGTAACATCCGTTCAAAACATGCCGTTATTGATGCATATTTTCTAGGGTTAGTAAACTAAATATAACAGGTGTTACAGTGAGATATTAAAAATGTTTCAACTTTTCAGCGTTAACATATTTTCATAATTTCTACATATTTCATTTCCTATGTTTTTAAATATATTATTTAATTTCTTCCATTTTATTCTTTCTGAGCAACAAAAGTGTATGGCAACACATTAGGCCCAAACGCTGAGTTATCTCAGTTATCTTCTAGAATTGGCGTACAACAATGCAACTTGAATTTAATGCATGAAACAAAATATCATGTAAATTATAAACTTTCGCAAAGATCAACTGAACACCTTGAGGGTATCTCTTCACTACGTTATTAGTTATTATACCACTATAAATAAAAGAAAACTTCGTTCAAATGGCACGAAATCCTCATACTAAACCAATGCAATGGAGCTTCTAAGGCATTTTTAAAATGTGGTCATCTTGAATAGTCGAGTTATCTACATCATAAAAATTAAATTATTCCATACTTTTTTGCTACTTTCTTGTTGATTTCCAAATTTTGAGCAAAAGCAGTGTTCTCGCGGCTTTTTAATATTAAATCACAAATTTCAATACAGAAAACTTCAAAATACGAATAACGTTTAGGAAATACTATCATTCAAAGTTCATTTCGTTATCTAAACTAAGGTTGGTTGGTACCATTTTTATTATTTTAGACCAAATTATGGATAACGAAATTAATTTGAAAAGTTTATTGTATGCTAAACTTTGTTATTTATAACCCTTAATTAATTGCGATTGTATAAACAGTACGCTGTTATTCAGCAGCAAAGTGACAGTAAAATAAATATTCTGCAATCCAATGAAAATTTCCCCTAAAAGATTCTATTTCCAAAACGTAATTTTAAATAACTCAGCAATTCCTGGAAGCTTCGCTAATGCTTGGAAAAAGCTTTGCCGTAAACTTTGCCCCCTGAAATTATTCCAAAAACCTGATGCCGTCGCTGTCATTTGCAACTGTTGTAAACTAGCACTCCTGGCAGCTGACGCTTCATCGGATGCTTCAAACCGATTCTAACTTTCCCAGTTTTGCTCAATCCAATAGCATTATCCTGTACAAACTTTTCTCCATCCCCATCAATTCCCGCTGTCGTTCCCTTTCCTCCGCTGGGATCCGCTTCCCACCAACCACGCATGTACGCTCCTCGCTCGGTGGGAATCGAACCTGTTTGCAACCAACCATCCGCGCTCATTACACTAATTGAATTTTACCACCAATTGGTGAAGTTTCCGATACTTTTAAATTCAAATCGGTTTTCTTAACACCGGTCGCCTAACACCGGCAAAAGGGGTTGAGTCAGCTGGAACGGAAAGCAATCCCGGTTGTATCCCGGCTTTCTTGCACCGATGTTAGCCTCCCAGGACCATTTACGATTGCTTTGAGTTCGTTTGGGGTCAACTTTGGAAAGAAAACTTTGTTGCGTTCCGCTCGCCCAAAACCAGCGCCGCATCGTTACGAAGAACAGACCAAACCGGGATGAACTGGGCCAACCGAGTGGTTGGGTGATGGACAAACGTACGATTATTACCCAATCAAATTAAGCTGATTATAATCAAATAATTTCTATTATCGACTAAGCCGCACGTGGTCGGAGCCGGCGGGCGGTGGCAACGGTAAAGGTAAAACCCCAACCCAGTAAGTACCACCCGATGGGCGAGCATTCGTTTCCGGTGCGTCCGTACGTCCGGTGTTATCCTTCCCAGCAGCTGGAAGCACAAATAACAGCATTCGGAAAGAAATACTTTTAAACTTTCACCGACCCATGGGACGCACCCGGGGATCGGGAAACTTTCGCTTCGCCTCGTCCGATGCGTGGTGCGTTGGAGGGAGGCTTTTTTTCGGGGGAGAGAGAGCTGGAGCAAACATCCAGCACTGCTGACACTTGCGTTTCGTAAAACTTTTGCCCAGCGGGCGACGATAATGACTGCGAAAGTTTAGCTCACCTTCGAACCCCCCTCCGCTATCGGGTTCAGCACTCCGGGAATGGGTCATCGGTGGGGGCCAATGTAGGGCCACCGATTGAATGCTAAAATGAATGATCAGCAACATTTGCGAACCGTGCCGCAATGTACTTTTGGGATGTAAGAGATTAATTTACAATCGACTATTGCGCCGGCAGGCGCATGGACTTTCCTTTCGAAAAGAGGATATCCTCAACAAGCTCAAGGCAGTTTCATTTGACGTCCATTAATCGTGCATCGATACACTTTACACTCACTCCTGATACTAGCGACGCACGCTTCTGACAGCGGAACTATGAAAATCAACGCCCAAATGGTCATAAATCGTGAATCGTTAGCACACCGCACGCGTCTCTCTCTGTGTGTGTGTGTGTTTAAATCGTTCTCAATTGACAATGGATCAATTATCAATTAAAATCGAATCACCAACGCTTGGGCCGTAAATGAGCAACAACGAAATGCAATCGCAAAAAAAAAGAAATTACCATTACGAACCACAAAACATTAAAACTCTTTTAGTGAACAAATCCCTTCACACTTTCCCGTGGGCAAGCGTGCGAAAAGAATTGGCCCTGGCACAAAACCCATTATCACCGTTAATCGCGGCGCAGGTGCATTGCCGTGCAGTGGCTCGGACGCGTCGGTGAAAACATGAAATGAAACAATTATTTAAAAATTAAATTTTAATTAAATCCCCATTCGCAGCATCACTTACATGCGCCGGCGAGGCTTTCCTGCTCAGTACGCCGGTGTGTGTGTGTGTAGGCATGGCATGAGTGCGAAAGTTTTAATGCGGCACGGTGGGTATCATCATCGTCAGCCATCAGGATGTCGCAGGATGTTTCGCTGTGCTCGGAAAAAGAAAAACAATTACGGTACCACGCTGGGCAGGCACGTTTCGGCTGGACCGGTAACAGCTGGCAATGGGCGTAATGTGACGCGCCGACCACTGCCCATGTATGCCATCAGTAAGTGGTAAAACTGTTGCGTAAGTTTAATTACATGCGATAGCGTGGGATGTTTGAAAAACTGCACAAGCATTGGTACGAAAAAAGGGAAATTGTTTTCATAAAAAGTTTATCGTCATATTCAGCTTCCACTGATGATCGTATTCGAAAAACAAAAACATTATTTAAAAAATAAATACGCAATATGCAGAATTTCGAATCATATAAGCAAACATTTAAACAGTTCGGGGGTAATTTGCAATTAATTGGCTTATATGTTCAGTCAATGAAGAGAGTTTTACAATCATAAAAGGGAATAATATTCAAACGTACAGGGGTACGGTTCAAATGTTTCCCTAAATGATTCGAAACCCTGTAAACAAAAAAGGGCACAAGATAAATTATCAACAAACTATTAGAATTATTGTAGAACAATACCTGTATGGCTTTGAGCCAGACAAAGGATATCAACAAAACACTAAAAAATGGAAAATACTTTATAATTGTGTGGACTTAGTTAACTTTTTATTCTATTTTAAGTCATTATCGTAGAACAAATTTGGTCATATTTTAAATATTTCCAAGGGTAATGGGTTCACAATTATTCAATGCAATTCCGATATGTCGGTTTATATATCGGTGTGTTTCAAGAGTTGTGATAAACAAGAAATTTTTGACGTTTTGACGTTTTTGGTGACACTAAGGCACTGATGAACTATGTACAATTATTTATAAATATTAAACATGTTTATAATTTCCTACTCTATATACCAGTTATTTAAAAAAAATTATTTCCACTTTAACCAGCTTATTGATATCAGCATTCAATAAATTGTGCACGCGATACCATATTTAGTTCAATTCTGTATCATTCATCCCGATAATCTAACTCAAATGTCAAATTCAGTAACCTGTGCCTATCCTATTGATCTGTAATACTTCCGATAATATGAAATATCGCTATCAAAAATGACCAAATTTTTATAACCATTTACTGATACAAACTTTTACCAATAAAAATATCATTCGCGACAAGAATGGTATTAATGGTAAGACGACCTAGGATCTACTACACGCAAAAAATGACATAATTATGGACAATTTTCTAGCAAGAATTCAGTAAAACTCTTGCAGAATATTCTTAAACTGCCATTTCTACCCCTCGGACTATTTTCTCTCCAGATGTTCTACACTTAGTTTTGGGATTGCTTGCCGCTCAGCGAATGAAGCAAAGAATTAAACCCGAGTAACAGTAGACTAGGAAAGTCCAACGAAAGTCCTTGAATAACATTGTACATATAGCTTCAGTACATTAACTTGCTATTAATTAATTTAAAAGATGAAGCTGAATATCAAATGATGTATCTATTTATAAGAGCGTGACTAAGTGATTGGTTTAATTTACCGAGAATTGTAAGGGAGGCCATGAAGAATCTGTAGATAGTAGTATTAATTAAAATTGCATTACATTAAAACTAGGATTTATAGCAGAAATTCCCGCATATTGTAAATGGCATAACAATTTGCCCGGCGCATCAATCGCATATCAATAGTATCACCAAGCATCACTTGAGCAGCAGTACGATAAATTACTTCACCGAATTGCCGCATGCCAATCTCCAAACCCCGTAAGCTTCGCAGATGATATTTCAACACACAAGATGACATGCGGTGCGTACGCTGGTACCTTACCCTGAGTATGTTGTTCTGAGTGCTTCCAAAATAACAAGCACCGTGCGCTGTGAGTGGAAAACAAGTTTATCGTTTCCACCATCTCGCCCGGGTCCCGCGAACGGTTTGTTATGTTGACGCATCTGCGCAAAAACAGGCACCCGGTGTGTGGTGCGTGTTATTGTGTGGACTTAACATTTGATCTTCTCCCCCCGCGGGTGCCCACTTTTCGTCGTAAAGCCAAAAACGAAAGTGTCTTAAATTGTGAGTGGCCCTCGAATGTTATTTTGTAAATTGAAACATATCATGCTTCGGAAGGATACTTTATTGCTGCATGGTTCATCAAGTGCTTGAACCGCCGCTTAATGTATCGCGACGCGTTTTAAGCAGCACAAACAAAACCGTCCTCGAGCGATAAAAATGCTCGCGATGCAAAACAATCACGCACTTCCACTAATGATTAAACGGTTTTTATGCCCAGCAGGTTTTTGTCATTTTACTGGCAAAGTTCGACAAACAATTTTCCCATTTCTTTCTAAATAACTGCTCAAAACGGCCAATATCTACCGCATTCCGCGGCGGGTCCGACGTGTCCTCTTTCGGGGCGAAACAGTTTTGTTGCGCACAGAACCTGTTAGCGTTTGCCGCCGCTTTGCATATTCATCGAAATTGGGATCCGATAAAAAAGCGAACGGCCATATGCAAATCAGAAGAATAAAAATCAAACGTGCGATAACTTGATAAGACGAGTGGCAGAGAAGGATGGGGAAGGGAAGGGTAAGGTGAGACGAATAAAAAATATTGCGAAAACACCTGTTTGGACACCGGTATCGGTTCTGCCTGCGTGGTGTTGATCGGTTTTCTTGAGCCAGCACGGGCCAGCAAGCCTTTATCTGGTCCTTCCTGCCTTCCTTCCCAACATGCAGCGAGTCCACATCGAGTGACCACGGGTAATTACAATTTGTTCGCACTTGCAACCGTGGTACCCGATCGTGCACAAGCGTGCACACTCGATAGGGCGCGAATAATTAGTACCAGCCCTCATTTATCACCTTCGGTGCGATGAGGCAAGGATTCTTTCGCCACCAGCCATGTCGGATGGGACATGGTTAGCGGGCTCTGTTAACGCCATAAAACCCTTTCGGCACCAGACGGAAGGCCGATCGTCTGGGTTGGGTGGTGGTTATATGGAAACATTCCTTATATGACCACAGCGAATGCAATTATTATGCCAGCATAGTTTTAACCGCGTAATAGCCTTTCAACTACCTCAGCTGGCGCCAATGTTGCGCGAAACCGTTCACCGAACGGTTCGTGCTGGCACGATGGAGCGGGCCGGTCACCGTTTTTGAAGACCGCCGCTATCGATTTCATTTAATCTGAGCACATTAAAACTGTATGTGAGCGTACGGGCCCGACTTTCCTGCGTTATCCAAGACGCTAACCCACTTTTTTTTCTTGCCGGAAAGACGTAGATAAAGAACCATTACCCAACGGCACTGGAACGATTCGTCGGTTATAATGAAACATTAACAAGACAATAACATAAAATTAGTGGTCTTTTGGTGAGACGCTGGTATTGTTGTATGCAACGATCATCCTTTCCATTTCACATCGCATAGAAAGCACAGATTATCATTCGAGCATCTTCACTAGATACTGCATTTCTGCTCCACAGCGCTCGTATTGTCTTTCGCCCAGCAGTTGTTTCGACAATGATGCGAAGAAATATCGTTTCAGATTCCTGCGGATTCTGCACTGCAGCGAAAACAGAAATTCACCACCCGACTGACGCCCCGGTGGGGTTTGCAGTATAAGCGTCAGCAAAACCTTCGCAAAAAAAACGTGGTCTCGCGACGTCCTCCACGGCGTTCCACGAGGGAACGAAATGGTTGGTGGTGCCAGTGTATCGGACACCGGGGTCCATTGTTCGGTTCGGGCAGTGGTGCCAGCTCGTGTGATCGATATGCTGGCCCGGCCAGGCGTAACGGATAAGTGGGGAATGAAAAATGTCGCTTCTCGCCAACCGAGCAATGGAGCATCCTCAGCTGAAGAAGGTGTGTAATTTACACAAATTGCATATCGCTTACGCTTCGTGCAGTGCAAACGATTTTTTTTCCATTCCCCGGCACCAAGGCCTCGCTGCTCCACGCCGGTGAGATCCTTGCGGTATCGCTTCTTTTCTGGAATCTGCTTGGAAAACGGAATCCCACCGTCTTTGCGCACCTCCCGCGCCCGACCGCCGGTTATCGGTGTGGTGTGCGCTAAAGTGGCGAGAAAATTAGCATGCACGCTTGCCAACACGATGCTTGGCTACGGTTCCCCGTACGCTAGTTTTCTCGACCACACGTGGCTCGACCCACGAGAAGCCACGCAAAGTCTTAGTAAACGGGCCCCGGTACCTTCGTACCTTTTATCGCCGAGTGTATTGATGAGTGAACGAGAACTGACTTTTATAGATGTGCCATGCGGATGCGGCGTCTGATTCCCTCGCAGAAACCACTTTCTGCCATCAATCAACCGATTCCGTTGATCAGAGCTCGATCGTTGTTCATCATCGTTGTCGTTGTCGTTTTTTTTTTCTCTCGCACACTCCTCCGTGTGCTGCTTTCTGTGTCAGTCTTGTTATCGCAAACGGTCGATCATTGATCGATCGATCTTCTCGCGCTGCTTGGCTGCTAAACGGTGCCCGCAGGATAGGTTGCATCCTGTCGATGCTGTGGATGGGTTGCGCGCTGCTCAACAAGGTGCCAGTCATCATTTTCACACCCCGTTTTTCCCATCGGATTGCGGTTGCCGCAGAATGCCGGGCCGGGAAGTGCACGCAGGCGCCGGGCGGTTTGATCGAACGCGCGATGACGGGCTGCGTTGCAACTGGGCAAAGGTTAGGTAGGGTTTGTAGCGTTTTGCGATGCGTTGAAGTGATCGGTGATGGATCGTGCACACAGAAAAGGGGTTTGAGATAAAAAGGTGACTTTATCGGTTCGATAGTTGTCGTCGTTGAGATTTAAAGTACGTGATCGCATGAGCATCATTCCATTTCCGTATTACCTAAACAATTTATTATCTATTGTTAAACTGTCGTAACATTGTGTCTAAGGGCCGAATATCTCGCCAAGAAAATCTTGTTCAATCTTATATGCCTTGGAATATTATTAAATAACAATGTAACAAATTGAATCATAAAACACTTATCATTAATTATTAGCCACCCTTATATTAGAAGGCTACGGTTACAATATTAACATCCCACTGTTGGTTAACCCCACGGTTAGTAAATTCTAATATCAGAGAAAAGTGTTGCCAGTTCCATGTACTGTTTGGAATATTATTCCCCTGTGGCTTAATCATCAAACGTAGTAATTATTGTTACTGTTGATACAATGTAAAGTCGTCTCCTATTTTTTTTTGAAAGAGTACAGTTTATTTCAGTATAATTAATCCTTACGACCGAATGTCGGCACTATCAATTTATCAAGAAATGTCGAACGGTCCAAACTTTGACGTCCTTAAAAATCAAATCAATTCATTTCATTGTAAATGCACGCGTCAAATACAACGAAACTGTGGAAACATTCCAGTTTATAGGTTTACAGGAAATCGAAAAGTTTTGAGATAGTTCGGTTGGAAATGTGATTACTCTTTGAGGTGCATCTACGATATTTTTAAAGATGTTGAAGTACAATGCTTAAAATTAATGGAATATTTCTGAGCTATCAAATAATAAGTAATAGTAAAAGTACCAAAAGCGATTTTTAAAAGCATATACGCATGACAATTGCCTTTCTTTTTAAAACGAATAAATAATGAAATATTCACAATTTCTCTGCTTACAGATTTGGCTGCGTACTGATATTTTCCTACCAATTGATTTGCCAGCAAAAGCATTTAATATGGGAAAGATTGGTGCGCTTTGTTCCAGAATGTTAAAAAGGAATGTTGTAATTTAATAAACAATTGTATATTTCAAAAGATTCACTTAAATTCAATTTATCTTGGTTTAATCTTACTAAAAACTCATCTGGAAATGAGGTATGATGGAGTTATGTCCACGCCGTCCCATAGTTTCGGGAATGCGAGTGATCCAAATAAACATCGACAACACGCATCTGCAGCTCGCTGCCCCACCAGACACAGCGGGTAACTCAGAGTTACGGTAAACGCGCGTAGCAAACGCGGTGAGCAACACGAACGCGAGTCAGAATTCTTCGACTCTCGGCAGCCAGGAGAATCGCGCGCTTTCATCTCTCGATGCTCGCGGATGCTCACGCGAAGGCGCACTCGAATCCCAGCTTGGTGCTGCTGCTGGCCGCCTGGCTCCATCAGTAACGCTCGTGATCACCTCATCACATCATCGTGATGCTCGTGAAGTCGGGACGTGCGTGTGCGTGATTTCGTAAAGCCGTGACAGCTTCAGTCCCCCAAATGTTTGGTCCGTGCCCTCGAGCGTGGTCAAAACAAGTGCACCAAACGTAGGGAAACGGATACACTGGTGGAAAAAAAAAACGCGGTACAAAAGGAACGAATTTCCGTTCAGGTTTCAGCAGCTTACGCTAAGCGCTGAAGTGAAGGTACGGTTAACTGTAAGTGACTCCTTTGCCCAATTGCAGACAGCTGTCCGGAAACCGGAACCGGAAAACCTTTCGTTGCAGGCAAAAATTGAATCCCTGTGCCATTGTGTGTCCAATTCCAGTTCGCTTTGAAGTACAGTGAGGTGAGAAGGATAAGCCAACAGTAACGAACCACTTCACAAGCCAAGTCCGGGGCAGGTCCTTTTCATTAGTTCGGTTGATGCAACACCGCCATCGAAGCGGAAGTGTTTATGTAATCAGAGCAACGGAGCATTCGGTGGATTGTGTGTCGTTGCTGGGTGTATTTGTTGCTGTGCTGGGCCCGACCCTTAAGCTCGGAAAAGCTGGGACGAATAAACCCATCCAAGCTTGCAACCTGTCCAACCGTAAGACCCATGAGAAGATGATAAAGCGCCAAGAAGGTAGGAATTGTGAAATAATGCCCGGTGTGTGTGTGTGGTTGTAGTGTCTGAGGTGAGAAAAGTATCTCTGTAGTCGCATGCGTCCACCAGGTCTGGTATTTGTTGCCGATGCACATGTGGATTTATCTGGGCGTGTGGCACTAGTGTGGGGTTGTGTGTGAGTGGTTGGAAAGCTAGCGGGAACCCGGAAGCAACCGGAAGTGGCCATTGCCGTAAGGAGGATGTTGTGATGCGAGGGCTGAAACAGGATGCATAATAAGGATAAAAGCTTTCCGTTGTGCCAGCGCGAAAGTGAACGGTGATTATTGTGCACGCATTAGCTGCCCTACCATTGTGCGGGTTTTTCCCTGTGTGTTTGTGTGTGTGTGTGTGTTCGCGTGTATGAATATATGTGTGTGTGAATGGTATTTTACCAAGCGCCATCAACGCGAATCAACAGTGTTGATGCCGTAAGCGTCACATTCGCATCGATCCGTTTCGCTGTGCTGGCCGAGAAAAGCGCCGGAAAAGCGTCGCCTCCTAGCGGAAACCGGAAACGAGATACTTTGGGGTAGGTCGTGCTGTGTCGGAAAAGGGGGTGGGGGCTTAAAGGGTGGAGACGGATGGTGTTTTGTTAATGATAATGGGGTGGGATGGGATGGGTGCCGATGTCCGAGATAATGAGCGTCACCGATAACTAGTATTGACTGTTCTACTTTACCGGGCCCGGACGGTGTGCATTTGTGTATGTGTATGTGGGGGGAAAGCTTTTGAGCGATTAATTAATGCAAAGCCTACGACTGGGTGACATAATGTTCTAGTTAATGTGAGCGGTGGTACAATGACCAGAAGAAGAAAAAAAAACCACCCTGTACCCAGTTAACCACCCTGTACTAACAATACCGCGTGTGGGTGTGACCTTAATGAGCGAGGTTTGAGGATATATTCGGGCGGAAATCAGCATCTAAGCCCGGTGGGTACGCGGATTGGTATTGATCGATCGGCTCCATTCCGGTGCACATTCGGACGCGCCACTGTAATTGAAGTGTAAACAATGTCAAATCGTACCAAACCCATTGTTGACCGAATGCAAACGAAACCGGATCCGGTGTGTGAGAACTGGATTACCCTGCGTGCAAGGTGGTGATGGTTTGCTCCAACTGACCACCAGCTGTCACCGGCCACTTTCAAACCAAACGTACCGAAGCATTAAGCAAACGAAATGGAACCGGTTCGGTGATCCATGTGATGTCGGTTTTGTGACGGGTCGGTTTCGATGCGATTGTCACCCTGGCCCTGGTGAGGGAGGGGGGCAGACCGCACTACTCTCCTTGCCACGCTTCTCGTGCGCTCAGAGGGAAGGAACATCCGAGCCTCGAAATTTAAACCACCCGAAAACCCGTACGTCTGGCATAAATTAGCATTGTTAACGAACCGTCTCAGTTCCCGATATTTCCATCCGCAGTGGTTTAACCGCAACAACGAACAAACCCACCGAAACCGAAGACTCCGTTTGAAGATTCGATGAATTATTAAGATCACCACCGCAAAACCTAGACCGAACGAAAGTTTTCCCCTTCTTGGGGGGGGGGGGGGGGATGGGGGGAAGAGCGCAAATGACCGGAGCGCAGTGGGTGGAAAAGCTGAAGAGGGTTACCCGTTGCCAAATCCGTTTCATTATCAACCGGGCGTAAGGGCGTAAACTGTGCGCCACCGGAACACGTGAAGTTTTCCCGCAGCGGAGGGAATGGGATAAAAAGTTTAGCTTGATGAGCCCATTTTTCCGCAAGCCCGGGGGCAGCGATCAAAACCTTGGTTTAAGTTTTTCGACCGAAAGTTTTTCGACCGTAGAATGTAAGCTAAAGTGCTCACCAAATCTCAACCACTATGTGATGTCTCGACCACTATTGATGTTGGCTATGTTTTGTTTTTTTTCCAATCTTTCAATCAGTAGGCTTTGGGTTAATTCGGACGGCGAACCCTGCAGGTTGCGGGGTTGGTTGCAAAAATTTTAATTTAAGCTCGAACGCTACATCGCACCCCCGGGGTACGGTTGTGTTCCGTAATACGGCTTTGATCGTTTTTGATTAAGGGAAGCAAATTTAACCAACCAACTCAAGCGTGTACGTATGCGTTGCTTGCTAATATGCAATGCGCAAATGTGTGTTTGTGGTCGGGGCATGTTTTCCGAAAACATTCGATCGTTATTTATTTTATTTTTTCAAAAAAGGAAGCCCAAGCACACAACAACATCCGAGTGCACGAGCTGGCATCTAAATAACTCTTTTACATAGGCAAAGTATCGATTGGCCAAATCCTGCCACTGCCTGGGTGAAGCAAAATCCGTTCATAACCCGGTTTTTTTTTGTGTGTTAGCGCACGTACATAATTTCTCCCATGAGCCGTTCCGTGCGCTGGGTGTACCCAACTTTCCTCATGTGTATAGGTGTGTTTTCGGTTCCGTTTTTTGTTCGAACCGTCTGTTCGGTGCTTGTTTGGGTCATATGTTTTTCTGCCCGGAGGGAACACCGTGTCCCATTCCCGGGACTCACCGAGAACCTTCTCCCAGTGAAAGAATCGATCCGGATGGGCAGAAAGCAAAGAAAAACTCCCACTCCGTGGAAAAGATTTATGGGTCCAAAGTTTTCCCACGAGACGTACACGGCCCCACGCGAGCCCGCCCGGCTTCGGGTGACGCTTTCCCTTCTTCCACACAAAACGTCCATTTTCGTATGAAATATGTTTTTCCACCGTATGTAGTGCCAGAAATTCACGACTTCTAATGGTCTGCAGCTTGTAAACCAGTGTGTCACGTTGGTTCGTGCAGTCTTCCCGTGGAGGTACTCGTGGCTGTTTTTTCCCCCCGGCACATCTTGCATCTTCCCGTAACAAAATCGATCTTTAAGGTGGCAAAACATCTGTTTCCATTTTGTGGATTGTACGCTGCAGACGCTTGTTAGTGGACCGAGCAGTAATTTCGGGTTAAAATGTTAAATTAAATTTAATTGTCACTTGGTTCGCTCCGATGGTGGTGGTCTAAGTCGCCGATGCCTTTCAGCAGTTAGCAAATCGGTGAATTCTCCGGGCGCAACTTAACAATCGACTCCCTCGGTGGCTCGGGCTCGGAGGACAATCGTGAAACTTGTCCTAGCGCCCGATCTCTTCCCGTTTGGGGTAGAGCCCATAAACGAGTGGGCCGAGATTTCGTGCCACGGTTCGATTAAGTGGATGGCCTCCCGGGGGAGTGATTAAACTATATTTATAATTGGCTTCAGGATGGGTACCGGTGCCGGTGTCACTTCCTGCCAGTGGTCCCACACATACCCATGTGAGTAGATTATTGTGTGTCCGCATCAAGAAATGGTGGTCGCGTGCTCAGTGCGCCACCTTTCTCGTCTACGCGGACGTGATTCGTAGCTCGCGCACACTGCGGCAATCGAGCCGACGAACACACCGGTATGGGCGTCCGGGTTCCGGCACTTCTTGACAAATAGTAGTTTGGCTTAACCTCGCCCAATGGGAGGGCAATTTGGTGTGCTCCCAGGGTATGGTGATGGTAAATGTTCGTGTCTGGCCGGCGGACACGTTTGCCACCCCTTTTTGCATATGGTGCCACGTACCGTGGACAAGTTGCTCTTTGGTGTTGCTCGATGCTAATGCACCCAGATTACGGATGGCATTACGGTGGGCTTTTGTATGCATTCTGGCAGTGAATCGAGTGTTTGATTTGTATGGTTCTACAATGAAGCACGTTTTCGGGTGGCTGGATTTAGCGAGACTTTGAGAGGTTTAATTGGCCTACTCCAATATTTTACTTTTAATCAGAGGGCTTCCACGAGGAATTCGACGAGGTTATTTGATTTATGGATGTTGATTGAAAAATTCTTCACTAAAGTTATCAAGACATCGCTCGGAAAACTTTGAAAAAACACACCTCAACACAAGACATCCAACCTGAGATGCCCCCCATTAAAGAAGATAAACTCGTTGCCGAACCAACATTGGCCCCGAATCGAACATCAGCTTCCATGGAGTCAGCACACCGAAACGCTTAAAGTCCAAACCGTCCGCAGTTGTTACGGCTTCGCAGTGCGCAGTGCAGTGCCGTGTATTGTGCTGTGAGACACATCATTATCCGAGCACTTAATTAACTAATCAATTATTCCGACTCACGGCATTGTCCCAGTGCAGCGGTGTGCAGTGGCAGGGCTTACCGACACACAATGCGCTACTGCGCTGCTGTGCAGTGTGTGTGTGTGGCTGTATGCTAGCGAGAAAGCGCCATAAATGAACCGAAACTGTCCTTGATGTCCTGGCAAATTGTGCGCCGGGGTTTTGCGGTTTTCCACTGCGAGCAATTCAAACTGTAGAAACAATAGTGCCCGCTGCGTTGCGACAGCGTATCCTTCAGCATTTAAAAAGCTCAAGCACTCGCTGTCGATGGTAAACTTGCTTTCATTTCGCTGTCACACCGACCCGCACGGATGACAAGCATGGCGTTCGGGGCATCCGCAATTGATGATGTTTTTTTTTTCTTCTTCTTTCCTTCCTTCTTTCGTAGTTGCCCCCACTTGCTCCTTAATTTCCGTTTTCACACTGATGCACCATATCAAAGCGCGCCATCGAGTAGGGGGAAAATCGGTGAACGTTGAATGTGGGCTTACGATGCGTACAGAAGCAAAAAAGAGTGAAATGAAATGCTTTTCAATGAAATTATGCGGTCCTGTCAATTAGCTGGGCTGGGCGAGATGAAAGTGAATAGCATGGCCGCCGGCAGAAATGGGAATATATGCTTATTATGCTTTGCAGAACTTTTACGAGATGTTGTACTGTTCCCCACCAGTACTTCTGCAACGTCAGTGCACAGACGGTTGCCTTCAGAGGTGCTCCCGTCACCTTGTTTTGTTACACCGTTGTACACCGGTGTGGTATTCCTGCCTTTGATCTGCAACGGGAGGAAGTCTACGGAGCAACTAACAAAACACTGAATAACTGCGGGATGTTTTGAGCTTTTGAGCGAGGATTTTTTTTTTCTTCTCCGTATTGCTCTAAAAATGAAAATTTCTTTAGAGCTAAAAACCTTTAAAACCTTCCGAAAAATGGTTCCCAAGCACCGCTCGGCATGGTTGATTGGCAAATGGGCTTTTCACGTTCCCCTGAAAAAATCCTTCCTTTTGCTACCAAAATAACGCTCTCGAACGTACGGGTTCGCACATTAGTATTGGCGAAAGTGAGTGAGAAGAAAATTATGGGAAAAGCGGAAGGAAAAACAACAACAACCATTTTATCCTCGTAGTAAAATTGACCCTTTTCAACACTTCTTAGATGGTTTTGTTTTGCAACTGACTGTTGTTTCCCTTTTGTTCTCGCTTGGCTGCCCGTGCTGCTACTACATACTGTCGCTGGCGGGCTACATCATCATCATCATCATCATCATCCTCATCCACCCTGTGCTGGGTGCTGGGTGGGAAAATAATTGGAGCGTGAATTATTTTTCTCCCGCATTCGATGGAAGCATTCTGGGAGTTGCTGGGGGATTTGTTTTTTTTTTTTTTCGTTCCAAGAAAAGTTAATGGAAAGTGAACCCGATCTCCTCGCCTTGCTGGTTGGGGAAATGTTTTGAACCAATAATGTACCACCCCGAAGCGCGAGAAAAAGAGACAGAGAGAGAGTATCTGCGGAAAATACCGTTTAATTTCTGCTGCATTCTATCGTTTAAAATGGTATGAAATATGCTCCAATTATTGCAGAATGCTTAGAAGATTCGGTTTTAATTTTACGTTGCAAGTAATAAACGTGTTGCTACACACACGACCCACTCCCGCGGGGCACCATTACGATCAACAATCAACATAAATCACCCGGTCCTGGCAGTTAGGGTTCGCAAAACTACGTAACTTCGTACTATTCGCACGTGTTTCGAAATCGATCATTTCCTGATGCATCCGTGCTGCTGCTTGCAGTGGCAGCGAGCAAAATAATTGTACAATTGAGCGAAACGAATCGAGAAGCACGTACCACCTGCCGGTTGGAACGTTGGAAAATGGTAGCGAAATTAAATTCATACGCGCGCTAACTGTTCACGAGATAGTAGCCGGTGACCACTTATCTGCTGAACTTGCCACACTAGCAAAAGGGATAATAAATATCACGAAGCAGCACGGCACCCGGCTGACCTTCCCCGTGCCGTGCTGAGGAAAATATTATCTAAGCGTTGCCGTAGTCCACGCTGCTTGACCACAACTTCCTTGCTGAGACACGTGGGGCAAAACACGGACACAACCGACACATTACACATTCTGCTCACATCCTTCGATAATGATTTCCTTCTTGGGTTTTTCCCTGATGATACACACACACACACACAAAACGGAAAAGAAAACGTAACAAACAACGACTTGGCCAACCACAGTGGATCGCATCGCTTGCAAGACGTTGAATACTTCACCGTCAGCTAGCCGGGAAAGGAAATCTCCAAACGTGTGGTAATCTTATTTGCCACGTCAGAATCGTACAGTGCAGTGCCAAAATGTCGCACTACGCGAGGTAGTTTTTCGCTTTAAAAGTTAATGGTTTACAACATAAAACTCTTATATTCTACTCGGTATTCTGGTAACTCCTAGTATTAATTCGCAATAGTTTATTAAACATTTTAAAATCACATTTCGTCAACCTCATACAAGAAAAAAAAGCTGCAACAGATATTTTCTCCAGCACTGTCCGAAGGATAGGAATCCCGAGCAGAAAATTCCTAAACAGACGCACCACACCGGCGGTATCTAAATCTACGACCGGTACGATGGCGTAGCAGTATAATCTCCAATTGACTACCCATTCGAGACACACAGCTTGGCCGGTCGGTCGGTCAGCCGAACAAACGGAACGCCATCCGAATGTGACCGAGCGTTGTCATGGCCATGAAAATGTAATAAAGAAGCATAACTGTAATATCGTACAATATGAGTTTAATTCTGTTAAGCAGAGTTTATTCGAACTTGCTTTTTTTCCGGCTTCGTCTGCACCATCGAATCCACCCTCCACCGACGGTTGGGATGTGTCGTTGTGCCGCATCCCGGGGGATGTAACGGGGTCCCATGTTTCGGTGGGAGTTCGGAACAGCACATCAAATCGACGCTGATGGTGATCATTCCGGGCGTACCGGGTTCATCGTCCACTCCGACCGGGCCGCACGGACTCGACCATTATCCTTGATGAAGCAGACATCGTCACACATGTACACTTCCAGTCCACGCTCTTCCCAACTCTGCCCGTTTCGGGTAAGCACTAGCTCAGCTGTCGCTGACAGATTGGAAGGACGAAACATCTTTTCCCTGCCCCCGGCAAGCGTGTTCCATAATCGTTTAATTGCAGTCATAACAATGGCCATCAATGTATGAACTATGCCGAAAGTAGCACTAACCGCCCGGATCCCGCGATACTCTCCCACAAGCACGAGCGGTTCGTGATGGTCATTACTATCTAACAGCCGCTACCTACAGCCTCCGCTCGAAAAGTCACTAGAGTGGATGGCTAAAAGCTTTCCCGGCTCGTAACGGACAGAAGACTATGCGTTTTTTTTTGCTTCTTCTGGCTGTTTTTTTTTGGTTCCCGACCACGGCCCCTAATAATGCCACGTATTGCTGTGGCATATCGATAATGTCAGCTGCCACTTTTCCGAACTCGAATCTGGGACAAATGATAGTTTTATTGCTACTTTCGGTCGCTGATGGTGGTGTCGGATGCTTGTTGAGTTGTTGGAACCCCCGGAACAGAGGGGAGCGTGGCTCGGGCATACAAAATGAAAATGATTAGCCCCGGTTTTCGCAAATTAACAGTAATGTGTATTTGATTGCAGTAGCGAAGAAAATGTGCAAAACGTGTTCATACAAATCACACCAGCGGGATTGTCTTGCAACAGGAAAAATACTCACCACAACTCACCCATTTAATGTTTGACAAATGTTTCACTGCATGCAGCACTGTGCATTCGATATGTATGGAATGTTTGGCGTGGAAAATGTCGGCATTGGGATGGTCATAATTGTGCAATAAGCTTTGGTTCCCCATTTTGAATCGTTTAGTAGGAAATCTTTATCGACACAGTATCAAACCGCCAACAGATGCTTCAAAACAGTACTCTAAAAATGAGCAATTTAAATCACCAATGAGGTGATATAAGCCGCACATAAAGGGCGTTTTCGTTATCAGTGTCAATTGTGTCAAGTTTTGATCGTAACATAACGTTCCATGCTCATCTGAATGTTTTGCATTCATTGACAAAAAACAAATAAAGGATTGTTTGCAGCAATTGAACTGGTTTCACAATGATGCCCAGTTCTGAATAATTCGAAAATGTTTTAATCTCTCTTGATTGGATTGCAAATAGCGGATAATTGTAAAAGCTTTTCATGCGCAATGTTAACTGATTTCTGGGAATACGATTGATATGATTTGCAACATTTACGATATTTTTACTTACTATCGACTGACAAGTGTTGATCTCTTCTGTAGTAAATGCATCGCATAAAAACATTGTCGATTATCCCATAACTTCTTGTAGCTATTTATATAGTCTATTTATATGTTTCTACTTTAATTAATTTTTATTATTCGAAATTTTTCTAGGTATTTGTTTACTCATTTTTTTTAATATGATTTTTTTGTCGATAATTGATTTTCAACTACAGAATATTGTAATTTCTGGCTTTCATTTATTGTATTTACCCGCAGCTGTGTAGTCAGTGCTGCATACGGAACATTAGTCCGGATGGGATTTGGTTCAGGTTCTTTCGTGTGGAAATCGACCACTAATTTACAGCTTTGTTTTATTTAAAATTACGTCGTCTATTAAATAAAGGCCAAAGGAGTACCATAAACTGTCTTATATTGTCGTCATCAATTTTTATAAACGAAACCTAATATCTTCATTTCATATTGCTTTTGTACGTATTAGTAGATCTTCCAAGTTTCTCTTTGAAAAACGTCATACTCCATTATTTGAAGTATTCTTTCTGTTCAGGAAATAAAATTCAAAATCTGCAACGAAACGCTTGTTGCAACTTCCTCGCCAAATTTGTGCTTTAAACAGGACACAGTTACGATGAGATGATCCCTCGCGAACGGTTGATTTTAAAGCTTCGTTTCTTTAACAATATTTTGGAAACTTTTCAAACGCTAATGCTCTTTACTGCAGAACAAAAGAATCGCCTGAGAGGATATCTAATTTTCAAAGTCTTCAGATTGTAACTGCTGATTCAACTTTTGATACACAGGCTTATTAGGCACTTTAAAATCTGCTTTTGACTTATAACACTTTCAAACTTCTAAACAATACCAAATTATAATGAAAAGGAAAACAAAACAATAAAGTTGCTGAGCAGCTCATTCTCAAATGAAAACAATCGAATTGACGATGCCGATGTTCGCGGCAACAACCGCTTGGACGATAAACGGGCCAGACACTAATTCGGTTAACCATTTTCATTTTCGGGTACGTGTCACTTGACGTTATTCATCGCTACCGCTACTAAATGCAAAGTGCTCGCCCCACCATATCGTGTGTCCTCATCTACAAACGCACGCACACTGGCACGCACACAAGCGCTACAGCGCTCAGCCATCTTAAAGAACGAATTATGACGTCTCGGTACCGAAAAGCGGGAAAGCATCCAGCCCCATCGGGGACTTGCGCCTTTTATTCGCACTTTTCTCCCAACCGAATTTTCCGTGGTGAAAATTCGCAAAATTGTACACCCCAACATGGCGTTGTTCTTCGAGAAGAGCGCTCTGATGGAAAGCCTAAAGAAGCAACCAAAACAAAAAAATATATACAAACGTTGGCCATCTCCTGTGGGGCCCACCAGGCTAAGCAAAATGACGCCCTCTTCACAAGCGATTAGCGACCGCAACTTTTCGCACCGCAAATATCCCGCAGGGGGTTTTTTGGGACGGTGGGCGACCGTGGCATGGTTCGGGTTCGGTTCATCATGATCTCGTTTTTTTTTCCACTACCACCACCACCAGCGAACATAGCGCCGTAATTAGGCTTTATGGGTTTTATTGTTAGCTTTTTTTTCAATTACCTTTGTGAATTTGATTGGTGTGGTTGTTTTATTTTCCTTAGCCTTCTTTTCCTCCACCAACGGTAAACTTTTCCTTTCCGAATGTCACAGTAATGTGTGCGCTATTTTAAGCGCTATTGTTTTCCCCGCCTTGGCATTCCGTTGCTGCGTCCATTTTTTTTTTGTTTGCGCAAAAGAACTCCACACAAAAATGACAAAATTCCCGGCAATTTGTCATACCGATGTTCCCTTGGCGGAGGGCCGGGCAAATATTGTAACTTACCCTGCCACGAAACACAATATTATCGCGGTTTCCCCAGCCCGGGTTGGCAATGTGCGATAAAAACCGCATCTAAATTTCGCCTACCTCGAAACGGTTTTCGCGTGATATCCTGCGCAGAAAAATCGGATCGCCGGATCCGGTGCGGAAAGGGGAAAACGGTCGGGGGCGGGAAGTTCTTTTTGGTTGGATGAAATGCTTTTTAAAAATTATGCGCTCCCGGGTCCGGTTTTTCCTTTGTCTTTTGGGAGCATTGGGTAAGGAAGGTATTTTGCAAGTCGAAACACCACCGCCAGAGTCCGGGAAAAGCAACGCCCCTTGAGATGCTCAGATGGATGGCTGCTGCCGTGTGGAAACCTGCAAACAACGCGTCGTTGTTCGCTGACGACCCTTTTGCTTGGACAGGGTTCGACGTGGAGTTCGCTATTGGCATGGCCCCTTAATGCGGTGGCCGTGTTTGCCGAGCCTCTCTCACTCTCTCTTTTGCCGTCTCTCTGCGTGTGCTGCGGAAAGGAAATTCGGTTTCAGATCACACTTTCCTTCATGGTTGGCACCACCGCGGCACATCGGCCTGATCGTGTGTCCCGAGGCGCTTTTGAGGCGGATGCTCATGAATAATCTATTTCACGATGTGGCAAGCAAAAGGCAGGCTAACGGCAGGCAGGAGGGAATCCTGGACGTGGTAGGGGGAAATTGTTGACCGCGCAGGAAACACAGACCAAGTCTTACCAGTCGTACGCAACCAGCACGGCTCAGCGCGCGGTGACAAACCTAATTACGAGCGTTTGATGGAAATGGCTCAGAGGCGGTTCGAAGCCGTCCGATTTATCGGTGTCGAAAATGTGCCACAGGCGACAGTTGGGCCGTGCTTTGTGAGTGAATAATTTTATCGTTTTTATTTTTTTTTTCTCTCGAGCTCCCATTGGTCAACAGTAATGCTTCTAAAAGCAGCACCCAGCCTGTTGTGTGCTGCATCGATTATGAAGTAAAGAAATATTCAGTGCGCGTTCTTATGCAGAAAATTGTTGAATTAATAACCATCCAGCGGAGAGTAGTTTTTCCCGGAAAAATCATCCCCGCACAGCTGCGATCGTGGTGGTAAAAGCTTTGGTTGCAGAGCTGGGGCAACAACAGCAAAAAAAAAATACGATCGTAAAACAAGTGCGAAATGAAGTAAAACTCTGCCGAAAGTGAAGAAATGTCCGTTCGACAGCCAAGAGACAATGCTGTGGATGTAAGTTCGTTATCTTCATCAGCGTCGTGCCGAACGTCGACAAAATTGTCGTTTCGCTTGCCGACGTGCTTGCCACAAGAAGAATGAGCCTATTTGAGTCGTCCGTACTGCAACCGACCCCGACGAAGCTTTATGCGCCATATATCATTTTATTCGCAGCGCGTGATGTGATTTTCACCGCTCGGTATGGCTTTCCTTGGTCGTGAATGCCTATGCAACGGCATGTACTCGCATGTCCGCTTCTAAAACACACCAGCACCGTGTAGTTCCGTATGCACGACCAGTTTCCAGTGTCGTTTATGAACTGGAACACATTTTCCTGCTCGGAGGAGAAGGTGATGCGATCATTTTCCCTGCTCGTACCGTGGTAACGGTCATGGGTCGTCTTTGCAGCGCAGGGTGTGACAATGGGCGCAGGACTCAGGTAAGCAAATCTGGGCGGCAATGACGACGTACGGCACGCGAACATTCCCATCGAATGGATCGTTCGTGACGTACGTTGTCAGAGATTGATCGCCGGGGTGGTGGACATGTTTCGGGAAAATTGCCAGCCAGTTTTTCCCTGGTTGATGGGACCTGTGTTGTGATTTGTTTGGCATGGTTTTAGTACACATCCGGGAGTGCAGTGATTCCCACGTCAACAAGTATGGGAATTTGGTCATGATAAAGATTGGCAGCACAGGTGCAATATCGAGAGGAATCAAGGTTTAATAAATTGCTTTATGCAAATTTGCAAACGTCTTTAGTTACGAATAGGCGAACTTAGTTACGTCAAGAATTCCAAGCTTCAGTCGATGAAAAGAAGACAAAAAATACAAAGAAGTTATTTGAAAGTAAACGACACGATAACAAATATACTTTGACCACTTTCTATAGTTGCAATTATGTTTTCGTAAAAATTCTTTAACTAGTACTAGTGAAGAAGATACTAGAAGAACTAGTGAACTTGAAAACAGGACACTAAAAATGTAAGAATAAATCTATTTCCGTATGATTTCTCAAAATCTGGCCAATTCTTTCTATTTTGTTTTCGCACTCTAGCAAAACATTAATGGTCGTATTCCTTATAGCACTCTTTGTTAAAAATAAAATGAATTCTCCCCGCTTTACATTCGCATGCCGTTGACTGTTTGTTAATTTTTTGACTAGCAATACTGTTTGTCTACTGGTAACTCTGAAACTCCATTGCTCGGCAACTCATGCCAGAAACACTGCAATAAAACTTGACTAGAATTTCGATGCAAAATTGCTGTTTATGCTTCGATAATATAATTTTACGAATATAACGAATATAATTTTCTATTATTTTTTGCATATAAGAATTTCACAAGAAGTAATTACAATTACAGGGTTCTCGGTAATGCCCGTTAATGCTTGAACATAAATCGAGTCGAAAAGTATTCTAGCTCTTAAAATAATGATCGTCTATAGCTTGCAAATTCTTGAAGATCTGAATGAATCACTTAGGTTTATCAATTATCCTCAATAAACTAAGCGTGTCTGTAAACGATTTCGTAACAATAGATAATATGGACACAATGTTACTGAGATAAATGAAAAACCCTGCAGAGTTCTGTCAGGGTTGTGCAGTTTAGTCCGAATAATGATCGGATCTGCATGCTTCTAAAATAACGAAATCCTTTTTTTCTTTTCGCTCATGTGGTGTAATTTAAGGACAAATATGCTCATTTTCTTGGGTTTGGGGAAGATCTTTTTAAATCCAATTTATTTATTTTTGCCTAACACAACCAAAGTGTCAACGAGTTTTGTAATGTTTTATACGATCAGTTGTTGTCATAGATGCGCTAGACAATATGTAAATTTTAATCGTTTAGTTCCTTGTTCCAACTTAATTTACCAGCTGCAAATAATTTGGCAACCGAACCCTACTCGTATGTAAAAATAGTAATGAAGAAACAAGTTCCACCAATACAATCAAACGCATAAAGTAAAAATGCAATAGATGTGAACAAAGAAGTGTGCAAATTAGTGTAATTGCCATGGATTCAACGGTCAAAGTGCATTATGTTTCAACCTTATTAAAATGCTTGTAAAACACCACTACAAACAACAGTTTATCCATGGAAGTTTAAAAAAGCAACCATCGCGAACTTGGTATATTTAACTTACAAATTCAATTCATCACCGCTAGTCCAACGCTAGACCACTGTCCCTTCGCTCAGACGTCGACCATTAATCCTTATCATATAACGAGTATCATCTTCGTCCCGTTCCTATTATCATGCCATGCCGCTTTGTCAACTTGCAGCGCCCATTCCCACCCGGGGAAAGCTACACCGCGCGGACGCCAAGTGTGTCCTTTAGCCTTTCGGAAACTATCCATCTTCATCTTCCAAGTGCCCTACGTACGCTCCTTTTTTTATTTGTGCCCCTTCGAAAAGCTCGCATAGTGGCGGAACCCGTGTGACCAGCATGGGTAGTCGCGGGAGTGTCTGAATTTCTGCAGCCATGGTCGGAAACGGATGGCGGAAGCGCTGAGACAATCGAATAACACTCACCCCGTCGCGTTTGGGCTGCACCGGAGTTTGGGTTCTACGCTAGCAAACTGAGCAAGCAAGCTGCAGGGTGGCCTGCCGTAGGGAAGCGAGAAGCAAAAGCACAACACTTTGACGCAACAAGAACTTAACGATAAACCTTGTGGAGTGGAAAACGCCACCAACGAGTGGTTTCTCAATTCGCGTTCGCAGGACCAGAAGGCAGCACAAAGGCGAGGAGAGACAGGGAGAACCCTACGGATACGGATAAAAGACAGAATTTTTCTTCACCCACGTTCTGTTGCAAGGGACAGGGACGATGGCGCTCTAGATGGGAAGATTTGAGGCAAAGGGCAGTTTGGTGGAGCTCTCGGAATGTTCTCGCTTCCGGTGGGAGGTTTGTTTTTTTTCCCAATGTTGCGCGAGTAACGGAAATGGGTTTCGAAGTTTTCCCTTCGCACCTTACCAGGGCACCTTGCTGTGTGCTTGTAGTTGCTGAATGTTGCTTATCTTACCATCCTTTTTTATTTTATTTTACCAACTCCGATCCTTTTCCCATGTGTCTGTGTGTGCGTGTACGTCTGATTGCTTTTTTCCTCGTTTCAGGCGTGTCGGCCAGTGTGGAGCCGCGCAGGAGCAACGGGTTTTGCTGACAGCTCAACAGCTATCCATTAGCGATAAGGAAACCGAAACGAGCCACCATGCGATGGCACCGCCAGTAGCAACGGCACCAGCAGCAGTACGGACCGGAAAAATAAACAACGAATTTGGAAAGATCATCTTTGCCGCATATCCTGGCTCTATACCCGCCTGTTTCCGCTGCGTGAAGGTGAAGCTTGTGTGAAGGCGAAGAAGAGAAAGAGAATAAAAGGGGGTAGATTTTTTTTTGTTGCCACCCGTCTAAAGATAGCGCGCGATAAGCGGCCGGTGAAAGTGGATAGAAAATTGATATCTTGTTGTGAAAATACAAGTGCTCCCCCGTGTTTTGGTGCCGCGTGTTTCAGTGTTACGTGCGTGCGTGTATGTGTGGTGAAAAACCGTTCGTCACGGGGAAAACGGGACCCACAAAGTGTGGTGAAAAATTCGTTCCAAAGCATTCTGGTGCGTAAGGGCGTAAGCGTGTGTGTGTGTGCGTGTGATTTAACGCAATGCGTGTGTATGTGTGGGTACGGGCGTGTGTACGTGTGCGTCACTAGGTATGGCGAAAATCTGACAACAGTGCGATGACATTTTCACGACAGTTTGCTGAGTGCGTCACCGGTGGGAAGGGCGCAGCAGACGCTGGTGGCGGAACCGGCCGTGGAGCGACACGGTGCTCGAAAGGTCATCTCATCACCTCAAGGACGATGTCGAGTGGTAGCAGACGGCGAACCGTGACGGCCGTGCTTCGGACCCGGCTGGTCGCACTGTGCTGGGTGCTCGCGATGGCCAGCCACGCCGGTGCTTCCTACTCCGATACGGACGATCTAATCAACGAGCTCGATCGACCGAGTAAGTAGCCCCCGGTACCCGGGAGTGTCACTCGAAAAGCCAATTCCTTTTGTTATGAGGTGACAAATTGTCTCGCAATGATTGCGAGCGAAATTGTATTACGACGATGGTGAGGGGGCCGGCCTCAATGAACGGTGCCGAAGGGTCACTTAATGGAAAGGGCACTGTACGGAAATGAAAACGACACTCGTCGAGGGCGTAGAAGAGATGCTTTTTCTTTATTTAATGGTCGATTAATCTGTGACACAGTTCTGGGCGCGTACCTGCACAGATTAATTCGATACGTTAATACTGTTTACGATTTCGGTAAACAACGAATTTTTGTAAATGTTTTGCTGATATATTACAACCAGTGTTGGACATTTTTTTTTCGTAACCCATCGAACATTTTGGATCAAAACACTAATGGGCATTTTGCTGTACTTAATATTTAAGCAATTAGCAAAATAAAACGCCTAAATCTAGGCAATACGTATAACAATGGGGCTAGACATACGTATGGGCTAATCATCCAAATGTATTTTGGTTATGTAAAAGTTAATTATTTGTTATTCATACCGTAGATGTTTAGAAATATAAGGAGCAATTCTTGTATTGATAAAATATGAAAACATTATAATCAACAACAAATTAGACCTAGTTTTGAACCACTTAGGAGGAGATTGTGCCTTCTTGGGGGAAGGATTCCTCGTTAAATTATGGCTAGTAATGTGTAGTAGTCATTCGGTTGACTAGTTTAAGAGAAATTAAATATGAGCTTAATCTATCGACTGTTACCTCAATATATACCAATATATTCTAAAATATTCCGGAGACTCAAAGTTTCGAGAAAATTGGTTCGAATCCTGTGTTCAACCAACCTCCAGGAAAAAACGTTAAGAACTTTCTGCAGGGCTAACAACAAAGTCCATCTTGTTCAGGTACTTCAGAAGGGATCAAACTGGAGCGATCGACAGTCGATCTTCATCTCAGAATCTAAAAGATACTTTTGTACTTTACGGTAACGCCTGTTGTCAAGTTGCCTGAAGAGGACTTCTGTTGCTTCTGACTTCTCCAGATAAGAGAGGATAGAACAGATTTCACATCAATTATGTCCTGCAATTTAACAAAGCTTCGAAAGCAATATATCGCCTCCGGCCGTATTTTTTGTTACTAATAACACCATCAAAATTTTTTTTCTGCTCATAAAAGGATTTATAAAAATGATGATGTTGCCCTGCGTTCAGCAAGCATCTAAGAACTCTTTTGAAAATTCGTTCAGAATAGCCCATTTGTTCAAAGCATGCGTTATCTGTCCCTGTACTTATTTGAGAAGAAATAGAAAATTCTATAAAGTATCTTCACGCTTTTCCTAGCTAAATTTATCGTTCTAATAGCTCAATTATCCATTTGATGAATTACGGATCACGCACAATCGCACACTTACGACGAATATCCTTCAGGCACCAATAAACTGCACGCTGGGCGAAACCCTCTTCCAAACAACAGCAAATCACATCCAAGCCGGCTTGGTGTTGCTAATACTCGAGTGCTCCACCCGGCAAAGCATGGCACCCCGTGGCGTCGTGCAGCTTCATCCGTGACCAGTCACTAATAACGATTTTAATAGCCCGTTATCGGTGGCCACCATCCGCCTCCCGAGCCAGCGCCATTGAGACCGTCCCACGGTCAATCAACGGGATCCGTACCCGGCATCTAATGCCCGGGCATCCCCCGGGAACGGACCACATAGTACGCGGGAAGTGTTTTAGGTGGGCGTGAGAATCCACAACTCCATGAAGCCATTACGAGGCGTACATTATGGCACGAAGGAGCGAGATAAGCCGGCCCACAGTATTCGATTTCGTGCGGTTTGCAATGAAGTTATTATGAGACGCGAATGCATGCTCACCCACGGATTGTCGGTATGGAGAAGTAGCTTTAGATGGGGCTTTTGGCCGTGGAGTAAAAACCGATTATAATTACGAGCCATTTATCAATAATTCAAGCCACAATCACTGCACGTGTGGGAAGCGATTTTTGCACGGGTACGTATGTGCCTTCTCGAGGGCAGTTTTATTTTGTATCGTAAGGAAAATCATATTTCCCCGAACAAGCTGTCAGGCCTCCAAGCGATACGGACATTTTGACGCTTTGTTTAATTCGTTATGACACTCGGCGGCGGTACGACAGCCGGTACACCAGAACGCCCGACGTAAGTGAAGTTGATGCAGAAACGTTCGCGTGATTTACTCCCGCGCATCAACCAAACCCGGCACGCCCGGGACGCGGCAAAGTAATGCTGGCACCATTACCGGTGATCCGGTTTGCGAAAAGTTCGCCCGGCAAAGTCACACAAAGTATTGCAATGCGATAAAAGGCATGGCAGGCTCATGCTCGTGGCAATCGTACGCAGGGCGCACACGTGTACATAAATCAAGCCGCCACACTAGTACGCTGGCCTGACATTTAGCTGCTTGTTTTCAGGAAGCTTTCCACTTTGTATTATTTTTTTTTTCCTTTTGCTTCGGCAGCGTTCTGTACAGGTACAGCGTTCTGCCTCCATTCTGTCTACCCATTTCTCACTGTTGACTCACCGGTGTAAAGATTTCAGTACCAAGGTCCTTCTTTCGCCCTACCATTATGCCCTCTCACATGTCTTGGGCTGACTTCGCGATAACGCGCCCGCACAAAGCCGGGTTGCGCCTGGCGTACGGGAACAGAAAGCGCCACTCGAAAGAGCTGTTGCGATAGCGCGAAGTTGAGTATGTTTTTTTTTCTGTGTGTGCTGCAAACCCGCTGAAAGGTGACTAAATCGTTGCGAGAAAAAGTCAAGCATGACGCTGCTAACAAACGAGAACGCCCAAGTATGGCACAACAATGAAGCAAATGGTAAAGGTGTCCACCGAACGGAAAGCGGAAAGTTATTTACGGTGAAAATGTTTGATCTTACACCGGCAGATATATCGTCTGGCGTCGCGTTGTTTCGGAACGATAGCAACGGACGATGGCCTTGCCTGGGCCAAGGACATTCGGTCGGTGGGTTTTAAATATTTTATGTACGTTCTTACTTCCTTTTAAATTTCATCAAAACCATTCTCACGAGTGCTGTGAAGCATTTGCACGAGGTAACGTATAGGAACTGGAGGTACTATAAAACAAGTTTGAGAAGAAAAAAAATAAACCACTTGTAAGGTATGCATCCACCCACTAATAAAATGTTGGCAAAAGGTGAATTTCATTCAACTGCTCACAGTCCTTGCTGCCATATGAAGATCATAGTGTGCAACAGCAGCACCATGGCAACAATGGACTCAGGTGAGAGTTCATTTCCTGTGCTTTGTTACAGCACTTGCTGGCACTTTTCTCATTACGCGTCCCTTTTTTACTGCGGAAATAAGTTCCACTGTATGTTGTACGATGAATTTTGTTAAAATTACTACTAATTTGTATTTATTTGTGGTTCTTTTTGTCGGTCCTCAGAATGGGAAAATCTTACAACATCACTAGCCCCAGTGTTGCAGTGTTGCAGTGTTGTTTCCATAGTGATGTTGTCCAACCGAGTGTCATCAACATTTTGATGCACATTTAGTCAGCCGTTACCCGAATGATGGTCATCGTACGACACCAGATCTCGAATCTCTTTCTCATTACGCCTTAAGCGTACTGTCCCGGGCTGGTGGTATGATGCGAGTAAAAATTTTGAAGTTACTTTTACCAAACGGCAAATGTTGCGCGTCCGTCTCCATCGCTTCCGTGTAGTGACATCAAAAGGGACGTTCACTGACATACATCCCGCGCTATGGCGTCTGTTTGACTTGGACTTTTCGCTGCTTCTTGTACGGAAGTTTTGGGAACGCTGCTTGTTGGGGAGGTTTTTCTCCCGCCCTCTGCTACGCTCTTGCCGCACCCAAAAAACCAACGTTGCGCTAGTTGTGGTCTATGCGTTTGTTTGATCTTATGCGAGCGTATGGTTTACGGACACAGCAGGAAGCTAATAGGGCAGCAGAAAGAGCAAACAAAGCCATAGTTTTCGATGCACTTCCACTATTGGCTTTATTTTTACGTACTCACGTACTTCGTGTACTCATTTGTGTGTTTCCCTTCTGAAGGTTCCCTGACCATTCCGTTTTCTCCCGTGACCGTAAAACCAAAATGCACACATGACTTTTTTCCCTTTTCTTTTGCTGCTGGCTCCGAGTGTACGCTAATGAGCTGTCAAATAGAGTAGTTTGACTTCAAAGCATGGCAACTTGCATGGTGGATGCACATGCAGCACGGTGGTAACGCTTGTGCTTTGCTTTCGACGATGTGAAGATAATTTGGTAACCGCAGCAGCAGTTTTTTTTTTTTAGCTCTTGGGCCCAACTAACGTGGCACACTGTACCGCGGGATGCATGCAGTGCGATGGGTACTCGAAGCGTGCACTAACTTCTAATTTAAATTCCAACACCAGTTAGGGAGTCCCGACCACTCCGTCACGGACCGTGGTTGCAACCGCACCCGATGCAACTGCACTGTGCCAAGGTGCTGGTTTCGGAACTGATGGGTAACACTGGCTGGTGTGATAGCTCTCCGGAGCGGAGTTACGCCCAGGGTCACCGTTCCCTGGCTGTGTTTGTATACAATTAGGGATTAATTTTCATACCCCTACTGCATCGCACACGTTACCTGGCATACGCACCCACGGAACCGAGCCGGGAGTTGAAGTGAAGTGCAAAACTTTATTACACGAGCGTTGCAGCGTACATTTTCCCCGAACGCTTCCGGATGGAAAAGTTTCATCCGCGGCCCTGCGAACGTTCGTTTGTGCGCGGTATCGGGATTGTTTGTGTTTGTAAACAAACGCCCGCGATTTTACACTCGGTAGATGTGAGCTGAAGCGAAAGGAAAATTATGTCCGGGTGGTGAGATTTACGTGCCGACAGGAATGTGGGCGATGGTTAGAGTCTGTCTGCTACTCGATGCCATTGAACAGTTTGCTAGACATGTCCGAGGTATTTGCAATAAAAGGAAAATGCAGCAGAACTCGTACGGGTGAGGGTTCAATTTTCCTACGCTTTTTTTCCTTTTTTTTATTATCGTTAGAACGGCCAGGCCGTATATCTTATAGACTACGCTTAATATCTAGTAGTAGTAGTAGTTGATAAGGTATAATTCGTCGAGAGAATATGCGATTCGATTTTTATTCCTATTATTAACTATATAAATCACACAAAAGTATCCTAGATGTGATCTAAACATAATTTTGCAGACTGAAATATGCTTAGGTCTTTAACAAAATCTGAGAATTTTGCAGATGCTAGAACCAACCGTTGGTTGATCTGAATGAGTAACACCTCCTGTTGCGTTTTGGAATTTTGAATCAAAGTAACCATACGAAAATGTAACATTGTAAATCCAAGATCTGTGTAGGATAGAGGTCAAATAATAGCCAAGATAGGAGTTCGCCATTTTGGATTTCATTTGACGTTTGGTCGCCCGTGTAAGATGCATAATATACTCACTCACACTCTCTTATCTTGGTATTAGTGACACTTTTTCCTTGCGTCTAGCCTACTTGTTTACTATATCGCGAAGTTTCACAATTAGCTTGGTCGTTACAGTTTTCCTTCGTTTTGAATACCTTTAGTTAAAACAGAAAACTGTTGATGGTTTTATAAAGTGGTGTGTAGACATCACATATTAGTGTTCTGAAACTAAGGGTTGATCACACGGTTGATCACCGGGAGATATGATGAGCCTCATCCTCTTCCTCATATGTGAAGAACCTCACCTACTCGTTGCCAAATTATCGCTTTACAAAATCCGATTCTCTGTCTTCTCAACTGCCTTGAACACCAATCATACCTAACACCAATCGCCTAACGCCAATAAGATCTGCAGATCTTATTCCGGACTAAAATCGAAAAACAGCGACACAAATTTCCAACCTAATCTAAAACAATAAAAATCTTGTTGCTATGACCGGCACGTTCAATCAACACAACTACACACAAAACATTTGAATGGAAAAGGGCGTCCAAACGTCAAATCACGTGCAACGAGCTTTTGGCTTCTTGTCAAATCGCTCTATATTACTCGACCTCTTTCCTACACAGACCTTGTTGTAAACCGCAGTAAAATAGTTTAAGGAGGCTATGATTTTTTTTTTTAAATGGCTATGTAAGCGGGAGCAATTGTTCAATAAAGCAGTTTTCGTAAATCGGTTGTTGATGTAGAAACAGCGAACAGTGAAGGTTTCATTTATCAGAGCTCTGGTTTTCGGCACCTTATCCTCTTCTGTCTGAATAGGCTCCCCAAGCATTGGATAAGGAGCAACTAGCGGGAAGGTCTGGTAAGCGGGTCGAATCACCACCTCTGCTTCACCGAGAAAACTCCGTTACCGTAGCATACAGAGGCTTCAGCAAAAGGATCAGTCCTTCGCATGGTCTGCCGAAGAAGCTCGGCGTGTAACACCTCCTGTATTGTGAATTCGCAAACTTAATTTACGGGCAGAAACTCTTAAGTCGCATCCTTTTGAGTGCTTTATTTTTAGAAGTCATGTATGGAACTTCTGCTCATTTACCGAAATCCAACAAATTGTGTTCAATATAGTCACGGTGAAATTGTATCAGCAATATGAGAATTTCTACATTCTTGTTGTTTGACTTTGATCAAACAAAACCGAAATTTTCTGACGAAAATCTAAATTAGAAACTATTAAAGACCTTGACTTTACTTAATAATGAACATCTTCCTTCAACATGTTTGATATATGGATAACTCTCAGATAGGTTCGAGAACACTGGTTACTATTTGAATTGTTTTTCGGGAATACATAACAATAACAAAACGGGAATACATTCGTTCAAGTTCAACATGTTTGAAATAAGAGCATTGAGTGATAAAAATCTAGTTAAATGTGTCTAAATAATCACATTTCTTGCAACTCGAGGTGTCTGAGGCAAAAGATGTACAAAAATGATATAAGTCGTATGTTATCTAGCTAACTTCCTGTAGCTATTATTAGTTTTCCTATACCAACGGACATCAAACTGCATCGTAGTAATTCAAAATTATCAAAATGTCTCCGCGTGCCACCGACCGAAATCCCTTACTCGCACTAAATTCTCCTTAAAAGGTGTATGTGATGATGTATTTCCTGTCATATCCACACAGACAGCCTTTATCCCACCACAGCCTGCCACCGAAGAAGGACGATCGTGATGATCAATCATGGAGGCACTTTGGTCGTGGCGCGTAGAAATCCTTACACCTATTCACCGTGACTGCACAATGACATCGCTCGCCCGCTGCACAACCGAACCAATATCCAATATCGATTGACTTTGCAGCGGGCCGGTGGTGAAACCACTCCTGCCGAGAGCCATTACTCATTTATCATCTTAAACCGTCAACGCCTGAAAAGACGCTGCGGATTCACTGCCGTAGCCGTTCAGCCTTTTCGTTGCGTACGGTGCGCCACAGCTTCCGGGAACCAAAGCCGGTTACGGAATCGAAGACGAAATGCGCTGACGTCTTGCGCTGGGTTTTGCGTCAACGGGCAGCACCAGTACCGGAGCACCGGTGTACCGAAAACACTGAAGGGACACAAAGAAAATAGCCAGGCAGATGAATAATATATCCTAATTCTCTTAACATGTTAATTGCAGACTGCATAATAAATCACCGTTTCGTTTTCCATTGTTTGCCAAAACCCGTGCAGCGAACGCGCCCCACACTACCGGGCTGGGCCGGTAAAAGGGCCAGAATTGGTCGCGTATGGTTTGGTGCCGCCATGGCAGTCCTTTTGCATGCCACCAGGCTGCTGGTTCTGCTTCCCCCGGAACCGAACCACTCAACAATCAAGCGTTGTTTCAATGAGCGAGAGAAATAAGAGTGTTAAAAGCTCCTTCCGTTAGGTGAACGACGGTAAAAGACCCCGAAGGAAGTCTTTCCCCAGGACCGATTCTTACGTCTTCTTCCAACGGAACGCAAGATTCTGTCCGAATCATCGCATGGCGCACAAAGTTTGCGTAAGCACAAGAGAGCATCCACCGGTCTCTGTTTCTATTTATCTAGTCAACGGCAATTTTGTTCAAGCATGAGCCTCTGTCCCACGTCGTACCCGATACCCCGGGTAAGACGTACCGAGCCGACGCGCTTTCCAAAAACCGCAAACCTTAGACCGGAGTCCAGTCCGGCTCGCAAAAGGAAGGAAAGTGATTTGTTCGGTTACGGACTATGGCTCCTCTTAATTATGTTTACGTAGGTCTCTTTTCTCCGGCCGGGAAACCGTGCATCGCAAACCGCACACATTGGCAGTATCATTGTTGTGCATACAATCAGGTCCCCGAATGGAGGATGTATGTTGCCTTTGCGTTAGAGATTTCTCAAACCCACGGACCACTCCCGCGCCACCGCGCCAACGTTTGCGCCATGCTGTCCCGTGCTGTGTTCTCGGGAAATCAATTTCAAGTCGGGAGACCGGGATTGTTGTCATTGCCGTTAGTGCTACTTCGGGATGGAGTTGTTTGACAAGGGTACGTGTCTGGCGTTTGCAACAACCCTACGGCAGTGCGTTTGGTTGGGTGGATGTGTGTGTGTTAGTACGCTGTTCATTCTTTCGCATTTGGCAGGAAAAGCCCGTTTTCCGTCGAATTAAGCACCGCACCAAGGGCAAAACAATACACAATTCGCCACACCGGGAAGTGGGATTTCGGTTGATGCTTACGCCTTTTCTTACCGAAACCCCCCCCCCCCCTCCCCCCCTCCGGGGTGGAAATGACACCCCTTCGAGTGAAGAATGCTGACGCAAAGTTTGCCTCCAGCCGTAATGCAGCCGAATAACGCCGTGCACATGCTGAACGGTGACTCAGCTCACTCAACTAAAACTAGCCGAAGAACGAATGTTCCGTACGAAAGTGCCATCTCGGTTTGGTGGTTGCTTTTTTATTTTGTTTGTGACCTTCTGCTCACCAAACAAGACGACCGACGTTGGGGCAACTTTTTGACGTTTGAAATATTTATTCCGATTGTGCAATGCGCAGTAGAAGCACTTTGAAACAATTTCACTTTTGCTCGTGGCTTTCGTTCGTTCGTTCGTTCGTCAGCGACGGGCAAAAGGCGACCGAAGTTCGCGAGCTGGTCTCAGCTGAGAGCTTTTGCCGCTGCTGAGCGCAGGAGTTAGTTAGTTTTGTCTCGATTGCAAATGACTTTCCTATGAGTTGTGCCATCCTCTGGCCTTTGCTTCGTTAGGCCGCTCTTGCTGTTTTGTAATATCCTTACGCTTCACCTTTTCATTTTATCCCCACTCAAATCCAATGTTGGCCGTGGTTTACGATGGTCCGGAGTCGGAAAAGTTCGCATCCAAACAGAAAGTGCTCGGTGCACCTTTCTAATTCGTCCATTCAACGGTCATCCCGCGAAGAGGGTCTATCTGCAATAGGATTATTACAGGATTTATGTTTCACTCCATCGCCAACTGGTTCCGAGTTTCTTCGTTTACCTTTCTTCAAGACGTTCCGTACCGTCAGGCGTCAGGCATGGATAAAAATTCATAATACGCGCGTGGAGTACACTGAGCACTGGAGAACGAAGTTGAAGCATTAACTTGCAACCACTTAAAACGGAGCGTGCGGAAGTGTGGCAAACGGACAGCGGAGAGCAAGGGTGAAAACTTCTGTTCAGCTTTTGTCACTGCACAGCACGCCGTGGCCATTATTTTGTGGCCACGTCTTGATTTCGCGTCTTGTACCGGGCGTGTGCGGTTGAGTGATTTTTTACAACCCAACCTTAATGAAGAAAGCAAACCATAAATAAATTAGACTTTATTTTGTGCGCTATGAATGAGGAGTGATTTATGTTGCCGTTGACTTTCCGGCGCACCCGAACGCGGACTCGGTGTGAAAAGAAATGTTGCTCCAGAAATAGTTCCCCCCCCTCGGCTTATGATTCCTGTGCGGAAGCGCATTTGGTTAGCGAATGAGATGTTTTTAAAAAAGGTGCTTTGAAAATACGTGGACACTAAGTTAGCACAAAAGGAAGTGTTGGGCTCGCTCGGTTGCCGATTAAGTTCATTTTGCAGGTGTTCTATTCAGGAGATATTCGTTTCGATGAGGATGAGCTAACATTCGAAAAGAATTAGTGAGTGAAGAAAGGAATTTGTGAGTACATCTCTTATGAATGTGATGCAGAGTACACGGTGCGAGTTCGCCGGATTGTGGCTAAAGATCTAGATCCTAATTAAAGGCAAAAAAGACAGGCCGAAAAGAACAAATTACATTCTGACCAATTTTTATGGTCGAACCAGTCAATTGTGTAGTTTTGTGTGACTTAGTATACTACATGTTACTTTCCGAGTTGGAATATTTTTCAGCAGATAAATTGAATTGAAGTGACGAACTAAAAATATTGTTCGTCAATTGATTTCGATCAGTTTCATTTGCATTGAAGAAAGTGCTTCCTCGTAAAGAATTTAATGAAGACAGATTTGAAAATGTGAAACTAATATAAAATACCCTAACATTTAATAAAATTAAAAATAAATATGATATTGACACCTAAAACGCCACTTTATCATCAAGAACAAAAAAAAGAACCATGACTTTGAAATATTAAAAAATAAATAAACTGTGCTATAGTAACTTTACGGTTACCTTTCTTAACACTAGTAAAAGTAATCCTGAATGCATTCTGGCAATTGATCTAAAGAAACTAAACTGGAAACACTTTCCATCCTTACTCAGCTTAAGCTTTACCGAGAAAATTCAAGCACAGACAGGCTAATGGAGTGCTTTATGGAAAAAGCTTCTTCTCGAAACTAAGTAGGATGTTCTCTTATCATGTGGATATTGTTAAGTGCTAAAACGGAAATCTTCTTCGGCAATTTCAATTCTAGTGAAATTTTTCCAACAGACTATTTTCTAGCCTTAGGTACTTGGGATTTTTAAATGGAATACCATTAAATGTCTGAAACCGAGGAAAGATTTGATTTTTCAAAGTGATCGTACATCGAGCGATAAAACATGTTATGAAATTGCAGGAAACAAAAATGTCCCTTACACACTCTGGCTTTCAGAGTTTTGTTTTCAAATCCGCTTTCTATTAAATGGGCGAACACGAAATCCATCTGTAGATGTGACATTAGCAAGTGGTTAGAGGCTGTGGAAAAAAAGAAAGCTAAAACGTTTCCTTATTAAGCATGATCTGAGATCGAGCGAAGTTAATGGCAAGAACCGGGTGAAAAAAGAAGGGACTAGATACATTTGGATCACATTTACACGCAAATGTATAAAAATCCACCAACAAAAGGGACCAAATATTTACGATCATAGTTAACATATGTTACCGAAAGTAACGCTCTACGTGTTACTGTTTACATCTAGTTCATGGCACTCTACAACATGTGTGTCCTGCCTAATGGTTAAATAAAGCAACCCACCTGCACCTACCGAACGCTGCACTTACGCTAGACAGCGAGCTAATTGGACACGGTTTATGAAGAAGTATGTGTGCCTTATCACCGGCTTAACAACTCCTCACCCCCCCCCCCCCCCCCCATCCCATAGCCCATGGACGATAAAGCTTTGGCTGGCAGCAACCATCCGATTCCGGTGCAGGCGAAAACTTTGGTCCGAGGATTACCGAGGATGAGTTACAGCAAAACGGGATCGCACACACACACGTCGTGTGTCGTGTGGAAGTTGCTTTACCTCGCGACAACATTATAACTTCAGCGCACAAATAAATCCCTCCGTGTAATCGAGCCACCCATCTCGATGGCCTCCTCCCCACGCCCACATAAACGATGCTGCGTAAAACGGCCAACCAGTTCGGTCTGTCAGTTCAGGCAAACATAAAACAGAAGCTTGCGGGTCCAACCGTACCACCACACGCGCCTCCAAAAGCATCTGGTAAGAGTTTTTGTCGTTTTATCACCTATGCCCAGTCGGCTCATCTTTTGCCATCATCCACAGAATGTCGTTCGGTTTCGTTCTGGGGTTTTTTTCCTCCTCCCTTCATCCCTCTCACACACACACACATGGCGAAAAGGGGCGAATGTGAGGATACGTTCCGGTGTCTTTCCGGCCACGGGATCCATTTGCCACACATTTCGCTTCGTAGTTTTGCTTGCGGGCTCGTTTTGTGAAGCCTTCACAAAATGAAGCGTAAAAACAGAAGAAATGCCATAAAACCAGCACGCGCTGCAGGCTGTCTTTTTCTTTTTCTTTTTTTTTTTGGTGGAAGACCCGAGACCGGATCTTACATTTTCAACCATCAGCGCCACCACCAAATGGTCGACGGTCGGCGGCCGTGGTTCGGCAAACGGAAAGGTGTCGACAGGCGTGTGCACTTTCAGTGAAAAACGTCTCCGTACTCCCAGCAGACCGGTAACAGCGTACCAAGCCGAGCCGGAAAATGTTGTAACACACGTTGCGCAATAAATAATAAGGAGAGCGGGAAAATAAAAACAGATAAGCACTGCAACACATCGTCCCTGTACGTCAGTGTGTCATCGGGTCCGTATCACGGCTAGTGTGACCAAGGGACCAAGGGACCACAATCGTGATCCGTTGGACACTTGGTACGATTCCGCAATCGCTTACCAGGGATTCGAAACATCCGAACGTATATCCTTACAAGCACCATTTTGCTTGCCGAGCTGATTGATGCTAGTATCGCTAATGCCGCTCGCCAATCGGCTCGTGGTTCTCGTGTTGGCAGTCCTGTACCTACGTAAGGATTGCGTGGTCTGGTGTGCTGTTGAGACTACAAAAGTGTAATTACTTATCGCGCTGGTCGCATCTTAATTTATGCAACATTAATTAGCATACGGCTCAGGGCCTCCCGTTCCCGCTGCGCTGCGCACCTTTTGGGGCGGACCGTGGCACACGAAGGGCATAAACTAGCCCGCGAGCCAGCGGCACCAGTCCCACCGCTAACGGGCAACGAATCTTCCAATTCTGGTGAAAGATTTTATTGGCCTGCAAACAAACTCCGGTCGGCAATGGTGGGCCGCGTCGAGCCTGGGCCTAGCATCTGATAAGACACGACTTAATTGATGGCCATGAAACGGAGGTTTGCTATGATGTACTGTTTTGGGAGTATTTTCCATTTATTTCGCTCACCTCTTCTTCACCTTCTTACGGCTGCACGGAAGGCCATGTACGGAGGAAATGTTAAACCAGTTCGCTTTTTCCCCGATAGCGGCTTAATGTTGTACCATTCCGGCACTGGCAGTGGGGTGATGGTGAAATTGTTTTAGACCGTTTTCTAATTGTTTACTACCGTGGGGCCGTGGGCTTGCTGCCGCCGATGCCCAAAAGGGTAATTTTTAACCTGCAGTTGCTTAAATTGGTCGACTTGAAGCGAAAAAAAAGCGAATAAAAATTTGAACCTAATTGCAAAGGGTAATATCTTCCTGCACTGACAGTAATTATTGTAAAGCATAATTTGCTGTCAAAAACATCATTGATTGTTGTAGAATATCTGCCTCATTTTGGCACTGTAACTCCGGTGGACTCGGGAAATATTTAAAGAAAGTACCGCTAGTCTCCAATTACTGCTTCAGCAGATACTTTCTACATTAGTAATAATGACGAATTATAAATTAGAAAAAAGGATGTCCTACTGGCGCCAAGTTGCTCACTTTCTTACCCAAGGGCATGAATCCTCTCGGGTCAAAGTAAATTAACCCGTTGACCACTTTGCCCGAGAAAACCTTGAGGAGAAAACCGAGAAAATCGTTGCACTACAGAGTGAGGAGTAATATGCAATAGCTGATTTATCGTACTGGTTCCGGTACAGTACATTTTTTTTTTGATTCACAGTTAGCTCATAGAATTATCTAAAGATTTTGATTAACTAGTTGTTCTTTTATCAATACTGAATTAAGTTCAATTAATGGGTGTCAATTTTAGAAGTGAGTACTACAAAAATAGTCCAACGGCCGAAAGGTTAAAGTAATTTTTACCATAAAATGATCAAACTTGAAAAATGACTTCATCTTAAATCTATTTGAAGCATATTCTGCTAAAGGTGAATTCCACTTCTTATAATTATAATTTAAAATTATAATTTAAAGAAAAAAACGCTCCAGTTATTTAAGATAAAACTATAACCTATTCTCGTCTTAATACTCCTGGCAAATTGATAATTTTATTTTTAAATTAAAGTGCCAATGGAGGATTTCAGCTTGCAAAAAATCATTTTCTATCACATAATCAGATGTGCTACCTCGATCACCGCCTATGACAGAGCATGGCATCACGGGAGCCCTTCCTACTTGATGACTGTCAGTATGTTGCCCACAAAACATGCCTCCCGTAGATCTCAACTATTATTTCATGGCAAAATATTGCTTATAGAATTAAAAACAACAATAGCAAGCTATAAAAATGACAACGAAACTGTTGCTCATTTAACTGATCGCGGCAGTGAAAATTCTATGCACCGTACCGTGCCTTCGCGTTCTTATCATCCAGCCTCAATCGCTCTCGTCTGCTTGCGTCAACTTTTCACGCGAAACAATCTTCACGCTAAATTCGCTTGCTTCACCGACAACGGCCGCTAAAAGCTACAGCAAAACAGGACCATTCGCCTAGCAAATGCCGTTGGGTGAAAAACAACAACAACAACAACAACAACAAAACACGTTGCCCCAGAACCCAGATCCAGAAACGAGACCGACCCGAATCCTGGGTGTCTTGTAATGAAAAATTCCTAATTGTAAACATGGTAAACAAGCAGTACGCCAAACGGCGGCGCAGGAAGAAGCAAGGAGGTAAAAAAACACACACACCTTCCGCCATCTTTGGGTCCTGTGCTTTGCGCCTAAGGAGTACGGAACCCACCCGCACCGGGTAACTTCCACCTCCTGTAGGGGCTTTGCCATCCTGTGCTGGGTGGGGCCAAAGCGAATGAGAAAAATCTTATCTCTCTATAAATTGCTATAATGGATTTTATTAATCATCTTCATAAGCTATTACGTGCCGGGGGTTCATCCGGACCCGGCAGTGCAAGATCCCGAGACCGGAAGTGTGCACCAAAGCACCGGCCCGCGCCCGGAAATGTGACGGAATGTGACGCGGGTGCGGAAACGGTGGCGCAAAACGAAAAAAAAAACCGAAATGAAACAAAACACACCAGCCCCGAACCGGCCGCTGGGCCCTACTTACGCCCGCGTGAACTGCGGTACATCGGTGTAGATGGAGCGCGGGTTAAAATAAACTTCCGGTGAATTTTTGCTTAACGTCGGCCGAACACATTCCGGTTTTGCGGGCCCCGGGTACATGACTTTTATTCATGTCGACGTGTTGAGGTGAGCTGCTTCTTCTTGTTTTTTTTTATTCGCCATGGCCAGGTCTTTTTTTTTAACCTTTTCCATTCCGACCGTTGTCGCTCGTGAAGCGGGAACCCTTGCATGTTGCCCAATACCATGCTAACACACTGTACTGTAGGTGTGTTTGTGTGCCTTTGCGTGTGTGTGTGTGTGTGTGTGTGTGTGTGCGTTTGTGAATGTGGTCTCATTTTTGCGGCGAAACCGTCAAGAGCCCTCTGGGTTGGCGTCGTTGTCGTTTTACGGAAAATTAAAAGCGCCCAGAAAAGTGGGACATTTTCCGAAATGTCCGGGTGGCACTACGGTTGGGTTGGGTGCCCACCCACTGCCCCTCCCAAAAAAAAGGGATGATGGAACGAGTTCCGGCCGAGCATAACAACACAACTAAAGTTTAGCAGCAGCAGTTTCGAGCGCCAGTTTTTTTTTTTGTGTGAAAGCTTTTTAAGCGTTTCCCCACCCAAACGTTGCAAAGGCTCCGCAACTGGGGGCTGGTCACCCGGCCCGTGTCTTGGCACGTGGTGCCTCGGGACACTGAAGCCATGCAGCGTTTTTTTTTCGTTTGTTTTTAAATTTTTTTCGGTCGGTTCCCGTTCCCTTGTTGCAAAGGAGCAACACGCTCCACATTTATTCTTTGGATGCTTATCGTGCACGGTAACCTGGTTCCCTGGGCTTCGTCCCGTGACTCGCTCCTGCAGAGTGTGTTTTGTGTTGGGCATTCGCTCTCATCCATTTCCTGGGTTGGGGGGGGGGGGGAGCTGCAGGGATGGTACCTGAAATCATGAATACCGCCACACAACAATCCCGGTTTGGCCGGTGGAGCTGCCAGCTAGAAACTACCAGACGACGTCAACGATGACTAGATTGTTCGCCAGAGATTATGCTCCGGTCCCAAAGTCCGGACCGGGCGTTCCCCTTAGCACAGCAAGCGGATGGCAGACCCATTTCATGGTGGAGAGCGCGCCGGAGTGAGGCAATACCATCCAACCCACACTTGCAGCAATGCAGGGTGGCACATTGGACCGGAGCGTCCGATTAATTATTCAAAAGCTCAAATTCATACCGTCAGTTCGTGGAGGACAGTTTTCCAGTGCAACAGTGCGGAGTGGAGTGGCGAAAAAGCGATGGTGATGGTGGTGGCAAAGAAACTCCCAGCTCGGACTGGTTCAACCAGCAACTTTTGCGATGAATGGCTGGTACGGGTCGTTGCATGGCGGGGATATTTAAGGGCGGAAGTTGTGCTTCGAGAATCCCACCGTACTCCCTGTGGCTGTGAATTGAATGTAAATGCTGTCCTTCCCTCCCAGGTACCGATGCTGTCCCACCTCCACCACAATGCGTCGGAAAAGAGGATCGGTTGCAACCAGAAATGCAATGGACGGGGCCTGATGCGGAGCAGGATTTTTACGTTTTGCTGTAAGTGGACCGGGGTCAAAAACATGAAATGACCACCAGTTAAGCCGAAGCTGCTGAGCACTGTTTAAAAGTTCGCATTGCTTTCTGGTTTTGTGTCGCTATTAACCTACGGTTGTACTGTTTACCTCTTTTTTTTCTTGTTGCCATTTCAAAGGGGCACAGTTTTATGGGGCAGTGAGTTTCAAAATATCTGTTTGAGTGAGCCTCTGCTTTTGATAACGATAACATTTGTCATCAAAATTGGATAGAAGATGATCGTCCATAGATGTGGTTATTTTTAATGGATTTCAAATGCAAAAACACTCATATTTGCATTCATTTTCATTACAATTACCGTCTTTTGCAAGAGATGAAGGATCATTGAAGTGTGGTTTGGCGACTGGAAAAGATGGCAAGTGTACATTAAAATGGAAAGGATCTTGAAAAATTGTGGTTTTTGGTAATTCAATGAATGAATAATTTATTCGCAAGAGTTAAAGTGTTAGTAAAAGTTAATAACAAGCAGGCAACAACTTCAAGCGGTCTAGACCTAGGCCTGCCATTTTTAGCTCTGTTTGACCTTATTTACCCCTTAGCTGGATTTCTGTCAACGAGAGAAATCTTCGGAAGGGCTGTTGAACCGGTCCTGTCGAGTCATGACTGGTACCACTGTCAAACATACCACCGGGTCGTCCTGGTCGGTGAACAATTTGGCTAAATCGAATGAAATACTCTCGACCTGTCACATCAACGCCATTGCGAAAGTGTAACTTTTCCTGTAATATACTTTGAGCTTTCATGGTTAGCGGTAATTTATTATAAGATGAAGTCTTAAATTAATATCAGCAAAAATTCACAGCTAGCTAAGATTTGAGACAGTTTCGACACATCGTTTATTTTTGGGAAAATTAAAATATACCAAATGTTTTGTACCGTGATCGTGCACGTAAAATAAATGGTAGACTGTCAAATGTCAAATGGTCAAATGTCTTTGACCCTACGTTGTGTATATTTTACAGTTTTTCAATTTACAAAAATGCTTAGATATTTGGAGCGAACCGAATAAGCCACGAGCTCATATCAAACTTAAAAACTCTTCTTCTTTTTTCTCCTCCTCCAATCTGACATCTTCTAATCGCCAGGTTGAACGTTTGACATTTGACGTTTTGGTGTCAAACACTAAGATTTATTTTATGCAGTGTGACCAAGGTCTGTGTAGGATAGAGGTCAAATAATAACCAAGATAGGGGTTCGCCATTTTGGATTTCATTTGACGTTTGGTCGCCCGTGTAAGATGCATAATATGCTCACTCACATTCTCTTATCGTGGTATTAGTGACACGTATATAGCCTTATTGTTTACTATATCGCGAAGTTTCACAATTAGCTTGCGTTTCACAATTAGCGATTAAGTTTTCCTTCGTTTTGAATGCCTTTAGTTAAAACAGAAAACTGTTGATGGTTTTATAAAGTGATGTGTAGACATCACCTATTAGTGTTCTGAAACTAAGGGTTGATCACACGGTTGATCACCGGGAGATATGATGAGCCTCATTCTCTTCCTCAAATGTGAAGAGCCTCACCTACTCGTTGCCAAATGATCGCTTTACAAAATCCGATTCTCTGTCTTCTCAACTGCCTTGAACACCAATCATACCTAACACCAATCGCCAATAAGATTTGCAGATCTTATTCCGGTCTAAAATCGAAAAACAGCGACACAAATCTCCAACCAAATCTAAAACAATAAAAATCTTGTTGCTATAACCGGTCCGGTTAATGAACACAACTACACACAAAACATTTGAATGGAAAAGGGCGTCCAAACGTCAAATCACGTGCAACGAACTTTTGGCTACTTGTCAAATCGCTCTATATTACTCGACACTCTATCTACACAGGCACTATCCTACACAGACCTTGAGTGTGACACTATTTAACTAATTTAGTATTTCAAAAACTGTTTCAAAGTATACATTTTTTATTCCACCATTTTGAAATAGTGAAAAAATTAAATCAACTTCTTTCGAGTACTTCCAGCATAACATTCTTATAGATTTAATTATACTTAACAGTTTGTGTGAATAAGCACGAATCAATAAAAAATATTTTATTGACACTTTGTTACTTCACATCTATCAATAGAACGTTGCATGCTACACTCAAAAAACAAACCGGCCGTAACCTAATACGTCGTTCTGGAAGGGCTTTATTGAAATGAAATTGGCGCACAACTTCAACCATGACGAAAAGGATCAGATTCACGATGCTTTCCACAGAAGCATTTTCCTACGGTTGTTATTCAATATCCACAAAGCTAATACAGCCGAGCAGTGGGCAGTGGGTTTGGCAGTGGCAGAGTGCGGAAAGCCCCCCCCCCCTTTGCGGAGATTTTCAAATTGTCGCCATCTTGAGAACGTGAGTCAGCTGGTGTACCGCTGACGTCAAGAACGATGGTGAACGATTTTTTCGGCGAAGAAACCGCACAACAGCACACATGCACACTCAAAACCACATGGCATGGTTTTTCCAGTTCTGCACTTCGAATACGATCCGATCGATCCGGTCGCAACAAAACCCGGCAAAGTAGCAAAAGTGTTCCGTTGCGAGACCGGAAAAACCACACCGAGCGTGTTTTGTGGCGAGCAGAACTTAGCTGGTACTGCCAAGGACCGATTGGCAATACGTTCCTGGCGTAGTGAACTGCTTTCGCTAGCCACTTTCGGATGTCGGTCAGGGCGCATACGATGCAGCCGCAGTCTGTGCACCATCACCTCCGAAAACCCCACCGTTCCTGTAAACCATTTTACCCGCTGCTGTCAGTACTTCAGTATCGTGAAGTACACCCCCAGCGACCTTCCATTCGGCCAGACATTGGTCCGGCCAATCATACACCGTCTCGTTTTGGCGGATCGGAAGGGAAAACCGTTGCGCACAGGATATCGATAAAGTGTGCTGCAAAGCGGTGCAACACTAGCCTGAACATAGCACTAGCACAAAAGTGCCAACAAGCGCCACCCCGCGCTCACCTTCAACCCCGGGCCAGCGTGATTTTCATGTGCCCTCACTCGCTCTCGCCCTTTACTATGAGGCGGGATTGGAAGATTATGTGCTCGCACGATCAATAAATTTTAGCACTATTGCCAACCTCTTTACCCTGTCGAAGTGGTCAACATTTCGGCAGGGTTGGTTTTCTGTGCGGTTCGTTAAACCGAAGCGGAGCTGTTCGCTAAAGCTCAAATACACACACAACCGCTAGACGGATAGGGACGACCGTTCACGATCAAAATCAAACCGTTGAATAAGGAAAAGTTTTTCTCGTACAATTGGATATGGCTTTGGTTTGTTGGAGGGACCCTCTGAAAAAAGGGGCCCAAAGAAAAGACAAACGCCTAGAGATATAGGCAGCATGGTGCTAACTTTTTGCGAGACAAGCACGTCGGACGGCATGGAACTGGGAAGTCTATCAGATAAGAAAGGAAAATTTGCGACACACTTGCCCACCCTTCCGCTGCTTCTGCATCCTGCACAAAGCCGCACAAAGAAGATATTGACCGAGTTTCCGCTCAACTCCGACAGGGCAGCCAGTTCGGAAGGGTCTGCGTTCGGGTTTAGTGTGAAGTCTATTTTAGATTTCGCTCTCCTCCACCGCAAGTGTGGCTGGGAAAATGTGCGGGCTGACGTACAACTTCAACGTCCCCCACAAGATGCCGCAGATCACGGATCGGTCAATGGATTAAATTTGATAAAGGTTAAGACATTTACCCGACTGGTCGGGTAAATCGATCCGGCACTATTTGGCACCGTTTGCGGGCGGCCGGGAAAATAGAAAGATACCGTTGAATATTTGATCGCTTCGGTGAGGAGCATGAGCGGTTTTAATATTTGACACTTTCGACCAAAAAAAAAAAAACCCCGCAATGATAGGGCTGTGAATTAATCATGACACCGACACGGATGCGCAAATGTGAAAGAATGCATGCCGGCGGATGTGTCTGGACAAGCCTTTGGCTGGTTGTTTCGTGGACACATTTCCACGTGTGCCTTTGACCCATTTTACCCAACTCGAAGCAGGGGTTTTCAATAATTCGTCGGGCACGCAACAGTGGTTACGGGGGCGAACTGGCGATTCAGCGGTGGAAAAAGGTTGCCAGACCCCAAAAGCGGGTAAAATTAATGACGATTCGGAATCAATCGATTCATTTCAAAAACCTACCAATTCAATCATCAATCCAACACACCGGAGCCCACCCAGAATTTAGTCCTTTCGTGCTTCGGGTGGGCTGGCAAGGTTTTGATTTATGGCGAGCTGTACAATGAACTGCCCGCCCCGAAAGGCAAGGGTTGCACGAGCCCTCACGGGGCTAAATGGAAAGTAAAACTCCGATTCCGTTAATTAATCGACGTGGTGCGGTGTTGCAAAACCCCGAATGAAGCCTCTCTCTCTCACTGCACGAAGGTCACATTTCCGTGCGATGTTGATGGTGGTTTTTTGTTCTAGAAATTCTCCAAACACGGCAAGGTAAAGGAGCGAGCCCTATAATCAGGTTCAGCGGTTCTTTCACGCCACATCGTGGGTTCACGTTTGTTTTTGATTTCTTTTCCATCAGCAGTTTTTTTTTATTTTTTTTTAATTCATCGAAACCTTTGTTGTTGTTGCCTGCCTTGGGCCCGAAAGATCCGACACCCGGAACGGTCAGGGTTCGGCTGTCGGCAATTAAAATTGTTCCGGCATGTTCTCATTCCCCCATCTTCCGTTACTGTGCGTTGGTCGCATTCCGGGAAGCGAGCCTGGGCTCTGGCTCAGTAAGGGCCTCAGCTTTGCCAGTGGGTGGCACGGAAGTGGCAAACAAACACCGGGAAACGCCAATAAGGTGGTCCACGTTACCGGTATCGTTTCATGTTTTTTTTTTAGTTTTTTGATTATTATTTTGTTTCTCATGGTCACGTTCGTTTGCACCTTGTGCGGCGGTGTTACGCCCACGGTGGGAGCACGCTGTAAATATTGATTAACAACCCCGGGTCGGTATAATTGGAATGTAAGGCTTACGAAGCAAATCAAACGGCCAACCGCGTGTCAAAGCGGAAACTTTCCTGCCGCAAATTTTCCATTTCAGTTTAAAAGCTTGAGGAGCTTTGCGTTAAAATCATACTATTGAATAGCTTATTCACGTCATACTGGCAACAAATCTCGAATCGGAATGGTTGTTAGCAAAATGCGATAAAACCTCAAAAAAACCGCGGTCTGGATTTGGTTTGTTGCCAAAGTATTTCATCGTCAATATTGAAACCTCGATCACAGTCACTCTTTCTTATCCGCATCTTAAAGCACAATGCCTTTAACAAAAACCCTTCCTTTGCACCAATAGTACGGTGTACAGTGTAATGAAACTCGACCAACAAGCGATTGTCGGTGAAAGTTTTTCGAAAGCAAAAATCGAAGAAAGTTTAAGCGACCTTAAGAACATACTACTACCCGTAGCTTTGGTAGACATCTTCACAAGCAAATAGCGTGCCCGGGACGTACAAACGAGGCGTCACCACTGCAACCGACCCCCACCCCAGGAGAAAAAAAAAACCCCTCGGAACAAGAAAATGGAAACCCTCTTTACTTTGCCGTTGCGATGTTATCCGAAGGGTTTTACCGGTATCGCAAAGCACCGTCGGCTTTCGGGGGGTTTAATTGCATTAAAGCTGGCACAGTGGTGCAGGCAAATGTTTGTACCTTGTTGGGTGGTTCAGCAGCTGGAATTTTCTTCAAACAAGCTTCAAAGGTTTTCAGTTTGTGACTGGTGTTTTTTGTTTTGTTTTTGGTAACGCACTGAATAACGCACTCCTTGTTCTATTCAAAGGGAACAACTTTTTAGAGCATTTATGCGTGCATGTGTTTTGATGGCTTGTGCTTTTATTCAACAAAAATGTTTATCTTCCTATTTCAACATATTAAATGTGCTTTTGCAAAAGTTCTACTACAAATTTGTCATAAACTAATTCCTATATAATAAGACTAAACGTAAGGAGAAATAGCCATGTGACAATGACAGTACGGGGTAGCCATCAAACTGCAATAAATCATTAATAAATATACTGAAAACTGGATTTAAGTTGATAATTGTTATACATAATCTTGCATAATTATTGCAGTCCTAATCTCCACAAAGGGGTTTCAAAGTAGCAATTAGGTTGAAGTAAAAATTTGTATCGTCATAACCGGTTGAATGTATAAGAGCATAATCCAAGAACATATCTAGCCAGATTTTCGAGAATTTCGAGATGATCCTCGAGGCCATTCAAATCGTTGGCGAGTAAGTCAACCTTTGGAGTGAGTAGACTTGAACTGAGTAGATTGAAATAGTGACGAGAAGTGTTCTATCTCACAACAACTCACTCAAATACCATCACGAAGAATTAAATCAACTCTCTCACTATAGCAAGAATATTGTTCCATCCGGGGATGTCCTACGTTGTGTTTTGTTAGTCAAAAAAGCTTTTAACAGCTTCGGTGGCTCTGAAAAAAGCCGATGAGGACCACACGGGATATCTTGTCGCGACGTCGATGTTGCGAAGATGTTGCAGGAAGAAAAGAGGTCGAGCAACAAATTATGGCTGCTTTGATATCCTCCATGAGGATCTCTCATTTTCGTTCAATGTGGTGGTGGGGATCTCACCACACGTTTCTAATGTCTAGTTCGCAAATGACCCAATTAACATTTAATCGTTAAGACGCTTAAAAATCGCATAACTCAATACAAATGAAAATTCCAATCCATTCCCGGAAGTCTTTTTTGTATTATTCGTTCGCCATGAACGGGCAGAAATGACTCACATGTTCCCGTTTGTTAACGAAAATCTTGGAAACACCCTGTTATTGTGTCTGCAAGGATGAAAATTCAATAAATTTATTATTTACTAAGCTCAATGATAATACACCTACCAAAACTCTATCGTTTCAATAGTACAACAAAAGTATGTGCGACGTAACACTGTGTTTATTTGGCACTGTTTGTGCACGTGATACGTTGCGCCTGATTTAGTTCAGTGATTTTCCGACTTCCCTTCCGTGCATGGGAATCAGGTAGCACAGAAACGAAGGAACGAAGCAGAAAAAAAAGATATTGTAGACAAACATAAAGTGAAAGGTATAGGGATAGCAAAAATGTCAGTGATAAATAAATAAACAAACCCTTCCTACCAGCGCACCATTGCTGTACGGTTCAGTGGCGCTCGGGGTTTCCTCGTTTTAGCTCTTCGTCCAGGTGGCACAGGTGGTATTTATGAATTGATGATGGTCGTTTTTTACATGTACGACCACCATGTGTGTGTGTGTGTGGGTGTGGGTGTCTGCATGAGTGAGCAAGTTGACCGTGGACGTGAGTGAGTGAGTAAAGTATCTAACAACGACAACGAGCGCTATAACAATAACAATGAAGTGTAATAAAATAAAGTTCAAACGGTGGAACGTAATGCGATGTGTATGCCGTGAGTGTGGATCGTGCCAGGTACCACACACACGCCACACGCTTTCATCCACCCGTTGGCAACGGAAATTAGTCAACCAAATGAGTGCCTCTTGAGAGCGAATGCATGGCCCCACCGGTCGGTGTACCGTGGTTGGATAAAATTCGTTTCATGTGCCGGGATTTTCCATCGAGATCACGGTGCACGGTTTGAAGTGGTCCCATCCTTGCCGGTCGGGCACCGGGCCTTACCAATCATCAACGGCTGAAGAGTGTTCTGGTGTGTGTGTGTTCGCTACGGGGTCGCCCAGCATGCTACATGCCTTGCTTTGACTGATGTTAGCTTACGGCTTATCGGTGCGGAATGGGATTATGCTTTGGGTCGGCATTTCCGTACTCGTGCCCCTGGCCTAACCGATCCGAGACGGATCGTGTCCGGTTACCCCGGGACCGTCGAGTTTTGCGCTGCCCGGCACTAGATTGCCGCAAAGCCAAAGCATCCCTGCAGCCCCGGCCTTGCACGGGGGTTTGGGTTTTGGGACAGGCCATAAACGTCACTGAGGTTCGCGTCCTTTTAATGGTGCGCCCGGCATCCGGTTCACCTGTGTGCTTTGCCGGTGCTGATGGGTCAGTGGCGTACCACCGCCCCGACTACCCGACATCGTAAATAAATGAGCGATTTCAAAGGATAAATTCCACGGGCAGAGAATTAAAGTTATTGACGTAGTGGTGATAAGCTGGCCGGGGATTTGCTAGAGAATATGTTGATCGATTTAAAACCGTCCAAAATAGAACATGACGCAAATGAGATTATTTTGATAGGCCCGGATAAATTTTACCGTCACATTGTCACAGCCGGATCCGGACAGTGGATCCGTGGCGGGTTGGTGCTACTAATTAAGATATTGCTTTTATCGACGACAAAGTAAATACGGCCCCGGGCATCCGTTACACGTTGTGCAGCACTTTAATGTTCTGTGTGTGTTTTTGTCTCTTTTTCTCCCCCATCCGCTACAATTTCAGTTCCCATCACGACGGTCAGCGGAGTGTTGGGCAAACAGGCCAGCCTACCGTGCGACATCACGCCACTCGAGCGGGACGATGCCGTGTACATGGTGCTGTGGTTCAAGGAGGACGACAACGAACCACTCTACAACTTTGACGTGCGGGGACGCCAGGTAGCCCAGGCACGGCTCTCCTCGTCGGACAAGTACTTCGGCAAACGGGCCTTTTTCCGCGCAACGACACACCCAGCCCAGCTGCTGGTGGACGAGATTAAGCTTTCCGACGAAGGGATGTACCGGTGTCGCGTTGACTTTCGCAACTCGCCCACGCGAAATCTGAAAATAAACTTCACTGTGATAGGTAAGCAACCGGGCGCCTCCATCGGCATGTTCGGGCCAGGGCCGCTGTGCGCTGCGAATGACAACGCATGCGTTTCGTACAGGATTGAAGAGTTTTTTAAAGAATTCATAATATTTATTATATATAATATAGTAATTACGTAAAAAAATCTTTGCTTTCTAATTCGAGACCCTAATTATGAATTAAATTTTAATATCCATGTATTTGAGGCTATTATTCATTTTTTATTCTTTATTAATTCTTTTTGAATTTTGAACCACTGTGTGGACATTCCAAATGCGATACTGAAACTTGCTTACAGTTCTGGTTAAAACCACAACAAATCATTAAATAATAAACGAATTCTTCCCTGACCGTTCGAAGTCCAATGGAAAAAAAAAACAATTAAATGACTGACATCTATCGTACGTCGATGTCACTCGACCTATTGAAGCCCATTTCGCTCTCGTTCGCATCTATTCGTTCACCGCCTGTTTACTCATTTGCAGTGCCACCAGATCGGCCCATCATCTACGATTCGCGGCGCCGGGAAAAGGCAAACACGGTCGAACCCTACAGCGAGGGCAGCGACATAGCGCTGATCTGCGAGGTCAAAGGAGGTAAGCCTCAATCAGCTCCGGATGCGGAAGGTCAACCCTGGGAGTCTCCTCCATTCGATTGGGTCACCGTAGGCTCCTGGTGCAAGTGTGTACTCACAGTTTCTTTTCTCTGCCATTCCATTCCCCACCCAAAACAGGACGTCCCCGGCCGAACGTGACCTGGTACCTCGACAACAGTGTCATCGATGAGTCGTTCGAAACCCGACCAGACGGAACGACGGTCAATCATCTGTCCTATCCAAACATTGGCCGACAGCATCTGGACGCCCGGTTGATGTGCGTCGCGAGCAATACGAACCTGACGCCGCCCAACAATAAAGTAGTCGTCCTGGACGTTAACCGTAAGTACCCGGCACGGTGTGACCATCGACCAGCCCGGCGGGGTGGGCGCGTTCCCGTATGGAAATGAGCTTCTAACGTGTTGCGATGGTTCGCGTTTTTCACAGTCAAACCGGTCGCGGTCCACATCATGGCCAAGGAAAAGTTCGTCTCCGCCGACAAGCGGTACGAGATTGAGTGCAAAAGTTCGGGCTCCCGCCCAGAAGCGGCCATATCGTGGTGGAAAGGCACCCGCATGCTGAAGCGCGTAACGAAGAACGTAAGTACGGACGGGGCACGGTTTGTAATTACAGGTTGGATATGCGTCATGCTCGGTCAAACGCAATCGATCGTCCGTTACGGGAACGATGCAACAATCCCGAGCGTGGAGGGTGGAATCAAACTCACACAATACCATGTTTAGCTTTCTTTTCAAAGGCTGGTACATGTTTCATTTTCGACAATGAGAACAATGGAATCGGTTTTTTTCCTTCATCCTCTAGCCAAATTGAAAAGTGTGTTAATTTGTGCACACGAAACAGTGCCCGTGTCCCAACGATCTCGCACGCTGATGCTAAAACAACATTGTATTGCATACCTTCCGGGCTGATAGTGGGACGTTAACTTCGAAGTGATAATTTATAGGAAAACATTGTGAAATAATGAAACGGTCCTGACATGGAATGCGCCTGTTACCCCCCCCCGATCAGGTTCCGATCGCCCACGGGTTTCGGGTAAATAGGAATTGCTAAATATTAATTTTAAATCAAACCACAACCTCAACTCCACCCCGTCACCAGCGTATTCTCAGCACCAGCGCCGGTGCTGTCGTGTTTTCTCGCACGCTAATTGCGCTCATAATTATCTTGCCCGATTTTTGAACCAACGCAACGGTCGCAGTTTGTTGCCCGATTTGGTGCGATTGCACCTGTCGCTGGAGGAAATAATTAGCAAAACCAATCGGCAATAATTATTAATCAACAATTTCACAGATACCCATTGTTCCGCAGTGCCCGCTGGGAAGCGCAACGGGTTAATGTTATTGAAGTTCTATTTAGTTCTAAAACTCATTCCGGTCGCAGTTTGACTTGTCTCACGGCCAGTGGACTGTAGCACTGGAATACATGCTAATTTCATTTGCAGGCAACGATAATTGCGCTGTTTAGTATGGAATCATTTTTGGGGGTTGTCTCTGATTGAAAAAAGAAAATGGTAGAAATCGATCGATACGTCCCGAAAAGCTAATTGATCCTAATCGAGATTCCCTTTCATAATTTGAAGGGACCTCATATGGATTAATAAGTATACATAAAAGCTTAAAACAAAAGTACAATCACAAATCAATCAATTTTTGTTTAATTTTGATACTGTTCGTTAATTAGAAAATTTAAGTTCCCTATGCCCAATGCCGATAACTCATAAACTGATCAAACTCCAAACGCATTTTTTCTTAAAATGATGTTTAACAAATCGTTACCGATAGTTTAACCAAAACTCTTTACACTAATCAACTTGAAACATTCCTAAGGATTTTCCCTCCATAATTTGCTAGGACTGGATGAGAGCTTTTTTGAGGAACTGATTTAATTTTGCTTTATTAACATACTACTGATAAATGTTTAATTGATGTCTTGTATTGTTAACATTAAATGACCACGAAGCATGTAATGTTCTATACCTGGCGCCTCAAGTACTAGTTTAAACCTTTTTTCTTCCGTCTCTGTGTTCCCTGTTTGATGAAAACTCTTTTTTTACATTTTCCGTTTTACATTTACAGTTACTTTTGCCAGGTACAAGTATTACAAATTTCCCTACCTAATAAATATAAATATCACTTTTTTGCCATGCTTCAATTACCATGTTACAATTTTGTTTTCTTACAACAAGGAACAAGCATTGTTGATCTTGTTAAAGTAATTTAAATTTAATTTTACGCATACACTCGCAAACATAACGATTAAATACGCGGATGCGGATTAAATTTTTTCGATATAAAATCTAATATAAATATAAAATATTTTGATTCGATTGTGCTTTCGTAAACTTTCACATAAGGAAGTGCATATAAAGAACTAATATAAAAAGAGTTACGAGTGTAAATTTGTAACACTACTGCGAACGTACCCAGCTCAAGTAACAAATCCTGTAGAAAGGAATCAGGGTAATACTTAGTTGCAGCTCGATCGAATACAAAGTATAAATAGAGTCGGAGATCATGCAGTGACGGCAAAACCGAGAACCATCTGCCGTACTGAAACCCCGAAGTACCGAGCGTGCACGTGATTGAAATGTGTAATATTGCGGACTTTCCATTCGGCTCAAAAGGAAGTTGCGCCGTAATGGTTGCGAATTGGACCGTTGCATTACATGTGTGTGTGTGTGTGTGTTTTTTTTTTTTGTTTTTTTTTTTGCCCTCCTTCTATTTGTAGGTTATATATGCGAGTACACTTTCCAATCCCTTCATTCCGGCCCAATACTTTCATTTTATCGTTCGGTTTTTTTTTCTCCCCTCCGTTTCTTCCACTCAGTTCTCCGAGACCGGCAACCAATCACTCAGCGTTATATCGTACACGCCGACGGTGGACGACGATGGCAAATATTTGACTTGCCGGGCCGAGAACCCGCTCATCCCGGACAGCGCAATCGAGGACAAGTGGCGACTGGTGGTGCATTGTAAGTAGCGAATCTCCCATTCATTCCCTAACCCACGGAAAAGGGATGCGGAACAGTAGCTTAAAGGTTTCCCTGGTTTCCCTTGCAATGGCAGAAGAAAGAGCGGTGTTGTTTTCTAAATTAAGAGATTAAAGCCGAAACCTTTACTGTTCCAGCGCGGTCACAGGATTTTTGTTTATAGCAAACTGCGTAAAAGTATTTACAGTTTATGGCTTTCCTTTAACGTCTTTATTTACTGTCTTATTAACGTCTGTCTTCGGAAGGCAAAAAATAAATCACCGAAGCCACACACCCCCGATGCACAGCATCGTGATTGACTTTGAAACAGCGCGACCGGGTTCGGGAGTCGGACTGACGCCGAGTTACACGATGCCCGCGCTGAAACGAGGCGTTGGGCAAGCAGTAAAACCAATGGTTCAATCCCTCCAGCCAACGAAAGCAACACAAAAACGGAACCGAACGGAAATTGAATTCCGTTTACAGCCCACCCAAAACAACGTCCTATCAGTTTTATTTGCCCGTGGTACGATCGCAACGATAAAACTGCGTTCCGCGGATCCCGGAACCGGCGGTGCGTGCCCGGGGACGGTTACGACGACGGCGTTACACGGCATTTTATGGCGCTACCCAATAAATGCTAAACTTCAAACTAAGGCCCATCATCACTATTTGTGGGTGCCGGGTTGGAAAACCGGGGGGGGGGGGGGGGGCTGCACCAGAACGGAACGCCGTGTCCTAATTGAGACGCAATCGTATAAATCGTCATCGAGCATTTTACGAAACAAAAAAAAAGTTAGCGACCCCCCAGCACTAAAGTACCTTTACGCTAGGTGCACCAGTGCAGGCGAAAAACGGAAACCCAAACGAACGAAACGAAACCAAATCTAATAAATACTGTAGCATAAAGCGGGAAATTAACTTATACTCTTGGACGAAAAGTTTTGCAAAGCTTTTCATTCAAAGTTACAACCCTGCCACTCTGGGCGTCGCTCCTTGCTGGCTGGCTGGCTGTCTTGTCCCATCGAAGGCGGAAGTGAATGGGATTTCGCACGTTCGTGCTTCTCGGTGATGTTAGCTCCAGCCACAGAAGGGGGGTGGGGGGGGGGGGTGAGTTCCAGATCTCCTTCTATTTCTTCTCGCTTTCCCCATCACGGCTCTACTTCACCGCCCGGGGGGAGGTTAAGCGTGTTGCTGCCTATTTATGTGTTGTGCCCGCCATGTTTATGCAACCGTGAAATGATAAAAAGCAGACACTTCAAATTGTCCCCTTTCGAAAGTCCTTCGTCCTTCGTGCGCTGCAAGAGTCGACTTATTTTTTCTTTTTAATCTTCTCCCTATCACTCGATCTCTCTTTCTCGACTTGCTGCCCCCAATACTTGGCACGAAGAAACGCCACTTAACCACGAGTGCTAGAGATAGCTAAGAACCTCCCGGCCACGGTGGGTTACCGTGTTGTTGAGTAGTATGTGTGTGTGTGTGCCCTGTATCCCCCACCGTAATGGTGTCGTTCCATCGTTCTGGATCGTAAATAAATAAGAGATGGGCAACAAAAAAATGTGACCGTTAGCCAACGACACAAGTAGCATAAAACTTGTCTCCTTATTGCCCGCGCGATAGGGGTACGGTTCCCCGGGACCCGGGCTAAGAAGCGTGCTGTCTGGGCCGGTAACGCAATAAAACCGATGCTACACCGTCGGATGCTGGTTGGGGCCCCGGTCGGCCGAACAGACCGAAGAAGACTAAGGGGGTAAAACCATTATTTGCATTGGCCCGGCACGGACCGGGCGTTAACGTACGGTGGCGCCCTGGCAAGTGCGGTCGCGACAGATAAAGCGAAAAGTGCTACGCGAAAGGTTCCGCGTTCCGCCATGGCAAATGGAAGAGTGATTCGTGCCGCTTTGATTACCGGATGATTTTACAAGTAAATCGCAACAGTGCTCGCAATGCGCCGTAATGGATGTTTTTCCAGTCGTGACTTTTAGTTTCTTCCACCGATCCTCCACGCTGCCATTGTAAGCGGTTTGCTTTGCTTTGCATTTTTTTTTATATCGTTTGCCGCATTTTACGAGCTTCCCGTGTGCCTGCTGTAAAGTGGGATTGTGGGGTAGCAAAAAAAAAAAGTTCGACATGCGCTAAACTTGCGCTCTTTGTTTGCTCTAAATTGTGTTTACACTCCACCGGGATTGTAATAACAAAAACTCTTTTACTTACCCATCCTTAAAACAGACATGCCGATCGTGACGCTCAAAATGGGATCATCCCTTAATCCGGACGACATTAAGGAGGGTGACGACATATACTTCGACTGCCACATCCAATCGAACCCGAAACCGTACAAGCTCGCCTGGTATCACGATGTAAGTATGGGTGCATGGTTTACATTTTTCGGGATTTTTTTCCTATTTTGTATTGCTCCACTACGTCGGACAGTGGGACAACCAAGGTTTTTCAGCATCGAAACTAGCCCTACTAGCCTCGCTCCTTATCCTGTCCCGATTATATGCATTACACTGCCAGTCGGAAGCTTCCCTTCGCCAAGGTCGTTATAATCTTAGCCCAGCGACGAATGTGATGGAAAAGCACCGTAAAACGAACACGGTGCCCTGCTTGAAAGCTCCTGAGCTCAGCAAGAATAGACTACCGGCGTCCTTGGGGTGGAATTACCCCATTCCGTTTAGGAAGCTGAAACCCAAGTGGACCATAGACCGCGTTCGAAGGAAAAATGATCGGTTTTGTGTGTGAGTGTGTGTGTGTGTGTCACGGAAGGACTTTGTTGGCAGGAACTTTTCAGCGGCGACATCGGTAGCATTCCTCGACATTGTTCCGACCCGGCTCTCGACCAACCGTTGGGACTAGTCCAGCTCGGCGTACAGCATTTTTTTTTGCTTTCCAGTCCTTCAGTAAGCTCCTGCCCAAGATTCATCTCATAAAGCAAACGTGCAATGTTTGATTTGCCTAACCACCGGAGGATTGGTTGTAAATGGGATTTGCGAAGCGAACCGTGTGCCTCGGGTGTTACCGTACGGCAATGGTGGGATGGAGCTCGTTGCAAATGAGACCGGAGAATTGCGTTCCTGGCGTTGTCCGTCACGGGGAGATGTGTGGCGCACGCGAAGAACATTCTGCATCGATTCGTTTATGCGCCAGTATGTGTGAGACCCTTTCTGGCCGGTCACTTCAGTCGGGCGGGCGTTCGGAATTATTTCCCACTGCAACTTGACTTTGCGGTTGTTCGATGGATAAGTGGATCCTGACCCGCAAAGTGTCTTATTATACCGACCTGTTCGAGGATGTTCTTCACAGCTTTTACAGCCCCACTGAGGGTAATGCAAAGCTATAAAAGACACCGCGGCATAACAACAAAAAAAATTAGTTAATTCAAACGCGCCAAGTGGAGCTGCCCCGAGGAAAGAGATTGAATTTAATCATTCTTCGAAATGTTCGTTTGTGCAAATAATGGCCATCATCTGGAGGCACTTTGACGGATGGAGCGTTTTGTTTATCTCAGCAAATTTGAGTTGTTATTTTTGTTGCAAGGCGCGCTATTTGCTGGATTTTTGCCCACTTGAGTGCCTTCATTTTATTGGCTTTAAATTTTTATGCACCAACCTATTAATATAACGTATGCAATGAACAAAATTACAAAATGAATTTTACAGGGTTTCCCGTTATCTAATGACAAAACCAGTAATGCTTTGTCCTTTTTACTTTATTCTATTTTGCACATTCACACAACTGTAACGCTTCGAATCTTGCGCATATAGCTGACATGTTAGATAGATAATGATAAATATTATTCTAGTTTTGTTAAACATAACCCTAGCATAACAGGTGGGCTCATAATTGTTTGGCCTATGACAGTAAAACACTTTTTTTTGGCCAAATTTTTTTTGTATTCAACATACGTCCCTTCAAGGGCGATACACCGGTCTCTAAATTTTTCGATATCCTTTTTGTAGTAGTAATTGTCCTTTGCCTCAAAAAAGGCCTCAGTTTCGGCGAACACCTCTTTATACGACGAAAATTTCTTCTCAGAGGACATCCTTTTGGGATCTGAGAAATGGAGTTAGTCACTGAGAGCCAGATCTACGAAAAACGGTGGATGGCGAAGCATTTCGTGGCCTAATTCATTAATTTTTGCCATTGTTTTCACTGATTTGTGGCATGGTGCGTTGTCTTGACGAAACAAAACTTTTTTTCTTCAAATGCGGTCGTTTTTTGACGATTTCGTCCTTCAAACGCTTCAATAACTTGATATAGTAGTCGCAATTAATGGTCTTTCCTTTCTCAATATAGTCGATGAAGATTATTCCTCGCAAATCCCAAAAAAATTGACGCCATAACCTAGCCAGCTGCTTGTTGCGTTTTCCCCGCTTTTGGGGCAGGTTCATCGCTTCCTGTCCACTCGAATGACTGTCTATTGCACTTTGGAGTGAAGTGGAGAAGCCAAGACTCATCCATGGTAACATATTGACGCAAAAACTCGGATTAAATTCGCTTAAACAGCTCCAAACTCTGCTCCGAATCATCAACTTGTTGTTGGTTTTGTTCAAATGTAAGCTCGCGCGGCAGCCATTTTGCACAGAGCTTTCTCATACCCAAATACTCGTGAACGATATGTCCAACACGTTCCTTAGATATCTTTAGGGTGTCAGCTTTCTCGATCAGCTTCACATTATGGGTGTTCTTAATAATTTTGTGATTTTTTTTAATGTTTTCGACAGTAACCACCTCTTTTGGGCGTCCACTGTGTTCACCGTTCTCAGTACTCATTTCACCACTTTTAAATTTAGCATACCAATATTTTATGGTTGATTTTGATGGAACAGTGTCCAAAGACTCTTCATCAAACCAATTTTTGGCTTCAACTGTATTTTTCCCCTTCAAAAACTAATATTTTATCATCACGCAAAAATCCTTCTTTTCCATGATTACTCAAAACACAAAAGTTGCGTCACACAAAATGCTTTAGCTCATTAGGTTGTGGCCCGAGTGCTGTCAAATTTGGACAGAATTCGTGTAAAGGTTGGTACAAACGAAATATGATATGGATAAAAATCTTCTAGCGCGATATATGTGTTAGGCCAAACAATTATCAGCCCACCTGTTACTAACCCAGTATTCTAAAAATTTACTGAATACAATCATTTTTCGGGCGAATTAAGCTTCTCACGGAAAAACCACGGAAAAGCTCCCAAAATCCCACCCGAACCAATCCCCCGCAGCAAGGACTGTGATTATTCGCCTACGTTTTTAAATTAAATCTAGTAAGCCAGAAATGACAGACATGACCGAGAAGGTCGAAACGCCGAGACGACGTGCTCAATCAACACACCGTAAAAAGTTTACCGCATCTTGCTTGTATCAACAATTTAAAATGAAACATTTAAACTTCAAAAAAAAAACGTATCTAAAATGGATTACCCAACCATACGTTCAACGACACTTTCCAGCAACCAACCATTAATTGCTGAAGAAACACTTCCATGCAGCAATTAAACACACGTTACATCCTATCCATTGCGCTACTACACCACCTGGTACGGTACACTTTCACACCCTCCCCATTGTGCAGCTTTCATCTCCCAACCTTTCCCCACCCCCTGAACATTCTGATTCTACTCACGAACACCCCGGGAATCCCATTACACGGTACGCGCGCAATACGCGCTTAAAACAGATAAGCAGATGCCTTTTAGAATGATGTTCCAAGCAGAATAATTAACAATTTAATTGACACAGGAAAGCTACACAGACACAACATACTTACCGTTGGAGTGAACAAAAAATAAAAAAAACAAAACACACAAACACGCGACCGCACATTACCCCAGCCGTCTGTCGTTGTTGCCGAAGGCGTAACCACCACCGGGACTTTCCACCCTCTACCTGCTCACAGTGGAGCTGTTTGATGTTGAAAATTCGGATTATCTGCACGGTACATTCATAATCGTTAGAAGATCCACCACCTCGCACCCCCCCCTCCCACCCATTCCCTCTCATCAACATTACGCGCCCCATCCCGCTGCCCGCAAACAGCGTGTAGTTCGTTCGCACCGGTGGGAAGCTTCGGTAGAATACAATTAACCAGCAAACCAACAACAAACGGTTGTGTTACGTGTGTACGCGAGCGCTCATGACAACTGGTGCAAGACCCACGGCTTACACGCTTGCCGCAGCGTTTTCCACCATGGCACCATGGGATGGTGTGTAGCCGCGTACCATCCAGGTCGGCGGTCGGTAGATTAACTCGCGTTCGTGCCAGCCTCACTTGATCCTTATTAAAAGCGGTCTGAGTAAATAATTCAATTCCCGCCCAAGATTTGGTACTGGTCTGGTATGGGCTCAAGTACGTTCAGGGTTTTTTTTGCTCCTCCTCTACTCAATTACGACTTCCAGCCGGTATCCGGGTACCCCGATGAGTAAAGTAAAAGTAATGTATATGTATATGGGATTGTTTCTTACGCCGGTTCCATCTTCGTGATTCGTCGGGTTTGTTATTTGCAGCCACACGGAGGAAAAAACGGCACCAGCTCCTCGGTGTGCGGTGTGCGAACCACTTCTGCGGTGTGTCCTTGTCGTCCTGCGACACTGTTGACAATACCATTCCATTTTATCACTCGTTTCTTTTTCGCTGCTTTTTTCTGCTTCTCGCCCCATACAGGGAAACGAACTCCATCATAACGTCACAGCTGGCATCATCCTGTCCGACCACTCGCTGGCCCTGCAAGGTGTGTCCCGCAGCCTCGCCGGAGATTACACCTGCATGGCGGCAAACACCGAGGGCCGCGGTACGAGCAATCACGTCACACTTCGCGTGCGCTGTAAGTATCCGGTTTTTTTTCTCCTTTTCGTCCGCCTGCTCATTACATCCTTACGCACACCCGGCCCAACGATCGCGGCCTGATTTTCTTTCACTCTGCGTGGCGGTTCCTTGCGCGATATTTTGTTTCCTCCCTGAATGGGCTGCGTGTTAAATTCCTTTTTTTTTTATTCCACCCAACCTACCACTTGACGAACTGGAGCCGCTGGATGTAGCCAGAGCAAACAGTGAATTTTATTCGGTACGGTGAATCGGGAGGTTTCCTTGTTGTTTTATTTTTTCTTCTTGGACGGTTTTGGAACCCAACCAGTGTGCGCCAGGTGAATGAAGTCACCCGAACGGTGCAAACGGCTGGAACGGATTCTCATTTTGGGGGAAACGCATTATTGTAAATGAAATGAAATTTCATTAACTCCTCGCACCTTGTTCCGCCCGTTGCTGGAGCTTTGCCAACCGACCGGGCACCGAACAAATGAGGCTCCTAGTGGCTTCGGTTTTTCACGCTGATCGACAGTGTGGCACACAGCACATCAAACCCCCAACAGGAAGGGAAAGCTTTCCTATTTTTATACATCACCCACCCTCTCTCTCCTTTTCTCTCGCTTTTTAAATTCGGTGGATGGGTGTGTGAATTTTTTATTTAACTAAACCGCATCATGTTCCGCAAATTGCAACCACTTCGGTTGGTGTTTTGTTCACGGCATCGAATTTAATTTCACACATGAATATTAACCGGTGCTACAAATGCTCGATTTACGCTCGCTTTCACTTCCTGCTGCTGTTCCTGGCCCAATGAACAAGCGCCAAAAATTCGGTTCAAATATGAGCAAACGACTGCCATTCACAAGGGCGCGAAAAAAGAAGAAAAACCCGGGAGGGGGTGGCCGGATCGGCGTGGGATTTCAAATTGTATTTTACGTAAATTTCGACAAACAAACGGGCATCCACAACCATTCATTCGCTCGACGCCACTGCCTATGGATGGATGATGCGAGCGTATGTGGGCTGTGTGTATTTTTATATGGGTGAACTACCCCAAAGGGTAAAACGTACAGGGTAGTACGAGGGTGGCGATGGTACAAATGAAGCCCAAATGTTTCGTACGAAAAAAAAAATAAATGCCCAGTCCCACTTTGTACTCGATTGTGGGCATCGTAACAATTCGTGCAAATGTAATTGAAGTGTCACAATCGTCCAGGGAATTCAATCGATGAATTCCTCCCTCTCCTCCGTTCACATACCATCAAGGAACGGTTCGCCAGCATCCGTGGCTGCACAGTGGGAAAATTAGGACAAAATTATGGTCTATTTAGCAGAACGTTTAGCAGCGATTTTTTTTTACGGCACACCGGAACTTCCTTCTCTTAGAATAGAGAAAGGAAAAATGTTTAAAAGTTTTGTTTTTATTTTTATTTTTCGTTTCATACCCCAGCCGGTGGAAGTGAAAATCAAGCGAACATATTCCCATTATGCCCATTCGCTCCTGCCATTGACCATTGAAATGTGTTTTTTAAGCACCAGCGCACTGCTCGATGCGCTCAAGTGTGCTGAAACATCGCACTTCGATTTTCGAGCTTCGAGCTGAGAATGTGTTCGTTGTAAATGGCGATTGAACCGGGCCCATTCCTTCCCCAGCATCACCTCCTGCCCTTCCCAACCCCAAAATGGGACGACCGGGCGATGCTTTGATTTTCAACCTCCGCATAGTACCGCAATCAGTCACGATAATCGAATAAAAGCGACGCAATGGTACCGCGGAAATGGTGCCAACCAACCAGCTGTCATGGGTGGCGGGTGTGGGTACCGGAATGAGGATCGCGTGTGCCTGGTCCCGGGGTTTGATCATGCCATGCCTTGTGTGCTCGCATTTCCCTCTCAATTGACTGATAATTTGTTTGTCAGAAATGGTTGTAAATCAGAATTTACGCCATTTGATTTCTCTCACACACACACCCGAACACCCCCCCACCCACACGTTCAGTGCCACATTTAAATGACTGCGTGAAGGATAGCGGACCCGGGTTTGTACCTTTTGGGAAAATGGGAAAATTCGTTTATTTTGGAAATGAAATTTCCACCGTTTTGGTTCGATGCACATTTCACGCTCAATTAGTTCATAATACAAAATGGCAAAATGCGAATTGATCCTTCAGTGGAGCTTTGTTTTTTTTTTTTGGTTAACAGCACAATTAAATGGGCTTTGTGCGGCACAGCTAGAAGTATTGCAAACGATTTTTAATTTGTGCATTCAATTTTAAAGTTAATCATGTGATAAATGGGCACCTCGGTCCAGTCAATGGCTATCAAGCGAATAATACAGCTATTATAAATTTTAAATTAAAGTTGCCATTTTTTGATTACCACCAACTTAAACTAGAATATGTCTAGGAAATTGTTTCCAATTGCTGGAACTCCTACTAACAAACATCACCCCAATGCAAAACTTTATCGAGTTAAATGGTGAAAGCTTCGTCGGTGTGAGGAGAAAGCTTTCAACACAATCAATTTCAGCTCACAAAAGTTCTAGAAATTGGTAAGAATTTCAAAGTACCATAAGCTTTTAGTTTTAAGTATCAGTTGAACTTAAAACAAAACAAAATAACTCACTTGAGCCACTTGTGCAGGAACACTCTGTAATAATCAATCACATAAGTTAAAGGATTCTACTGAGTATATTCACACAAACAAATCCCAATCAAAACGGCCAATAAAAGGTCAATGCAATCAGAATACAAAGAAAAATCGAACTATTCACAATTACGAGAAACTAGGTGCAGGTCAGCAATCTAATTTATACTGTCCGGCATTTTAAATCACGGAGTGTATTAGAGACAGCGCGCTCTAAATACCACAAACTAATAACTAATGAGCTCGGAACATAACTTTCCGTGTGATGATGTTGCGCTGCAATTATAATGCACTTCATATTGCTGGTTTTTTCCTTTCCCGTTTCGACCTCGAAAGCGCAATGCTCTCTCGTACCCGCACCCATCGGTATGCACTCTGGCTAATAGATGCACTTTTTCTTACCATTCGACACATCCAATCGACACGAACAGATGCACCGGTCTGTGCAGTGGACCGCGAGGAACTGTTGGGCGCTCTCAAGCACGAAACGCTGCAGCTGAAGTGTGAAGTCGATGCGTCTCCACCGGCCGAATCCTTCCACTGGACGTTCAACTCATCCGGCGAGCAAACCGAACTGCCGTCCCGTCTACACTCGAGCGAGGTAAGTGACACCGGGACCCGGGTGCCGCAAGATGAACCATCCCGTACCATCCCACGGACAAATAATTAGAAACCATCGCAAAATGCGATAATGAAAACCGAACCGTCCGAACCGGGCCGACACCGGAGAAAACCCCCGGATGGACACCCGGTAATTGGATGGTGAAATTTAGCGCTTGCTAACGTGTTTTTCCTTGCTCTGTTTTATCATTTTTTTGTTGTCGTTTCGTGGTAACATCAACCCCGGGACCCGACGTTCCCGACGACCGGTCAACCTGCCGCAACCATCACGCTGACCGGCTGCGCACAGACCGGTCTATCGAGGCTTAATTACACGCCGACATCCGATCTGGACTACGGGACGATATCCTGCTGGGGACGGAACGCGATCGGTGTGCAGAAGTCACCCTGCGTCTTCCAAGTCGTCGCTGCAGGTAAGAGGAATCTGGCGGTGGAAAATCCGGCCCACTTAAAGGATTGAAGTGCCAAAGTCGGGAGTGGACTTCCGGTCAAGTGGGTCGAACGTTCGGGGGGCGCAAAAATTGGACGGGTCTGGAATTTAATTAAAACGCCATACAATCGACCTGATGGGAAAGGCCCATAAGGAACGAAGCAACGGACGAAGATGACGCAAAGTGAAAGGTGTTTGCGCAAAACATAACGAATAATCCATACCGGTTCCGATGCGAAACCCGGAAAACGAGAAGTTCCTCTTCTCCGTTCACCAGCAAACAACTAAAAAAAAAGCCCACCGACATCAGACACAAGATAACCGATCTTGTCTCCCTGAAATGTTTCAGGTTCTTATCGAACTTGCTTCAAAGAATGGGGTTTTGTGTCCCTGCAACCGACACACTTGCCTAAACCTTTCAAACTACCCCAAACCCTCAAGAACTTCGGCGACATGTCCTCGCTCAGCTTCTAACGCAAATTGTAAATTTTCCTTCCAGGACGCCCCTTCGCACTGCAGAACTGTTCCGTGTCGAATCAATCAGCCGACTCCCTGCACATCGAGTGCATCGAGGGGTTCGACGGTGGGCTGCCACAGATGTTTCTGCTGGAGCTGGTGGAGGTGCCCGTTCTGCGATTAGTTAGAAATTTAAGCTTACAGGTATGTACCATCACGTGTATCCATCTCGCTCCCATCTCGAACACCAGGTGCATCACCGGCGAACCGAACACAAAATCGATACTTTTGCACTCCTGAGTCAGTGCCTGCACCGATGCGCGAGTGCTCCCGTGTCTCGCACCCACCCCGGATCGGAACTGTCACTGTCGATTGTTTCACTTACATTTTCTGCTCGGGTGAGCAAAAATCTCATTTTCATCTCTGCACCAAAACGGTTGCAGTCCGTACCTGCATTCACACACAGCGGCACAACCGGGACCAAAGTGATGCACCTTCCGGTGGCCGAGGATTTGGGGAAGCACAGAGACAGAGAGACAGAGAGAGAGTTCATTTTGCTGTTGAGATAGTTCTTAAAACTTTCTCCATTCGCCGCGTTCAACCCTTGTCAGGTGAAAACTATCCGGTGGGTGGCATCTGCTGCCAAACCGGGCGGACAACGGTGTGGGCACTGTGGAACATAAAAATTGGAAAATATGAAACATTCCACGGTTTGGAGAACTTCTAGCAGGTACCTTGACAGCAGCAAGGCGAAATATCACTCCAAGCCAGGGTTGTTCCTTTTTCGACGAAATGCTTGCATTGTTACAAGTGGCCCAAGGTAGTTACTGATTCTAGCCTTTTGCAATGTCCATCCTGGCAGATGGAAGAAGTGTACCACTCGGCGAGGTTAAGAATTATTTGCATAATGCCAGACAATCGGCAACATTATTTTACTTTGTTCGAGATAGAACAAAATAGAATTCGTTAAATATCTTCTCCTTTTTGCTTACGCACCACGACTTGCACTGTTGTTCGGAGTAAGAACGCCAGTACATTTAAGACGGAAAGGAACTTGAAATTGTTTACGTCGAACTGCATTATGTACAGCTAGACTCAATTTGTTTAACCTTCCGAGAGATTGTTGCGTCGATCTTTTTCGACCGAATGATATTGTTGCAATTCACACGGATACTCCGAAGGTGGACGGTGCATAGCGTTACCAAGTTGTTTCTATCTGCGAAGCAAAGTTTCTCCGGCCATGAAAACTAACACCGTCGCTGATTGCTTCTACTCGCATCTTTTCATCCGCAGCATCCTCCGGTGCAGTTCTTCATAGACAACCTCGAGCCGGGCAGCTCGTACCGCATCATACTGTTCGCCGCCAACGCCAAAGGCCGCTCGGAGCCGGTCATAATAGATGATATTACCTTCAAGGGTGTGGCCAAATATACAGGTAAGCAGAAACCCCTTGGCAACAGTCGAACTAACAGTCGTAACAACACTGCTGCACAGCACAATTCAACACAGAGCGCCAGAGACGGCATGGTACTGCGGGGCAGTTAGGTTGACGTTAGGTACGAAGCCACTTTCGCCAGTGCTTCTGTGTGAAGATATCGCACCACGGCGAAGATATCTACCGGTGTGCACTGCAGAAACTTATTACAATTTGCTCGCACGGACATCAAAGTCATTGTTGCATCTTAATCCGTTAACACCCGGTACGGGGTTCGCTTTCCGTACGCTGCCCCAAGTCGTCGCCATGGAAACGTGTCCACCTTGTGCGCAGCTATGGCAAAACCCCGAACGCAAACGAGGAAGAACAAAAAAAAAAACGTGTCCTTCACACCACCATCGGTTGACATGCGTTTCACCAAAGAGGCTTAGCGACTTTTAGGAGCATTTTTTTTTGTTGTTGATGTTGTGTCTAATGCCTTCTGTTCACGAGTTCCGCACACTTCAAGTCGGCTTCCCGTGTACGAACGTGCAGCATCCGGAACGGTTGCCATCAGCCGAAACGATAATTCCCGTACCGGTTGGCTTCGCCTTTGCTGACCGCTCACCGGCACAAAATCCAGCACGCTGATGACCTCTGACACTGGCCACCGTCATTCACGGCTCGCACGGTGTACAAAGTCCCGAAGATTCGCTTTTGTTTGTGAGCCACCTGAGAAAAGCTCCCGGTGGCTCGAAAGAGATTATAGCCCGGCTAGCACACCCGGGGTTCCCACTGTCATAGTGATTTTTACTCCAGAAAGCAGGCTCCACAAAACGGGCCGGATCGAGAATCTTTACGTACCCAACCGTGGTGTGGCTCGAACTATGGCGCACCGTTCGGAAAATCCCGTCCCGAAGCACTACTAATGGGGAGGGAGGGAGGCAGGGAAAGGGGTCCTGACGAAAAGGAAAGCGGTGATGAATGGTTTCGCCACCGGAATCAGACAGTTTGCAATGGACGAGAGAGACAGCGAGAGAGAGAGAGAGTCATGTTTGTGCCCGGGATTAGAGTGTTTCATCGTCCAAGGCCTGGCGCTTGAACTGTTGTCACCCAGCACCCCGAAAGCGCCACCACACCGCCGTGTTTAAGGTAATTTCTTCGGCAAAAGGCTCGGAAATTAATGAGATCCCGGGGACGTTAATAATAAATTTGATACTTATCCGGCCTTAAAGGTCCGGCGGCCAGATGGGCGACCCGGGTTTTGTCTGTCTCGAACGGTCGCCCGGGCGTAGTTAGGGTAATGAAGATGAGCCCGTGCTGCGTTTAGTCGCTGGGCCGACAACGATGGGCAAAAACCGGGGCTAAATAGTTTATTGCAAAGCGTACCGTCTGGCTTACCGGCTGCGACATATGTCGCTGGAGCTGGTTGAAAGCCCCGATCAGCGACGCTCCCGAGTGGATACACCGATACGGTACCGGTTGGACGCGGGACCGTGCGCATAGAGATTTGCCATTGTGAAGGTGCGTGTGCGAAAGATACACGGGTCAACGAAAGATTTGCGACGATAAAATACGGCCGGATCAACGGGCGCTGGAAGAATTCCGGCCTCGGGACGATAATGTGTGTACTAGTGATGGGAAAAATCGCTCCCATGTGGGATTCGATCCGACCGATCCGGAATCGCCTTGGGATTCGATCCTCCGAATCCGATCCGAATCCTACTAGATTTTTTTATGACCACAATACAAATTCTTTGCTTTGTAATAAAAAAATGCATAGTGGATATGCTAATACGACATTTTTTTCTTGAATTAAAAAAGGGTTCAATTTATGAATTTTAAACCCAACTAATATTACATCGTAGCTGAATCACACCCACCAAGAAATCAAGATCACCAAAGTACATTATGTGATTTTTTTATTAATATGTTTTAAACGAAATGCAGAAATTTAAAAAAATACAAACCAAAGCTTAAAAATCCAAATAAAAAAAAAACCATAAAACAATATTTCTTATATGCTTCAGAAATAATATTTCATTCAGTTTTTTGAGGAGCAGCCTATTTCTTCTGTCCGTGTAAATTTGCCCTGCCTTTTGCCTGAAAACAATCCCTACCACTATCCCAGATTCCAATCATGACAGATCCGGATCCGGGATCTGGACTCTTGTTTTGGATTTCCATCCCGGATTCTCGTATTGACGAATCCGGATCCTGAAGGATCCGGGATCTGGACTCTTGTTTTGGATTTCGATCCCGGTTTCCCGTCATAACAGATCCGGATCGAAAAGGATTGTTTGGGATTCCAATCCAGAGGATCCAATCCTAGAATCAGATCCGATCCGATCCGCCCAACACTGTGTGTACTTTATGGTGCAAGCTTTCGGTAAGATTAACGATCTACGCTGATAAAAATAAAACAATCCAAGTGAATTAATTGCATTTTACCGTTTCACAACAAATGTCCTCACATCTCTATTTCGACTCGAAATATTTAACAATTTTGAAAAGATAAAATGTGCAAATATTCTGTTCGCTACTGCTGTTGTTACCGCCAATAAGCTGTCCAGTGGCGTTACGACTGCCAAGCTCGATACCTGTACTGTAGCCAGTCAGCAACCATCTACCTTCCCCGAAAGGGGCCTCTATTTGCGCGCGAGGTTTTTTTTTCAAAAGCTTCCACTGATTTATTGCAGGCGTGTCCAACGTTATGAATGTTCCTTTATCACCGGTATTAGCCGCATTAACACTCACCGTGGCCATCCTGTTCGCCGTGGTCTGCATCGTACTGGCAACCATCTACCGGCGACATGCGAGCAAGTAAGTTCTGTAACCGACCGTGTAACCTATCCTTGCCGAATGCGCACAGTTCCGATCGGTTTGCGCCTCGTCGTCGAACGGAGGTTTCGTTTAGACACACACACACACGCGGTAAAACTAACACACTCTCCTGGTGCTTCCCCGTTTTCCCACCCCCCCCAGAAACACGACCAAAAAACTAAAGCCCACCAAAACCGCCCAGCTGACCTCGACGCCCGACTGCCAGCTCGACTCGACCGTACATCACCAGACGCACGATCCGAACGGCATCCAGACGCCGCTGGTGGACAGTGGGATCGGTGGGCTCGGCCGGCGAGGTAGCCCCACGATGGGTGGCGAACCACCGGACGGGGATGAAACCGATCCGGATGTGATACCGAATCAGTATGGTAAGTAGTAAGCGTGGTGTGTGTGTAGCCTCACACCGGATGTAGTTGGATGTTTCGGGGAATGCGCGGGCTACGATCGAGCCAGAGCAAACCCATCAGCTATCATAAATCTTAATGCATTCGTTGTTATTTTTTTGTTGTCGTTCGTGTGCTGTTGTTACAACCCTGCCGAATGCACGGGAATGCAGAACGAAGGCCACCGAAGACGACACTACCTACGCCGCTGTTCCGCAGCCCGTCAGCAAGACTGATACACCGCAATGGCGGTGAGCATCTGCTCCACGAGGAGGAGCGACATTGTGATGGATCCAGTCTGGCCTCGCTGACCGGGTCGAACACGGAAGTACATCATTATTCGTTTAAGCCTAGTAAACAAATCGTAAGTAACCTGTGCTGGCATAGTAAGCCATGATTTAATACGTCTCCACTTTCAATCACTGACATCGCTGCGAATTCGCAACCCTTGCGCTACTATTGTTCCTTCATGTGCTTTCTCCGCAGAGTTATGCCACCTTGGGACGGGCAAACAATAGCAGCGTCACCTCGACGCTCAGTCCACTAAGTCAGCAAGCGTCCACGGGGACGCTGCCACTGCCGTCGATGTCCGTTACCGGCGTCGGTGCCGTCGGGAGCCTGCTCAGCAGTCCCGCCTCCCAGTCGCTGGTCACCTCGACGCTGAACGAGTACCGGTTTCGGCCCGAGGTGGTCACCACATCCAACCGAATACAGGAAAGTTGTATATAATGTGTAGGAACAGGCGCACAACAGCATCCCGCCCAAAAGCCGGCGGGAGTTAGTGTAAGTGTTTGCGAGGGCTGAAGCGTAGTGGCGCGTTAAATCCTTCCGCAACGGCCGGTAGCCATACATATCCCTGCTGAATCTTCCGCCAAAAACCAAAAAACAAAAGAAAAAAAAAATAAACCATATCCTCCCTGTTCAACCCTCCCACAAAACTTCGTCGTGTGCGTGCATGTGCCCGTGAGTGATTGTGCGCGTGACTGTGGGCGCGTGAATGTGTGTGTGTGTGTGTGTGTAAGTTTAGAGTCGTAGAGCCGTGTCGTAGAGCCTTTGTTTTAGAACAGTGAAATGGAACGAATTTTGGAAAAGTGTAGCGCCATCAGGCCATAAGGTTAGGGATCGTTTGTGTTGGGGCCCGCTAACACTAAGGGTGCCCTAAGGGTGGATGTACATATTTTAGCCCATATCGGGGTTCGATTGGGCAGCGTGCAGCAAAAGCGTGCAACAGTGAAGGGAACGCCATTCGATGTGACATATCTAAGTAGCGAACGGGGCGCCGTTGTAGGGTTGCGCAACAAGTTTCCAAGACATTGCGTTAATGACTGGACAATAAACCTGGATGGAAGTTGTAGACAAAAGAGCAACAAACAGATGCAGTTGGCACCGGCAAAACCTGCATTTCAGGAGAGACTTCCAAGCGATACGGTGGAAGATTAGTATTATTGGTGCGATCGAAGACGGAAACGAAGAAGATTTCCATAATTATAGTTTAGGGCGATAGAATAATTATTAAATTACCGTTCCACTTTCCCATTCGCCATTCATTTCACCCCGTTTGTTCCTTTGCAAACGAATGTTCAATTAAATGTCGTTAGCGTTGATGTTTCCGATTGGTTTTGAGTTTTTGATCGCCTCGTTCAATCATTTACCGATCCCCGTGCTTGTCGGCATGCAGGACGTGTGAGGGTGCGGATGACAAAAAAATTCCCGTGTACATGGAGCTATCGGCAAGAGGAAAAAGGTTCGACTAACTGATTCCATACCGCACAACAGCCGTAAAAATTCCAAAGAGACACGACGACGGCGTCGGGTCTCCATTATTCACCAAGGCCGAGACCAGATTCCGCTGGGCTCTAGCGCACAATACGGTCAGATCTGCGACAAAACACGTTGTTTCTATTCACTGTACAAACCACAACCTTAAGGAATGTAGTAGACCCTAGGATGTAAGTAGATGCGAATTGGTGGCAGAGCGTATGCAAGCGGCTGCGTCAAGAAGTACTAGGTAATTCTTGTGTTGTGCTTTACGTTCCTTGTTATGATTTCAAGCTAGTAAAATCAACGACAGAAAAAGGTACGAGAATCGAATCTAGAAAAGGAATGCGAAACAAAGTGTAAACCTTCCTGCGGGAAGATGAAAATTACCAAAACAATGTACGAAAAACAAACGGAAAGAAGGAAAAATACAAAGCGGCTGCATACATGGAAAAACTTATAAGGACAAAGAAAATAAAACAAAACATGTGTATGATTTCCAAAACATTGTTTTCACTCTCGTAATAGTGTAATGTGACGAAAGAAATTAGACATTTTTAAAGTTGAAACGTGTGCCTTCTTCAGCCTCATCGGGAAACACTCCGGTGGAAACATCATGTGGGGAAACATTAATACCGTTCAGTTCATTCAGCATTTTAGCAATAGTGGAAAACCATTCCAAAACCCCAACACCTTCAAACCGAACACCCCACAAACAACCAATGGCAATCCCGTATGTGTGCACCGGGAAAACCACAGAGCGACAGACAAGCCCCGGGGAGAAAAAAAAATGTGTGGCAGAAAATTTAAACAATGCCCTTAGCAATTTTTCTCCCGACCGAGCACCACGGTAGCTTTGTCAAGGAATTTTCTTCCGGTTACGCTACGTTCCGAAACTCCGGTGGCGGGTTGTTGCTGCTGTTTTTTGCTTTCTTAGCCGGCGGTAGCATTATTTTTGTTATCTTTTACGCGAACAACGGGCACATTTTTCGACGTCGCTCTTCCAGGAAGATGAATCTTCCACTTGACTCGAGACGATGGGGCGGACACGATCCCTTGGGAATGTGCGCTTCCGGCTGGGGCAGACGATGCAGCCGAAACCGGATGAATGTAAAAATTTGAAGCGCACCGGACCGGTGTGGCGTGTGAGCGTTGGATATGTGTAGAGAGAACCGTAAGGCAAAGTTTAGCCGTCGTGTGCGGCCTTTTCAAGCGAGGTGTAAACGTTCACACATTCAAAATAAAAGAAACCCCCGGGTAGGCCGAAAGATGTCTGCCGACCAGGAGCTGTAGGTTAAAAACAAGTCGGAACGATAAGTTTAAGTTTGACATTTGCGAAATTTTCTTGTGTTTATAGTTATTAATTTTCAAACATTTTGAATCCATTTGTATTCCCTGACACAATCTTCTATTAATATTTTATATTGATTTTGAATAAGAATGTGATAGAAATTAATTTTGAAAAAAAGTTTATCGAGATCAATAGGAAACAAATAAGTTCCGTATAGATTGTTTGTGCCTCTGTTGAATGTGACGAGCTTTAAATTACTGTATGCATCTATATACAGACAATTATCTGTTTTTTATTAAAATTTTAATAATTTAATAATAATAATAGCGTTCTTATTATTTAAATGTTGTTATATGTAAAACAACTCACTTCGAAAGGAAAGCTTTAATCGGTCGAAGTAATATTGTGCTATAATTAACCATAATCGTTATATTTATCATACTTCCAAACATACTTCAATATTGATCACATATGGGTAAACCAGTTTAAATTGAATCGAAAAAGAAACCACACCTTGCCATGAAAAACCCACAGCAATCTGGCGTTCTCTATTCATTTTTGAACACATTATAATTCCACAACAAAAGCTACATCGTAAGAAAGCAGCCGGTAGTGCTGAATACGCTAACCATTCCACATAAGCCTCTTACTTCGGCGTACACTACCGTTCGGGCAAATGAAAATCCCACTCACCCATCCTAAAAACACAGTCGCTTCAAAGAAACGATTCTGCAGCAAACCCGCAAAGAAGCTGGTTCTAATTAAACTCCTTTGATTGTTCAAACTCTGGCGTATCGTGCCGGCACACCGGAGCACTCGTACACCACTCGGAAAAACAACGCTACCCCCGGAACGAAAACCCCGAAGTCCCACACCGGGAACCTGGTCGCTCCGGCACAGGATAGTACCGAAATCTGCTCCATATCAATGATATCGAGTTATAATCAAAATCACTTTGCCTATTGATTACGGGTGCTCTTGAAACATACTCCAGTCTTCAGCATCCGGTTTTTTGTTCCGGTCCGTACCGTTGGTGCGGGTTGCCTGTTTGCTACGACCCCAAAATGAAAATAAAAACAAACCCCCAAAATCTGGGAAAACTTTACGCCAGCAAAGCTAACGCCTTCAGCTGTGGATCAGACGTTGTGGGGCGCGACGATGTTGACGGGGGGGGAGGGAAGCGATACATTGAATTATTTATCAGCTTGCTGCTCGGGGAGAAAATTACTGAACGAGCTGAACGAGCTGGCCCGGTGTACGGTGTACGGTCTTCGCAAATTTTCCACCCTCTCACACCCCCACACACACAAACACATTCCTCCGCATTCCCCCAGATTGTTCCTTTGAGCACGGTACGACACGAAGACACATAGAAATCTTTGGGTGACTAACGCAAAGAGGCACGGAACCTACCCCGGAAAACCCCGGTGTGAATTTGAGATGAAGTCTCCCGGCTCCCTCTCCGTTCCTCATCGATTGCTCTAGTGCAGGAAGTTCAGCCTTTTCAGCATAGAACACGAGTTCCCTTAGCTCCGGTATTAGTCGTTATCGTACGATTTCGTCAAGCAACACTTTTTGAACAAGCGAACCGGCACCCAGCCTCATTGGGGGGCGCTGCTCGGCAAATGTTCCAGTAAGCGGAACGGTGTGCTGGAGGAAACCGTTCCTTCAAAGCCCTTCCGTTCTGCAGGGGTGGGACGGTGAAGTAGAAGCGAAGCGATCAGCTTTGCGTACCAAAACGGGACCTTCCGTTCACTTCTCTGCAAACAAGACGCACAAGCCTTTTTCGAAGGTGGAAAGCAAGATTTGTAAGAAAATGCTGAAGAAAACTTCAATTTCCGATAATTAATAAATTATTCCAACAGCTTTCATTGTTTCCTACTCGGTCTCTTTGCGGGATCTCACCCAAGCATGCGGCAGCCCATGAAGTACGCGCTGCAGAAACATAATCTCCACATTCTTGACATGTAAATGGAAACAATAAGACAGTGTTTTAATTACTAATGTATTTTTTGGAAAGGAGAAGAATCAACAACCATTGCTCATTATAAAGTTGTTCAGTCACTGAGTAGTTTATTGCGTCAGTAGTTAAGTTAGAAAGTTGTATAGTGTTACCTATTGTTTCGTACCGTGATCGTGCACGTAAAATAAATAGTAGACTTAAATATCTTTGGCCCTACGTTGTGAGCAAACCGAATAAAACACGTGCTCATATCCAACTCAAAAAAAAACTCTTCTTCTTTTTAATCTCTTCCTTTCTCTCCAATCTGACATCTTCTAAACGCCAGATTGAACATTTGAGATTTGACGTTTCGGTGTCAAACATCTATATTCTATTAGTTAAAAGATAGCAAATAATAAAAATAAACTGCATTCACAGATTGTATTCAACTTTAAGCGTCACCTCGAAGAGATAATATCGCAAAGAACTTCGAGTTCACAGGAATTCGCCAGCCGAGCGTTTGTAATATCTTCTACATATTTAAAGGTCGAAAATCATTGCAACGGACATACCTAACCGCTTGAGTAGCTTTTCTATTGGGATAAGACTAGAACCATGAAAATAGTTTAGCTTTGTCCGTAAAGTATAGAAGATTTAGGGTAATTAGGGGATTTGACCAAACGGTGAAAAAGTACATGGACAAGATGACAAAGTGACCGATAAGGCCTGCCGGATCTTGGTACTCATTGTCACCTAGAAGAAGCGAATAAAAGTGTCGTATAAATGGTATCTTTCAAGCTTATTAAATCTTGCTTATTACTTTATTCATTAAGAAGTCTTAACAGTAAAGCACTCGAACGTTGAGGTCCAGAAAGAGTGCATCCAAATGCTAAAATTTTTATTTCGACCAGTTGGAGGAAGGAGTGTGCTTCAAAAGAAAATAATAAAAGATTAATTTACCATACCAACCATTTACATAAATACCCTTTCATTATCATTTGAAGTTGGACACCATTCTAACGAACACGTTCTGGAGTCATTTTAACAATGTGCATTAATATTCGATTAAGCTAGCGTGTGTAATCACCCTTCAATGCGGCAATATAAAAACATTAAGCAATATAACAAATTACATAATTCGAGTACGATTCTTGCCTCTTCTACCGTTTCTTTAGATTGGATTGTGCATATAGCAGCCCCCAAACAACAACAAACTGTTTATCGTTTGATTTGTTCCTAATCTCAATAGTTGCAAGCCATACTTGTACCCAGCACTGCTACTATCTGCGCCAGAAAGAAGGGAAACCGCCCACGTCGATCAGCCACCGATGGAAAAGTTTTAATTGCCGAGTGTTAATTGCCTTTCAAGAAATCTCGCCTCCGGACGATACGGACGTGCGTTCGGTTGGTTTGGGCCAGTTGAATCAAACACCATCACAACCAACCAACCAGCCAACCATCCTGCTAACCGCATCGTCCCCCAAAACAAAAGGCATGTCCCCCGAACCGTACCACCGTCATGCGAACGTACAACCCAGACGGACAGTTCGACATCCTTTACCCGCGCGATAAAGTTCAAACTTCGTGAGTATATGCACTTTCGACCCGGCACAGCCCAGCGGGACAGCGTGCGGATAGTGGCGCACTTTGCATCCCGGCGGAACTTCCAACTTCAAAAACTGCAGAACGGCGTACACCGACTTCCGTCCTGGGGGCATGGCTGCTTCACGCCGGGAACTGTAGCAAGTGTCGGCTGAATTGAGCAGTAGAAAATTTACCTACACACAGCTTGCAACTTTTAATAACTCAATTACGACACTTTGCGTGACTGTGGCGTTCCAATTGAAGCGGGGTTTTTTGGGGGAGGGTGGGAGAGGTGGATGGATCATAGGCTACCCGGTCGAATGTTCAATGTATATAGGCAATTCATGCGGTGGCGCCAACCACGCACTCTATGCCACCTCAATTTCAAACCCCGGTTTTTCACGCCTCACTCGAGCTGAAGCTGTTGGAAAAATAACCCACCACGGGATGGGAGGAAGGGAATACATGGGCGTATTGTTTGCATTACGCGCATTACGCCAGGAGGAATGGAAGGAAGTGAAAAAAAAAACACACGAAGAACCGGAAACTCAATAAACAACCCTGCTTTCATTCAAAGTTTGATTGGCCATTCTGCGGTGGGCAGGTCGGTGCAATTGGGAGCGAGTCTTTTAAGGCCATGATTCGACACACGGAACAACAATGCAGCGGAAGGGATCAACAATCAAATCAACTTGATTCCGATGGGGATGCGTGTGTGGGCTGGGCAAAAAGGTACTTTACTGCCTGAACGTACCTTTAAAAGAACAACAACCATGAAGGGTGTCTATCTACCTTGAATGCATTTATACATTTTGTTCAGGAAATTTTAACACTGTGATTATGCTCTAGAAAATAGTATTTAATTTCGTATTATTAACTAAACTCTGCACGCACAATCACTCGTTGGGAGCTTTAACACTTTCAATCCATAGAAAACACTCGTAATAATTGCTGCAATCGGTGACATTATATAGTTGGGTAAAGTATACAAAGAGAGCCGGATTGGAATGTTTGTCACATTAGTAACCAGGGTGGGTAACAAAATGCATAGAACATTCAACAATGCTTTTGTATATTGCATATACAATTAACGATTCCATAAACCCATTAGCATGTATTCAATTAGTGAAAGTGCAGAAAATGAATATTTGCTTAATTTCTTTCAAATCGAATAACTGCTGAACGTACAATCTGTGGTATTTTAATTACATGGAATTCATATTAATGATACATTATATCGTTACACTTGAATGCAAAACGTACATTATAAAAAAGGTTAAATAACAATTGTGCAAAAAGCATTTAATTTCAATTACCAATTCATCCACCCTCCAATAAATGTTTGCATATCGCAGTATATGTAGAGAATCGGAAAAATTATAGGTAATAATCGCAACAAGTGATTACTAACGATAATTGTTATTAAAAGCAAATTTTGGTTTGTTCAATCAAGGTAAAAAAAATGTGTTCCAACTTTAAGGTAAATTCCGGATCCTACCACGAAAAAAAGCCGGCTTTAAACCACTCATCGCAATTGAGATAGTGCTTACCAAACAGATAAGGCCGACCATTTCCATGCTGTAGAATAACTTTATCGTCTCCTATTATTGTGACCGTATTTTCCGCAATGCTCGGCACTAACGCTTTGGTAGTCATCGTTCTATATCTCCTGTGATCTTTTCGATCGGTTGTGGCAGCTAATAATAAAGCTGATCCCACCATCCCTCACAGTTTGATCTTATGATCATGAATGTTCAGTTTGGCTATCGATGATGGTCACTTTCCTTGCCTGGCGTTCTGCATCATCCTAAAGGGCCGATTCTTTTATTCCATTAACTATTGGTTGCAAGAAAAAATATTTTCCTTTCACCGTTTGAGCAATTACTTAATTGATCTTAATCGATGGTAAACTACATCCTAAGATTGTTCAGAAATTTTAGCGAATTCTTGTTGCGTTTGTGTTGGATCTACATCCTGCATCTACTCTTCTAGCTTCTGAATCCCACGTCAAATTAAGAATTTCCAAATTTTGGCTTCAGCAAAAGCATATTAACCTTAAACTCCCACTTCAACTACCACTAGAAAACCAGTGGGCACATCGGACATCAAAACGCTACGAACTTATAGATAATCATTAGCGCTTGGTGCCCTTAGCGGTTAAATCTTCAATTTCAATTAAAGAAATTGTTGATTAAATCTAATCTAATGCACTGCCTTCATCACCATACAACGTGGAACTGTTCAGCTGATTGGAGTGAAACATATGGGAGTCGTTACTTCCGCAAGCATTCGTTGATGAAATTGCAAAACCACGGATTCCGAAGAGTGTCGTAGCCCCGGAAGCAAAGTATAACACCTACACACACTGTTACTTTCAAACTCTTCCGGATTACTTTCCCGCTCAAGTATATTCCCACCGGTAGCCGGGGGTTGCTTTGCGTTTGTGCCGTGAACTGAAAGCATGATTAATGTGGAATCTTAACCACCGTCACACATCGACATGCATCCCTCGGGCGTTACCATGGAATTACCAACATCTCGTTCGCTCTCTCTATCTCCCTTTCGTTCGGTTCGTGATGAAAAATAAAACCTTCCATGCATCATAAATATTTCCTATTACTCCTTACCAGGCAAAATGTGGTCTAGAGAAAAAGGGAGAGAAAATGCACAAGTTGCAATATGCATGATGCATCGCAGCGGATTGCATTCGCTTGCGGCCGGGATAAACGAATATCGCAAACAAATTCCATCCACCATGAGATACGATCCTCGGGGGGTACGTTAATTTTTAGATATTCCTTTATCGCTCCCTTTCCGAGATTGCTTTCGATAGTATGTTGCCATTTTTATCTCATCCCAACTGCATCCCTCAGCGGGATGTGGCCAAGCTGTTAGTTGCGAGTGGGCCATCTGTGTGCTTTGATTTGTGCGCATTGGTCATTCGATTTGCTGGCCACCATCCACTGGCCAGGCGTGAATCGTTTCGGCGAGTGAGAGTTTTGCTGCACTGGTTTTGTTCCCAAGCATCCCATTATTTTCCATTACTACGAAACGAAAGGAAAAATAAAATATCATTACCATCACTCGTATGCAAAATGTTTTTAATCATTTTTGACTTAACTTTTTGTTTTTGCAACCCACCGGTACCGGTCGCTGTTTATTTTGGCGCACTGGCGTGTTGGTGATGATACACGAACGTTTCGTTCGTTCGATTGTTTGCCTGTTTGTTTGTTCTCGGTTTGGAGGCACCCGTGGGAGTTGCAGCTGCCGGTTTTGATAGCCGCGCTGTTGGATTGTCGATTTTTCATAACCATCGCACCGCTTATTCCTGCATGCCATGTACGTGCTGACGGATACTGTAATTGGATTAAAGCTCGCATATGTTTATCCGGCCCGGCAATCCTGGCAAAGCAATCGAGTGCCGAGTACGAAACCGTTTGCCGGTAGTATAAAAAAATGGTTCTGCACCGTGGGCGAAAGAAGAAATATTGTTTCTGCTGGACGAGCTGGTGGAGAAAATAGTTTTAATGAGCCGTACGGAGAGATGAGATATGAGAGCTGCGTGGCAGTGGATTTATTTTAATCATTCAATCATGCATACACGCTCAGGACTGTGTTAAGACACATAAGAAAAAAATACAATCGTACGTTATGGAAATTAATTATTTCCATAATTTGCTGGCGTAGGAAAATTTCGCTCAATAGTTTTTGTTTATTTGAAAGAATATTACGTATATTATCAGAGTAAAGGAGGATTTTTGTTATCAAACGACCAGAAATGTGAAGTAAAGATATGCGGATGGGCGGAAAATGGGCGGAAAAATTTGACAATATTTCTGCAAACCGAAAAAAAGAATTGATCGATTAATATCGACAAGAAATAGCAACAACTCTTATGTAAATTAAGCCATATTTCTAAGGTCTTTCCGACATATTCCAGTCGGAAATTTCAATTCATTTTTCCAGCTTGTTCCTGCGTGAAAATTACTGTTCCCGTGGTTCAAAAATAAAATCAAAAATGAAAAAATTATAAATAAAGCCTTTTTGGCTTTAGCATTACTCAAACCGACGCAAAACACAGCCCAGTTGTGGTTTACTTTGTGTATGTGGTAAAGGTGAAATTTATTCAATCTCATAAACGTAACATTCGCATTAGAGATGAGAATAATCACTCTTTTCAATGATTTGAATCAGAGTCAAAGAATGGGTTTAAAGATTTGAAACCTTTACTAACACTTTTGAGATTCATTAAAGAGCATTGCAATGCATTACTGATATTACCACTCTTTTGCGTGTATACTCACTCTCACTCTCTGTGCCGACTAGAAACTCACTCAGGAGTGAGTAAAACTGTTTTATCACTCTTTAGATTATAATCACTCTGTAAGAGTGAGTAAAAGAGTACTATAAGATTGAGATTTGAGGTTAAAGGAGTCATAAAAACTCTTCGTGCTGATTTATACCCATTCACTCTCTCGAAGGTTTCAACTCACTCACTCACTCTTACTCAGCGCGCACATCTCTAATTCGCATACGGGTTTGAGCTCAAAAAACATTAGCGAAAAACTCAACTGAATAGAGACTGTAGGCAACTAAAAAGGGGAAGTAGTGATAAATAAATAAAAACCATTTCAATACTTGCTATTGCAATAATAACGAATAATATACAACAGACTACGAAGTGTAGTTTATAATAAATAATAAAGCAGATTATACCATAAGGTACAAAGCAATGGTGTGATATTTGAGAAAAGACTTATAGCAGATAGGAAATTCCGCATCGTAAAAGTAGAAGCCTAAAGCGCGGAAAAGAATCAGACGGTTATTATCAAACCACTCACTACTGCTCAATCAATTCCAATTATGTGTGTGTGTGTGTCCAATTTCATTTCAATAATTGTAATTAAATCGTCTCTCGTCTCGAATCCTTCCGAATTATATGCATTACGATCGATTCCCGGTCCTTATCGGGGATTCCAACCCTGTGCCTGATAATGGCACCATCGGATGGAATTATAGAAAAATGTGTTAAATGGAAGATAAATAAGTACGTAATAGAATGTTAATTCCACCGCAATGAAGTGCCACACTGCGCACTTTCCATTGATTGCTACCAATCTGATTGATCGTGTGGCTGCACACGGATGAAGGAAAAAGTAAGACTGGAAAGGTGCCTAATCAAGTATATTAAAAAAATGGCTCTTTTCAATAAAGTGTTTCGATACTCAATTGAATTCAGGCATTGCGCATCATTAACTGGCAAAAATGTTATAGGGCCAGACAAAAATGTTTCAGTAAAATCAAATCGATTCACATTACTGCTTATGGAGCGGTATGCAAGAATTATTGAAAGGAAGCTGCACACATTAACGAAAAATGGGACACGCGCGCGGAGAAATGATAAAAAACACCCTTAACCGCTACGATAATTATCATTGATCGTGTCGAATTCATTTGCATGCGGTTATGTGCACCAATGGGAACAAGCCAGTGGTTCTGCCGATCTTGAATCGAGCGAGAAAAAAAAAACGCAAACACACACACCCACGCTCACTTTTGAGGCCTGTAATCATAATGATAATTAAAATAATAATTATCACACCGGCCGTTTAATGATAAATGATGATTGTCGTTTGTTTTCGCAAATACGTCCCGGCTGATTTTTGGGGGGAACGGTGCATATACATATATGGATGGCACATCCGACCGAAATGTGCGAAACGGCACGAGCCATGCGAGCCGGCACGCACAAACGCCTGCACCTGCAAACACCATCCATTTAAATGAAAGAAACGAAAATAATGAAGGTTGCAATTAATATTGTGGATATGATTTTATTTATTAATTCCTGATTCATGCTTGGAAGGTTTCCACTTTACGCAGCAAACGTTATCCTGTGGCCGTGCATGCGAGTGTGTGCGCTCAGCGCAATGTTATGTGCAAATGCATGCTGCAATTCCGGCACTGGGTGCCGTTTCGTGCTGCTTACGTTTCCTTCACTGTGTGTTTGATTTTTTTTTCATGTACTGTACTTCTTTGTTCGGTATTCTTTTCCATTCTGATTGCAACCGGTACAGCCAGCATCAAACCTACGCCACTAACATTTTCCACCAAGGTTAAATCTGGAATTGAACGCGCCCGTTGTATCGGGTGGTGCCATTTTGCACGAAAAAATCCGCACCCAACAATTGTTCGTTCCCAGCGGTCCCCCTGTCCCCAACTTTGCATTTATGTGACCAGGCACCGGTCGCGGAACGGAGGACCCAGTTGCGTCACTAATTCGTTAATTTTCCATTTTCATTTAATGTCGATATTTATATTTATTATTACTGAATAATTCATCGCGCAGGCATCGCACACGTAATTGAAGTGGGACAGTATGACCGCTACTGCTGCCGTTTGTGGATGCAATCTACCGGCTGTGTTTTTTTTTCTTTTTTGGTGGTCCACGCACTTCTTGTCCACCGAACACAGCACTTGGCTCGTGTGCACCGAACGGTGCGGAGGATGCTGGAATTGTTGGTGAGCTTGGATGGATGGTTGTTGTTTGTATTTTCTCATTTTACCTCGTCATGACACAATTAACTTGCCAAGTGGAAGATTTGCTACCGTAACTTCCCAGGCAGGCATGTGGATTCACCCGGGTGGGGGGGGGGGGGAAACGGGGATGGCGAAATCCTGGATTATAATAACGTGCTCGTATGCTTCACTAAGAACAATATTTATTGAAACCGATCCATTAACATGATTGCGTACTAACTAATTGCTGATTTAAATGCACTTTTCACTGTATTATTTATTAAGCTGTTTGGAAACAGCATCAGCACAGCTATCAGCTAAAATCGATACGGTGATTTTAGCACTAAATAAAAGCAATACCCCAGATTAAACAGAATACCCTTGGATGTTTATTCATTTGCCTCTGAAAGAATATTAACATCCAAAAAGCTATATGACCTGCACTTGCAAACGAGTTTCATTGGGTCTGGGGGCCCTGTGTGTCTGACAACCCCCGTAAAGTATAACGTACGGGCCCAGGCATGGACAGTCGAATAAAGGCCACGAGAATATGGCCACTACATCAGCGACTTTTCTTCTTTATCGGCACAACTATCTCAAGAAGTCTATACGCCTGGCATTTTGCCATTATTTATCCCTACCAGGATTGTCAGTCTTGCGTACGATTTTGCGTACGTCTTGCGGGATTTTGGTTCGGTCCGTTCGTGTGAAGGCTAGCATTATGCTACTGGACTGCACCACATCAGTGACTTTTGGTAGTTCTTATCTTTTAGCAACGGAATTGGCGATTATTCCTATTAATAATAGCAGATATTCTTCATTAGTTGCGGTATACCACGACACTTGATAATCTGACAATCTTTTAAAACTAGATTGCGGTTGGATCCACCAAAACTAGAACAATAAATTTAAAAAATGTGCCTTTCATTCAGAACTGTTAAACCGTTTTGCTTATAGCGATAACTTTACCTTTGTTATAATTCACATTAGATGGGAGTCATTTCCTTCCCCAAAGCTGTGAAAGGGCCCTTTGTCCTGGGTCTAATCTGCCGGAAAAATAGACAGTTGCTATGAGCTCCAGCATCGCCATCAATCCACCATGCCACGCATTGGGCAAACGACCGATTCCTTTTTTGTCTTGTTGAAGTCGCCCAAGGTGGTATTTTATTCGCAAAGCAGAACAATGTACTCACACGTATGTGTGAATGCATTCTTCGAAATTCAAGACATGAAAACAATCTATTTCTGTTCCAGGAAGAGCGAATTGGTATGAGTTACCAATTAAATTGCACTTCATCATTCCCAACGTACTACATCATCAGAAAACCGGCCCCATTAAAACTTCTCCGCACCCTAGGACACGTTACGGGCAGGAAATACCATGACCGATTGCTGAATGGCCAACGGCAACCGAGCGCAGACTTAGCATTTCTCGCAAGCAACATTCGACATGTCCGGAACGAAACTTCCACGTGACTGTACAATGTTTCCACCCGCTGCCGAAAAAGCCTTCCCACATCACGACAAAAGCCACCTCATGTCGCCCGGACGGGCGAATCAACTTCTCCCCAATAAACACAAACAGGGAAAAAGTTCCTGGTTTCTGGCTCGGAACGAAGCGCCTTAGAAGGTGATTTATTTTCACCAGCAAAAGAATGCTATCCATGCGCGGGGATGGAGACATAGTCAAGTTTTCCCGGGAAAATCTGGCTTTTGCCTTTCCGGCAGGTGCACGATAGTGGATGTATAATGCGTACGAGTTGCGCGTGTTTGTATGTGTACTGTGTACGGGAGGAACGAAAATTTCACAGCACGGCAGATGTTCGCTTATCTCAATATGCAAATGTTACCGGCTTTTCCAGCGCCCGAAAGAAGCCAAGCGGAGCGTGGGATTCCGTGAGAACAGCAACAAGAAAATTCTTGTTCGTAGTTGAATTAAATTTTCCATTTATTATTCCTTCTGGTTCGTTCCCCCTTCGCGCCACCAGCGCTCCTGTTTGCCAAACGCTAAAACTTGTCACTTCGAACGTTTGTCGCCGCCGGAGCTAAATTTGGCCATCATTTGGTGGGAGTTGGTGCGGGTGCAAGAAAGGTCTAATTTGTGTCCGCGTCCAAGGGCTGCGGGAACAGAAGCGAAGATTGGCATGCGACCAATGCTTCTGCTTAAAGTTGAACGCTCGTCCTGACATTTGCGTGACGGACGGAATCGTACAACGACAAACAACGAGCACCCGAAAAGGTCATCCGAAGCCAATTACACTCAACCGTGTACCGGGCTCATCCGCAGCGCCCTACCGCGCGGTTGGCGTCCGTTTTCGCCTGCCAACCGTTATCCTTTCCGGGACAAATTGGGTATCAATTTCAGCCGGTTTCCGGCATGTTTGAGCGCGGGACAGGAAAGCTGAACCGTGGTGCCGCAGTAGTGTAGATATGGTTGACCACGGCCGATGGTCAGATGCGAACCCCTTGGTTCCCCCCTTGGCTGCGGTATCAGACGGAAACGGGCGATCGCCCGAATGGAAAGGGCAAAAATATTCACGGCTCAATGCGCGGTGAGATGGATTCTGTTTGAAGTGGCAGCGAGATGTGATTTAATTTCATGCCAAATTTAACGCCTCCCGGCGGATACGGATGTGGGTTTCGGTTTTCAATGGCAGAACCGGGTTGGGCGGAGCTAACTAGGATGATAAAAAATCGACATTTGTCCTGTGCAGTGGGTCAACAAGTAAAATGATGTCGTGTTGGTGTACCGCACATTGTGAAGAGGGGGGAAAAAAACGACTAAAAAACAGGCTTTACGATACGTTTATACTTCCAAACATGCAATAATATGCTTTTGTAACGAATACCATTATTATAAACATGACAGAATTTTCATTGGAATTGATTGTTTAGAAATATCGAAGAGTTGAAACGACTGTCAGTTTTGTGTGAAATATAATAACATTAAGGCAACATTCCAGGAATATTTGAAACTTTTCAGAGTGAAACATTTACATTTAAAATAATTAAATTAAAAATTCCATCTACAATTTAAATAAACATTTACGTGATGCGATGAAAGCTGCAAAACTATGAGTTGCTCTGCGAAACGCCAGCCGTGGCGTTAATTAATTGTACATTGATACACCTGATGTTTCGCAATTACTTCAAATCTGATCAACAAAACAAAATCTTTTTCATCGCAATCCCATTTCGTTACAGAATTCGGAAGAATGCCACGTGTCAGTTATTGAGCATTCGTATGGTTGCTATTAAACATTGCAAAGATTAAAGGTTACAATGCAAAATTGAAGAATTCGTTATGAGTTTCACAATATCATACTGGTTTCATACCGGTTTTTCAATACCGAAAAACCAATTTAATCATTCGAGATCATTTAACAAGAAATAATCTACAAATATGTTTTCCTCGTAGTGTGTATTCCTGTACACATGGTTGTCGAGAAGTATTCTCAATTTTTCCACAGAGATTCTTAATAACATATAGGTATTTCGAAACCGTAGGAATATGATGATTGCTGAGAGGAAGTTAAACGGTTGAAATTGAATTCAAACACTTACGTCACTTAAGTCATAATCTCTTTATTACACTATTTACACTACACTACAATACTTTTAATTTATTCTATATACTAGTGTACAGTGCTACTAATAATACTTTCAATAAAAAAAATGTTATCTCTAAAAGCAAGCGCATACAGGCATTACCATAAACAAAATCAATTAAATTGATCTCAAACTACCGCGCGCTACAACGGGGGATTAAAACTTTCCCAACCGCTCGAACCATTGAAGCTGCACGAAAATAGAATTAACATTGTATTGAATAGTGAGCAATGTTCCTGCATGTTGTTCAAGCTATTCAACAAAAGTGAAAGCATAAAAAAAATACCATAGCTTCTTACTTAATCCAACCGGTTGGTAGTATTCCATCGCATCCATCGAGCAAGAGTGATTAGCACTAATTACGTACGTACGTCTCCCTTACCGCGGCCAACCAAGCACACGTCGCCAAACTTTATCCCCTTTCTTTCGCAGCAGCAGCAACTTTATCCTTCTGGCCACCACTGACGATTCTGACGTCAACGGTACGAAAGGATAGCACGAGTCCAATTTCCCACCCACTTTCGTTCTACTTTGCCGTTACTCATGAGAAGAGATTTGTGTGTCAATATAACAAATTGATATCCATTTGCGTGGGTTGTCGAGGCAGGTGTGACCGAAGGTAAAGCTGCCGACTTTACCGACGACCACAATATACACACCACTCTTAATAAATTGCTCCAAAAATATGCTGCAGCAAAGGGCAACCGACCGACCGTTCGGTTCGGTCGTACACAATTAGACGCGGGACGCACTCGAGTGCTCGATATTCGAGCGTCCTTCACTGCCGAATAACGGCGGATGCCGGAATTGTCCTGCCATAACCTACGCGCTCCAATCACGTATTCCACTAAACTGGGTCTCTAAGCTACTCCGACCATGTTCTTGCTGTACGACGCATAGCTTCTTTTTTTTTGCCACCGGAGCTACAATGGAAACAGCGTTTTGTGTGTGTGAGAGAGAGAGAGAGAAAAAAACCTAGAAAAACTCTAATAACATTAGCATAAGGGTGAATTATTCCCGCGGCATACACTGCGAGCTGTCATTCAAACGAAGCCACCGGCACAAGAAGAGACTAAAACGGAACGGAGTTGGAGCATGGAAGAAAATGGACAACATGCCAACATCAAGCCGAGCGAACGATTTCCCTTGTGACCGGGAACCGTAATACGTCCAGGTTTTTGGTGAAGTCTATTCACCGGTGCTCAAATAATAACTACATCGGTAACAACTTTTTTCTCCAATTGTCCGTTCCGACACAGCCACATGAAAGTCGGTGGCCACCGGGAAGAACCACGCAGGACCCTGCCAGTGGGCAGGCCAATATTGGACGGGATTAGTGCAATGTGCTAGCGCCGTTGACGTGATCGTCTAGTTTTGATTGAGACATTCGTCGTCAACGGTGATCTCACACTCCAGCCCCCAACGTTCATCGTGAGCGCCATTAATGCAGATTGGGCACGAACATTCATTCCACCGTCGGATTGGGGAACGGTACGGCGGTGGCACAACATATTGGAATTTTCGATCATCAAGAAACCCACGCCGTGCTTCCCATCCCATCACCGGAAGGAAGTCTATATTGAAGGACCAACAGGATGTGACCGTTTCGTCGACCGTCAACCAGAAGGAAAGGCTTAACTTTTACGACCATTTCATTCGGGGATTTTTTTCCCCCCGTCTTTGGCCCCAACTGGCTGGATGGAAAGTGGTGGTAGCTCTGTTCGATTCGTGCATCAGATACGATCAGCAGCACGGAACGCAAACGAAGCGAGAAGGAACAAAAAAATCCCCCCCACACTTTGAACAACTCTCTGCAGGGAGTGTGTCTGCATTTCGGTAGCGCTTCTTCCGGTGTCTCCACAGGACACCGATGACAATGGTGTCCCCCCATTTTACGACCCATGACGATTTTGATGCTATAAATTTTAATTCACTTTAAATCTAATTGAATTGATTTACGCCCAAACCACGATGTGGCAGGATTTGAATTGAATGCCTCGTTGCCTCTATCGCCTCTACGCCAGGGCATCCGGTGTACCCGGTCCCTGGCAGTGTGCTCCACTGTGTGTTTGAGGATCAAATTTTATTAAACACTTCAAACAATAAACTTTTCCGATCATCCATCGAGCCGCAGCGCACCGAAGTGCTGATGAGCTGCAGCGCAGTTAGTCAGTGCCGGATCGAAAACTTCGGGAAAGCGAACACCCAACATGGTCGGGGCGGGGCGTGGGGGGGGGGGTGAAAGAATGCGCGAAAAGAAAACATTGCTGAATGAATAAAGCAAAACGAAACCAGGGTGGAAAAAAAGGAAAAAAAAAACATTCCCCTAACCTTAAAACACACTGCCACGGTACGAACTTTTCCCTTTTGACTTGCGGCCTCGGCACTGGCACTGCTCGCCCCGTGCCCTGTGCGCCGTTTGATGTAAAATGGGCTGGTTAATAAAATATCCACGCTATAAATTTAATGAAATTAACTTGTTTTATTTACCGAAGAGCTTTTGTGCGTACCGTGATGACGGGGGCACACCATAAGCTTTTCCACGTACTTGAAGTTTATCGATGGTTTTGATGGAAGCTGGACGATTCCCCGTTACCAAGGCACAAGCGATCGTTAATGTGTTTTTCATAAAGCACTTCAGCTGTTTTCTTTTTACGTTTTACTAATTGAGTGTGTTGGATAAATTTCGCTTTTATTTTAATTTGCCAAAAAGAGGACAGATTTAAACATAATGCTGCACTTCGAGAAATTGACCAGCATTTTTATCATTTCTTTGTTTATCGAGCTTTCAAATCGAGCTTTTGAATTTACTCAGTTATATAAGGCAGTTACAGCAGCAGTTAATTTTGCTTCACAACTCCAGTATCGTACATCCTTGTTACGTTCTGTGATTGAAGTTCTTTCAAGCATTGCTTTTCCATGGGGGAAAAAATATCCACACTGATCATAATTACAGTGCATCACTACACAGCAGCTTTTAGCATTGTGCGGAATTGAATCAGTGGCTTAATTAGGTTTTTTGTTAAGGTTCTGAAAAGGGCCCATCGCATTTACTGCCGAAATCATATACGTGTGAGAAGGGACAAAAAAAGCAGGCCAGTCACCAACAATCACCAACAGCTCAACACGCCATACTTCCGCCATTACACACCGCGAGGGTTGGCGCCTGCTGCAGCCTGTAGCAGTGCTGAAATTTAATTTCAAAAAGCGCTTTCAACTCACCACGGAGAGGCTTTGATTAAAAACTGATTACGACCGTTCCCGACCGGGATGCATTAACGTCCGGTACGTTCCGGTGACACAGTGGATGGGGAATTTCATCAGCTGCAGGCAGACTCTGCCGTAGCATCCAACTATCCACCGCAAGCAAAGGAGTTGGCTCCCTATACCGGCAAGAAAAAAAAAAGGCACCGGTGCATGCGGATCAAAAACTTTGCCCAACTCGTTCGCACTACGATAAAGCGCTTTCTTTCGGCCACCATTACAAAGGACATCGTAATGAGGGTTCACATTCGTTTTGCCGGATCTCCGCCGTACATTCACCATTTTTGTTGGGTACTGCCAGCGGGTGGTCTGCAGCTTTTCCCAACCAAAGGAGTACAAAGAGCTCACCGAAGAATGGATGAACGAAAAAAAAAAACTACACAACTTTCCAACCCAACCCAACATCACTAATCCCTGCGGTGAGCACACATTTTCCGACGAATTTCCCACTCATTACGCCGGGCTGCGAAACACCGCGTTTGGTGGCATTCCGTTCCGCGGATCAGATTTGTGCGAGCCCAAGGAGCCGTTTTTGGGTCCCATCCAGTTTAGGCATTCCAGGAACAACTATACGGCAAACCAACCTGGTGGATTGGGCAGGGTGGATTGCGGGGGAGAAGGGCTGGCAGGAGATGAGAAGTTTGTTTAAAAGTTTTCCAACATTTTCAGTAAGCCGGGTGAGCTAGGGGCGCGCAGCTAAAAGCATGGATGAGGTTGTAAAGTCAGAACTGCGGGTTATGTGGATAATGCACATGGGCAAGGATGTGTGGAGGGGCCGGCTGATGGGGAGAAGATTTTGACAAGAATCTGGCAGGATATGGGAAGGCGCTGAGTGCTTTGACGTAAAGTTACGTCTAGATGCGCTCACGGGAAAGT